>NC_079416.1:16907022-16939827 GCF_026213295.1 Gadus chalcogrammus
GTTGTGATCCTGGCTGTGTGTGTTTGTTTTGTCTTGTCTCTCAGAAGTGGGGAACTCACGGCGTGTTTGTTCTCGACGTGCATCTGGGTGAAGCGCAGGTAGCCAACCGGAGCGAAGGCATCTGCCGAGTGGATGACTGTCTCCATCGCATCGCTGCACAGAGGAACACACGAGCGTGGAGGAAACTCACAAGATTCACTGTCCAAAAGTTTTGAGAGGTGGGGTAAACTTCATAGACAGGCAAACTATACCCACTGTACAAGACCATCTTTTCTCATCTGAAGGACTAATTTCTTTCTGAATTATTACAAATACATGATAGATTCTTTTTTTTTCCATGACAATAAAACACAGATGTACATATCTGCTTATGTGAATTTTATTCTACTTAGTATTTTATCCTTTTTGATAAGAAGACAAATTGCATGATGTCAACCTTATTATTTAACCGTATATATTCCACATTTTCTTCGAGATTGTTTCCTTCTTCTTCTAACCCTGACCCTAACCCTCTTATGTGATTATTTAATTGTACTCAGTTGACTTCTACTTACATCACTATTTTCTTCTTGAAAAGAGGACAGTCAAGGGTGAAGGTCTCATACTCTCCACCTTCACCACATATATGGACGCCGTATTTTTCGGATAGCTACACCGCAAAGAAATAATGACAAAACATTGTAGCCTTGGAACTATTAAAGAACATTGGGAATAACTCTACTCTCAATAAACAACTAATTAAAAAAGGTAATTATTTATTTCCGAAAGGCCCAAATATTTACACTGAGATGAAATGGAGACTGTTAAATGTAGTTTTTTTTAAAAGTTAATTAATTGCTTCCAATGACCAATTACCTGTCTCAGATAAGGCTGCATGTCTGCCAACGGTTTCCCCAAGTGTTTGTCTGGATCCAGGCCTGGTAACAATGAAACAGATAAACAGACATCACACACACGCCACAATATACAAACACACACACACAGATGGAAACTTGCACGTGGAGGGAAAAGATGGAACACACCCTTTGTACACAATGAGAGAGAGAGAGAGAGAGAGAGAGAGAGAGAGAGAGAGAGAGAGAGAGAGAGAGAGAGAGAGAGAGAGAGAGAGAGAGAGAGAGAGAGAGAGAGAGAATATACAATTGAAAGAGATCGTGAATACAAAAGAGAAACAGAGAGCGAGAGAGTGAGACAGATTTGATCAACATCAACAAAGTACACACGTAAACGTGCATGCCAGATCTATTTGTTTGACTCTGCGAGTCGTGTACACAGATCTCTCCGGGTGAGGGGAAGAGTTTTGGGTCTGCGGCCAAAGCCTGCCTCATCATGTTTCCCTCTTTGAGAACGTTATCATTGGGAAATGGATCATGTTTATTTACCTTCTCCCCTTGCCACCTCCTGCCCAGAAGTGGTGTGGAAGGGACTCGGAGGCCTGGGAAGAGAACAGCAGCCGTGGAAAAGGGAAGGGTGACGCAGGGTCTTTTACCCGTTGGTTCCACCCATGCACTTTATCGCTCAATCTTTGACATATTCCATGTCCTTGATTCTCCAAATTGTTCCTGTGTAATTCCCCATGAAATCCGATTCAAACACCTTTTTCGGCCACGCGGTCAATTACAGGATCAAATTAATCATAAGGTGAGATCCTTTTGCCCTGACAACCCCAAAGGTCAATGTGTCATCCCTGGTTGTCCCATGTGGAAGTAGGCATGGGAGGGAGGCATGAGTGTGGGGGTGGATGGGTCTGGATGGAAGAAAGAGTGGTGACAGTTTAACTCTGTGCATGACAGGCGGTCTACATCTCAGACCAAGCAGTGCCACCACCCCTCTCTCCTGCTCGCTGTAGAACCCAGTGATCCAGGGGGAGGGGAGTTAGGGGAGAAAGGGAGAGGGAGAGAGAGAGAGTGGGTGGGTGGAGAAAAAGGGTGGAGATGATGGGGTGAATAAAGAAGAAGAAAAAGAAGCCCTTACTCTCTTCCCAGGGGAACTATGGTCTTTAATTAGTGTGAGAATATCTAATCTCGACATTGTCTCATCTTAACCCTGCCTCAAAGGTAATGAGGAGAGGAAGAGAGGGAGAGAGGGAGAGAGAGATAGAGCGACAGAGAGAGAGAGAGTGAGAGAGAGAGAGAGAGGGAGAGCGCAAAAGAGGGTAGGGGATGAGAGCATTAAAATTCCATCCTATTTAAATAGCCCCTTTAATTAGTCATGCCTTTTAACACATTTTAATGATTGGCTTCAAATTGCTAGGGGATGTCGCCTTTTCTTTAATGTGTTCATTAACTTTCCTTCTCTTAAATAATACATGCTACATGATTTGATATTTACGGGCGGGATGATAGAACTACATGTGATGGAAGCCCGTCGGTGAAAATGACGTAGAAGTGCCATTCAAACGATGGAATCTGTCCCCAGGAACACTTAACACTTGTTCGAGTGTCTCCTAATTGACGTCCTTGATTGACTAAAAAGGTTAACACAACTGTTGTGGAGATGGAGATAGGTGCAATGAATCCACTTGGGACCACCGTCGTTTTAAAAGAAGAAAGAGACTTCCCGACCAACAACCCATATAAGTCTCCTCCAAATCTAGCTGCATTAATTTGCATGAACTTCCCATCGCCGTCTCCTTTTCGACCTGTTTAACAACTTGACCTAAACCCAATTACCTAACCTCATTATGCAACATTAAACCCAAATAAGCCCACTAGAAGTGGCCATTAGTCTGCCAATCGAGACAGCAAAGACCACACTTTGGCGGAGAGAATAGCGTCATTTAGGAAGACCAAGAGGAATGGCTGTCCTTTAAAAAAGGCTCTTTTTATCCTGTGTTGTTCTATAAAACCGCCATTAAAAGGTGGTGAACTTTTAAAACAAGGCTCATGTAATGAGAAAGTACATCTCGCTTTACTGCCTTATCATAAGTTGTTGGGCTTATCAAGGAATGAAGTTTAGTCTAGAAGGCGTTTAAGAATTGTTGTATCTCTTGTTTTGTGGAAAAGGCATTTATTTAAAAAAAATCAAAGTGCAAAAATGTAGGAAAATACAATTGCTGCATTGTAAAGATAAAAGAACTACAACTGAATAATAAGCCTGAGTCTGTTGAAAGAACAACTCATTCATGAAATCCAAGGCTTTCAAAGATGAAAAGATGAACTCTGCAGTCTATTTTCCCCTTGTTGAAAGTCAATGGCAATTATTTGGCGGGCAAAGCCTTTGACTAATGCTTTTTAGCAAGCCTGATTGGCCCGTGCCTACCTTTAAAAGGTCGATTTATGTAAGCCAGCGGCGGCAGGCAGCCCATTCAATTGAAAGTAGATCTGAATTTTCCCAGGCTCTGATATATACACTGAGCCTAATGCTAAATTAGAAGCTGGAGGAGATTTGAGATATTGTAGAGTCGAGTATCATCGACATAAAGGGGCTGTCTTTAGATCTTGCATGTCACGGAACACCTTTAATCCTCGCTTCTGAGAGAAAAGGCAGAGGAAATTGGATTCACGGTGGTTAACATTTCGGCTTTTAAATGCAAGAAATACACATTTCTCTGGTGGAAGGTGAGCTACATCAGACAAATGCTTGCAAAGACCTTTGGCAAAACAATAGTTGTTCAACATCACCCAATCTTAATCTCTTATAGAAAATAAAACAGCAGAAGTAAACTGTAAAGGATGGTGCATGCACACAAACAAAAGATTCTGAGAGGAAGCACTACTTTGGAAAACTTTAGATAACAAGAAGGTTCAATCCAATCTCCTATTTAACAGCATCTTGTAATACATTTAAAAAGTAGTTCAGGCTGAAAAAGTACTTAACTCACTGCATGATTTTCTAAAGCCTTGGGGGTCTTATCCCGAATTAAGCCACTCTTTCTAGATATTGTTATACAATAGCTTGTTATCAGTCACAACCAATTAAAGATTGCAAACCACAACTATTGGTAGTTAGTTCTATGGTTTGCACCTACAACTTTTCCTTTACAGTATAACTGTACTTACTGTATCTATTCAGTGGCACTTTCTGTAGAATTTTAAGTGCTCTGCATTGTGCTGACGATGTGTCATTAGGAACAACTTATCTCGTTGTATGTTCACATCTCCAGAGAACTAATCTGATTGGTGAGTACTGAACAAAAGATGAGCCATAACTAAGGTCTTGAAATAATATGAAAACAAGTCTGCCATTATTGTAGGAGTCCTGATTTGAAACAGATTGCATTAAGACGGCTTCAATTTAATTTGTGACCATTTACACATTCATACCCAGACACTGATGGGGAAACTGCAATCATTTCACCTAATTGAATTTCCTTCCGATAACAGAAAAGTTGTCTGCAGCAGTATAATCACATCAAATCGTATGGTATATGGCCAGCCTAAAGGGAATAATTGAAAGGGAATAGAATAATATTTCCAATGAATAATATGGGTAGTAGGTCAAAAATAATACCATAGAATCCATAATATTTAAAAGGTGTGCAATAACAAAGTGCAGTTAAAAAACTGTTAGTTCAATAAAAAAAATAGCAGAACCAATTAATTGATTTTCTAGGATGAGCTAAATGAGGATATATATTGCGGAAAAACGTATAAATGATCATAGCTTCTACCATTTGTTCATTTCATCATTAACCCTTGAACTAACTTGATGACTGTTCAAAGACATTAATGTTGGCTGGGAATGGGCCAAGGTGAGGGTTAACAGAACGAATAGGTATGATGGATGTCTAGGAAAAAAACCTAGGAAACAATCCATCTATTGTGTATCGCTTTGAACCAAAAACAGGGTTTGGCTAGTGGACAATCAATGGCACTTTGTCCTAATGCTATTCTTAACATTCATGAATACCAGCACCCAACAAACAAATAAATAAATAATAGTAATACAGATTAAACATTATTTGTATGTTTGTGTTGTCCTTGATGATGTAAAAAAAAAAACGGCAACGTTGATTTATAATGTTCTCTATAATTACTAAATTAAAACGCAATTAACCCGCACTCTGGGCAGGAGGCTGAAAAGAGAATGTGACCTGAGCCAAGGTTACCCTGTAGCACCTCAAGCTACTAATTCATCACTGCTGCCACTGTCTTTCTTTGCTTTGTTTGGATTGCCACAGAGCTTCACTACAATACCAGTTAACAATAGAGACCAGAACATTACTGTCAGGTGTACATTTTAATAACAGGTCTTTAAAATTAGTTGAAAGACAACTGGAAGGAAAAGCGTATTGTTCGGTCAGGACTTTTCCTTGTTTAGTATGCAGTCATTTACCGCACAATTATTTATGCAGTGAGTATTTGCATACATTTCGGTCTATAATATATATGGCTTTGGCAACGACTGTATTATGACTTTAGTCTTTATTCATTCTGCTGTAACACACAATGCACTTAGACTAAAAACATAACATTACAGGTATGCATGTGCATACACAAAGGTTGTCAAAACTGCGAAATACATTGTACGTGATGTTAATTGTATTACTAGCGTGCGTTCAGTTTCAGACGATTAGCATGGCGGTGGTTAGAACGCTGTACGAAGGCAATACAAATACATGTACCAACGCAACAACCTCTCCCGCCGTACACAAAGGGGAGCGTTTGCGCAGAGTGGAAAAGATCACGCAGTGATAAAGGGCTTCCGACGGATCAGCCTTGATTCCACACACGCCAATTATATATGTAGCTAAGGACCAATTAACTGCTGGAGGAGACACTGAACCTGCAACCCCGCAGCCACCTGCGCTAATCAATCAATTAACTAATTACATGAATATTTAACGGTCCCGTTTGGAATCGCCAATTACCATGCTTGTAAATGATGTATAATGACGAGATAATGCCGAAAAAACGAATCCCTGGTTGTTCAGGATGTTTTGGTATTTTCTCTCTTATGTCTGCATCTATCCCGCCAATTAGAGGTGACTTCTGACATCCTGATGCGATCAACCTTTTCAGGAAAAGTTCAGACGTCACAACAAATGCATTTCCGCATCTTCAAAGACTGGAATTTTCCCTATCTCTGTGTGGGTTTAAGGTTGCCATTGTTATTAAAAACGAATGCTACAAGAGAATTCACTTCGAAGATAATCCCGCGTTTGGACAGCTGTCTTTTCACTCTACGGATTTGTCATCTTAAAATAACCATTTTCTTTTATTTCTTGATCCGTTCACCATTAATTTCCATCCCTCCTCTTAAGTCGGTAACGAAGGAATACTAAGCTCCTCTAGACTAGTTCTTGCAAACAAGAAACCCATATTACTCAGTCCAAACACCACAGGATATCATGAGCTACTTTGGCTGCCATTTCAGATGTGGCTTTAACCTTTGCCCTGCAAGACTTGTTCTTTATCTCCCACTGAGGTCCGTGCAAGTAAATCCTTCCAAATCTCTCCCTCTCGCTTTCTCACAAAAAAACACGTACACACACACACACACACACACACACACACACACACACACACACACACACACACACACACACACACACACACACACACACACACACACACACACACACACACACACACACCTAAGGCCTAGGGGTACGCCCCTCTGTCAGCCAATCTCCCCAAAACAGCACACCTCACTGCTCAGACCTGCTCCCGCCAAAGCTGCAATTATGTGAGTGGTGCCTAAAGTGCCCTGGGCTCCTGCAACCCTATTCACTTCTCTGCTTTCTAATTACCCCCCGCCTCGGGATAGGTGAGGAGTCAGGGTGATAAGATCTTTCTTACTCTACCTGTAGCCAAAACACATATTCAGACACACGCGCATGCACGTGCACTCTCACGCTCTCTCTCGCTCTCTCTCTCTCTCTCTTTCCCCCCCACACTGCAGAAGCCCTAGAGCTAGCTAAGATACACATTCCGGTACACCTGAGGTAATGCTCCTTTGTAATTGTAATATGGGGGCGGGGGAATTGCAGAATATGTGCGTTCTGGGGATTTTTGTCTGTGTTTAGTGATGTTTTTTTACAACAAGAAGTCACAGGGTTCATTGAGCGCCTCATTTTAAGACCAGACAGTTGACGGTTAAAATAAAAGGGTCAACCAAATTGGCTAATTACCTTTTTCTAATTGACCATCACTTCAATGGGTTTAGGGCATTCCAATTAGAGTCATATATGTCATAGATCATAGTCATAGATGTCAACCGCTGATATGGGACCAATGTACAAAGAAAAAAAATAATAATTTAAAACATTGGTCTCAAGCAAACTTTTAAGAAACAAACCATGACAAGGCCTTGGGCAAACTTTTGATAATCATCTTGCCATTCATTAAACCATCAAAAAATAAATCTGACAGATACAGTGCAAAGGATTAATGGGTGGTGGCCCATCCCAAGCATTCCTTTGTGTAGCACGTATCTCGTTCATCTCATCTGCGGTGTTGACAGACATGCAGACAATCCTGAATTTGTTCCGCGGGTCACCGGTCTCGCCGAGACCTCTCCTTAACAGGTTGCAACCAAAGGCGACAACAAGCACTTAAGGAGCGCGTAAACAGTGTCTGCATCGTGATCTATCGCCACGCGCGGTTTGAAAATGAAAAAAGAAAGACTCTTTTGTGGCTGTAATCATCATTTATCACCGCCATGGTCAAAGGAAATCCGTACCCCCAGTCAAGTAGATACAGGTTAGAAATACCCCCACCGTGTACCCACAAAAAGAAGGAAAGAAAAACTCTCTCTCTACTCTTCTGTTATTCTGTAATCCAATCCCTCTGTCCTCAGGCTCCAAAACAGGTAGGTAGACAGAGTAGATGACAGCCCCATTAACCTCACCCCTGAGTGCCAGAGAGACACACAGAAAAAGAAGCAGATGAATAAGAAGGTAAATGAGATGTATTAGATTTTAATCTGCACTTCACGGACCACAAAGGTGGAGTTATGCACGAGCCGGAGTACAGAATGCTGTTTCGAGACAATGGCTATACGCGCCGCGCTTATTGACAGGTTTCATTAGAGGTGAAATCACTCCCAATCCACGCAATGCATTTTCAAACTGACTATGCATTACCCCCCTCCCCACTCCCCCCATCAACCCCCCCGCACCCCCTTTCAGACGCCGACAGTTACCTCCTCCTCCTCTCTCTTTGCCTCTTATCTTTTCATATTGTTCTCTGGCTGAATGCTTTCGCCGTTGGCACAGGTCTCAGCGTCACCGCTAAGCCTTAGATTAATGATTCGGGCATTACTTTCCCTCTCGCGCCTCTGATTACAAACAGCACCGCGACCTCCCCCCCCCCCTCCCTCCTATCTCTCTCGCTTACCCCCACAGTCTCTCGGCCCTTTCATCAACGAAGAAGAAAGTCGGTCTTACCGTGGCAGGATTTTGTTCCTCTTTTTGGCCATGAAAAGGACAGGGATTAAGTAACCAAACGTTAAGAGTACAAGAAGGGGACGTTTGGGGCAACTGCAACCCACGCACCGCCACTGTCCCGAGAAACAAGATGGACGACGGTTTGCATAAGGGATAGATTTTGGTATCTGTGTCTTTTTGTAGTCCGAATAGTATTGACCGATAACGTTTGAGTTTTGGTTGAATGCACCCAAACTGTCCGTATGGAGGGAAACAATCTTGAAAACCCAGTGGCTATCATCTGATGACGATTTAGCTTTAGATAAGCTTTGATATCTGGTAATAGAGATAAGCCGAAATGCGGTCTGGATCTGAAACATCTACCAAAAATACTGATGGTTGTGTATTCTGTGCAGGAACGTCACACTCTGTAATTGTGAAAGAATCCTGTTGTAGACGTCATCTATCAACTACAATTCCATTCTTGCGGCTCAAGTTGCTAATCGGACTGTAAAACAATAACCGGCTCATGGAAGTCGCAGTCTTGGCCCCGGATATCTGTTATCCGGCTACACAAGAACACCCAGAAATATCAGCCGTGGTCCCCAGCGGTAAATCGTCGTTGCACAATAGCTGATGGTTTGTGAGATTGGTGTGGGAGCGACACGAACTCACCGAACGCGGCAACTTTGATGAGAATGGCGTGGAGGCCGGTGGAGATCATGTCGGACAGCAGAGAGTCCTGGTCGCGGCGCCACAGGTAGGCCAGGGGCGTCAGGCCCAGACGCAGACACCTGCGGAAGGACGGCAGCATGGGACATAAGAGTTGACGTATGTTTGTATGTATGTTTGAGTATCTTTCAGGGCCAGGGTAGTCTGGTGATGGGAAGAAGGTTCCAAGTCCCAGCTGAAATGTTCTGAGTTCAATCCCCAATGTCCACGGAACACCTGTATACAAACCTTGAGAGACTCATAACCTCTACCTGCTCCTAAATGACCTGTAGCTATAAATAAACACAGTGGGTTTGGACTCAAGCGTGTGATTATATGACTCAAAAGTAATCAGTTGTGGTCACAGTGATTGACGCGTCAACTGTTGGCTCTAAAACTTTCGCCACTTGTGGGCAGGCCGGCCCTTTGATAGTGCCACAGACCACACTCCCACCCACGACTATTGTCTGAGAAAAGGCAAAGGAGTAATTATCCTGAGAAGGCACCATTTTAAGCTTTACTTGTCTGGCGCATTAACGTGTGTCAAACACGCACATACGCGTGTGCACGGGCACACCGGTCCGTGCAGGTAACCAGAGTCGCAAAAGGTCAGAGGCTGAGGAGACGCCTCGAGGTGTGTGTGTGTGTGTGTGTGTGTGTGTGTGTGTGTGTGTGTGTGTGTGTGTGTGTGTGTGTGTGTGTGTGTGTGTGTGTGTGTGTGTGTGTGTGTGCGTGTGTGTGTGTCTGGGTGTGTGTGTGTGTGTCTGGGGTGGGTAAGTGGAAACAAAGGTTGATTGACAGCAGGATTTGTTCATAAGCAGAGAGCTCTGCGGTTCTGTTGGAAATATAAGACAAGAGACACTTGTGCTACCACGCTTCAAATTGCAGTGGTTGGTCTCGAAGGTCGAGAATGAGGAAGAACAATGACTTAAAAGGGAATGAGAAGAAGAGTGAAAAAAAAACACACACAGCTCTTATAATAGGTGCGCCAAACACTAGCCCTGTTGCAGAGCTGCATTATTGTAAAGCAAAACAATTGCATTCCTTGGAGGATTATCATTGACATTAATGGCAATAATAACACGCAGAGGTATACGTTTTGAATGTCTTTTTTGAATCATTTTAAGTTAGAATATTTGAGTGACACAATGGGTCTTATCATGGCCCTTTTTTTGGGTTGATTATCTTTGTATATCATCATTTGTAAATAATTATGTATTGAGATACATTCATAGAGAAGGTGTGTGTGTGTGTGTGTGTGTGTGTGTGTGTGTGTGTGTGTGTGTGTGTGTGTGTGTGTGTGTGTGTGTGTGTGTGTGTGTGTGTGTGTGTGTGTGTGTGTGTGTGTTTGTGTCATACTTACACATTTTCCACACGGACCCTCTGGTAGTCGGACAGAATGGCCCCTACAGACACTGCCTCCACAGCCTCTTTTTCCTGTCAGGACAAGCAGAGGAAACAGGGGAAGAGCCTTTCTTCAAACACTGTTCCACTGTCATTCAACCATGGAGACGAATAAAGGAGACGAGAGATGCATCAATCATCATCCATCAATGCAACGCACCCGTTTGCTGTAAACAATATGGCAAGGTGCAAAAAAAAGAGGAAACATTTCAATATTACATGGTGACAACAAGTCCATTATCACATTGTCAGGAAGTAAACATCAAAGAAACAGAGTGTGTGGACAGGCCTCCAAGTTAAACTGATATGCCCTGGACATTAAAAAGGATATGGAATTTCTACGTGTGATTCTGTGTGTGCAGGTGCGTGTGGTTACTTTTTTCAGTTGACATTAAAAGATCTTGCATTCAGAACGTCTGTAAATGTATCCATGAGGGGCATTGTGTGTTATAAATATATAAAACACAAATATAAATAATAATAATAATAATAATAATAATAATAATAATAATAATAATAATAATAATAATAATAATAATAATAAGCATTAAGATAAACTCGTTGTGATACACCATCACATTTAGGAGATTGTATAACAGAGAAACAAAATTTTGATAAACGACTGCATTATATTCCGTCATGGTTGAATTACTGATATAAAAACAACGACACATGAACATAACTCACACACACACACACACACACACACACACACACACACACACACACACACACACACACACACACACACACACACACACACACACACACACACACACACACACACACACACCTGCGGCTTCATTAGAACATAACACGGGTTGTAATTAGAATGAGAGGCCAGGGTAGAGGCGGCATGGGGATGCACCGGTCTTTCACTAAATTACCTTGTAGCCATTATCAATTTCCCAGCCTACTGGTCCTCAAGATATCCCCCTCCCAGCTCCCCGCCCCCCCCCCCGCCATGGCCCCTGTGGTCCCTTCTTGCAATTTCTCTCTGCCTGATAAACATGCTGATTAAAGCGTACAGCGTGTAAACCTTTGATACTTTCCTAAATGAAATCCGTGCCCTGCCTGGGGCTTTTGTGCTGCGCTACGATGGGCCTGACACACAGATACACACATGCACACATGCACGCACACTCACACACACACATAAATATGGAAAAAAATTCACACACTGCCCCAGCGACGCGCAGCTAATCAGATAAAGGTGTGTGTGTATGTGTGTGTATGTGTGTGTATGTGTGTGCGTGCGCGTGCTTGTGTTTGTAGTAGCCACAAAGCATCCTCGAGGCACGGTATGAGACTTGGACAGCGTCCAAAAATGTACAGTTGGAGACGCACACACATGTATATTGTACACAGAGACAAAGAAAAAAACTTGACCTACAATTCGACTTTTGACATGAAGATAAACACAACAGATTTAAGCATTGACTTGGGAATTCCTTACTCGTATATATTGTGACCTAAAATCGAGCATATTTTGTAGTCAAAATCAATACAGTGACTGCAACTGAACCAGACTGTCAACATTAACGCAGAAAAGAGCTACAACTGATTCAAGCAAGTACTTTAAGGTACAGAATCACAATATAAACTCTATTCCAATACGATGATCATGCGCATCCTCAAACACATTGCCACTTCCTAAAGAGGCAAATTAGGAGTGAGAGATATTGTTGAAGTGGAGAAAGATCTAAATAGAAATGAAATAAGGGGAAAACGAAGAGACAATAGGACAACAACAAAAAGAGGAATGTTTGCGAACGTGGGAGGAGTATAACAGCAACCATTGCTAGCCATAGTCTTGCTCTCATTTCTACCTTGTTCTGTCCATTTCTCTCTCAGCATACTGTGGTGCTTATCGGACGAGGCCTCAGAGGTTTCGAGCCCCACCAAAAGTGTGTTTTCCTTTTTCCTTCTTTCTCTCCCCACTCTCACCACAGATACAATTATCACACAGACGGTAAATACCCTGGACCGATCCTCCCTACGATAACAAGAGGTTAGCTTTCGCAGCACGCACTACTTGTTTTCCAATGGAGGGGCTAACTGCTAAAGCCGTTTCACTGAGAGGGACTCGTAGAGAGGCCCCGGAGAAAGGGAAGGTTATTTTTGGATATGATTTTGTTATGGTTGCCATTACGACTATCATCGGGAGACAGGGAGGAATGAGGAGCTTGCTAATGCTGCGCAAGACAAACTGAGACAATTTGATTGTGTGAATTCTAGACATACTTTCCGTCTACTGTGGGAAAAGCGTGTGAAGTAATTTAAAGTAGGATGGGGGGGGGGGGGGGGGGGGGGGGGAGATGGGGGGATGGGGGGGGATGAGGAAGGGATGCATAAATCTGTGTGAATGCGTACCTGCAACCATGTGTACTCATGGCGTTGTAAAAAAAATACAAACTTAGACTTTAAGCTAGTTGAAATATTTATCCAAATGCTTTACGGTCTGAATATTTGAAAAGGCTAAGAGGCGGCTTATGAACCACAGTATAATGTTCGATAAAATCTTTATGAGCGCTATCTGGCCCAAGTGGTGTTTTGACTGTGTTAGGGGGGGGATCTGGGTGAGGAGCAATGGCAACGATAACATAAATCAAGGCAGAAGGTCACCAGGACTACGCCAACCCACAAACCACATCTCTCGTCTTCATGACTGCTGGCATGGGATCCCAGTAAAAATGAAACACAGAGAAACGTCCATCTTTTCCCTGTGATCTTGAGTCCGTTTTCCCCCCCAGGTTGAACCCCTTTGCGAACCCCTCAACGGATTTTAGGATAGGATCAGCTGTTCCAGGTACCACAAGGGTTCTGGGTTAATGGATGCCCACCCAGCAGGACTAAATCCTGGCCTAAAGTGCAAGGCAACCACGGACCCCCACCACCACCACCACCACCACCAGCAGCCTCCCAGCCCCCAAAGGAGCCCCGTCCCAGGCAGACTAAACAAAGGCCGGGTCCAGCCCCTCGCAGTCTCCCCTCTCCCACATAGACAGCCCAGCTATTAACGAGGATGTATAGCCCAGAGCAGAGCAGGCGCTCAGTCCCCCCAGCTCTGTCCATCAGGGTACTTAGCCCCATGCAGTCATTAACTTCTGTTACTAATTGTCAAATTCATTAAACTAATCCTTCCCCCCGCATGCCGGAGTCTCCTGTGGAAATGGATGAAGCGGGTTGAGTTATTAAGATGTCAGCGACGGGGAAGATTAAGGCCGGCGGACATGCTCTACAAAGAAACGACACGGCCATTAAACTCTATTCCAAGGTAGCGCATAGTGCGTGATATATTTTAATTATATATATATATATATACATGCGTCTTGCTGGTGGGGTTGAGGGGGAGTGTAGTTTAAATGTATTTGCAGCCGGAGACGCGCCCCCCCCCCCTCGGTCAAGATTTGTGTTTCTTGCCCTGGAGATACGAACGCGGAAATCACGAGAGAACAAAAGCGTCTCTTGCGTGCGACTGTGACTATTAGATCAACTCAACTCGGGGGTTTTAGAGACAATTACGCCTCACACTGTCTGGGTAATATCCAACAGACAAAGCCATTAACGGCAACCAGGGCAATTAGAAACCCATAAAATATTAAAAATTCAATATTCATATTCACGTTGAATACATCAGAGGCCTCATTAGACCTCTCTCAATGGCTGTCACAATGAAGTCTTAATTATACACCCTAACAATGCAGGGCGACGTTTTGGAGAAGAAAGAAATAAAAAAAAAAAAACAGTACCGCTCCCACTCCATCCAATTCTTATTACCTACTTCTGCTGCAGCGGCTGACCTGAACGCCACGGGATAACGCAAAGAGAGCCAGATCGTCTCCTCCACATTATAAAGTCAACCCTTTTTATACATCTAATCCGAAGTTGTTGACATGGTTTCCATCACATTATTGCCCTTCCTGTGTATATGGCATGCCTGAGCGTGATGGCGGGGGAAGGCAGCGCTGAGAAATTAATTAAAGTGCTCTGAATGACAGTTTGCTCAAGGGCATCGCGGGGTAAAAGTCACGCTCTCTTCATGGCCGCTGTTGTTGTTTTCCTCGTCATATCCACACCTCTTTTAAGCCCCCCCCCCCCCACCCCCCACCGTTCTAACATACCCTCTCTCCCTCTCAGTTCTCTCCATCCCCTCTTCATCCCTCTCTCCCATCAAGAGAGTGGCTGGACGCGACGTGGTTTTAAAGTCGCCTCTGCATTACATCTGCTCAGGGCGTGCCATAATCTAATAGCATTGTTCTCTCCCTCTCTCCCCCTCCCCCCATCTCTCTCTCTCTCTCGCTCTCTCTTACTCTCTCAACGGTGTATACATGCGGGGGATTGGCAGACCTTGATGTAATGGTACATGTTGATGTGGTGGAAGTGCCGAGAACGTTCCCCCCCACCCCCCTGGGGGGGTCAAGCAATTGTGTGTAATGTAACGGGGAGCATGTTGTAGGGGGTGTCCTGACTTCCCCTCCCTCCAAAACCTGCCATGAAGCTTAGGGTGATGGCTGGATGAAACACTGGATATTAATGTTCGATCACCCCTCCCCCCCCCCAAACCCCATTCACCCGACCGCCCCCGTTACCGTTGTTCCAGATCTCAGTGCGGACAAATGTATTTCAAGGTTCAGGACGGTTCACCCAGAGGGACCCTGGATGAGAGTGGCTCCTACTTTAGAAACAACAAGAAGATTGTTGTTTTCTTCGAATCTTTCCACAACTCGATCCCTACAAAATTTTCGCAAAGCCGTCAACTTGAAGCAGCTGTCGAATGACGGGTTGTTCTTCTTCGGAATTTCGAGTACCGGCTGGAGTGATGACTCACCGGGCATCACTCCGCAACCGCATGGAGAGTGAGTGGGAGGTGGGGAACCAACGAGAACAAACAAACTCTTCGCCAAGACCTTCTGCTTTGAAAACATACAAAATGTCCAGACCGGTTCCTGAGATGACACAACTTTGAGTGAATCAGAGATTGGTGAGAGAGAGAGAGAGAGAGAGAGAGAGAGAGAGAGAGAGAGAGAGAGAGAGAGAGAAAAGAGAGAGAGAGAGAGAGAGAGAGAGAGAGAGAGAAGGATGGTGAAATCTGCTCTCCTCAGCTGGGAACTAGGACCTCCACGCAAGTGTGAGGAGATGTAGGAGAGGTAGCTACAATAGTCCCAATTGCCTCATCAACACGTTTCAAGTCATGACGTCCGTGAAGTCTGAGAATCTTGACAAGTGACGAGATTACTTGGTACCGTTGCGGGCAGGACTCCAGTGAGCGAGGGAGGAAAAAGCAGGGAGGTTGGAGATTCTTCATCCATCACCAGACTCTTACTGTTGATGGGCATGAGAATATAAAGCTTTGATGTTTTTTTTAAATAGACACACATAAAGCATACCATGCACGCACATCCACACACAGACGAACACACTCTGGCTGTGGTGTGGACAGTGATGCCTTTGCAGTGATAGAGGAGGCCTACAGGGC
Organism: Gadus chalcogrammus; assembly: GCF_026213295.1. Taxonomy (NCBI): domain Eukaryota; kingdom Metazoa; phylum Chordata; class Actinopteri; order Gadiformes; family Gadidae; genus Gadus; species Gadus chalcogrammus. The sequence continues at coordinate 16,922,928 of NC_079416.1, forward strand.
ATCGGGGCATGGGCATAAACATGCCAGGCCATGCAGCTGGAAAACCTAGAAATTCATCAGTGTTAGAAAAAGAGGGGAGATTAACGTTTCACGAGCGTCCTCCTCCCTGATATATATGGTTACACAAACATAGGTCCAGTCATCAGGGCAAGGAGAGGGGAGGAGAGAGAGGGAGGCCAAGGCAAGCACAAAGCCATGGTTTGAGCCGGGCCAAGGACAAGGAGGCTTTCCATATCAACAGGAATGGAAAACTCAATGCTGGGAAGCAGCAGGGAGACATAGGGAGGTCTATCAATGTGTGTTCATGAATACCAGCAATTCAGGCAGAAGGCAATATTTATTGCTTGGCCCATGAAAAAAAGACATCCACCCCCATTCCCGCATAAAAGAAGGACTGTTTCTACTTTTAACAGATTATCAATTGCTCCTTTAAGGCTCAGAGGATTAACGGCTTAAAGGTTTTTTAAGTTGACATTAATAGTTGCGTTTTGTAGTCATTATATTGGCGAGGCGTTTGAATGAATCAAGGGATTTTCAAAGTTCAATTTCCACCGAGAATAAGACTGATACTGACCTGTATCATAATTTCAAAGTCTATAACAAGTCCATCCATGCTTGGCGAAGAGGATTTCCCAATAAGGAAAAGTGTGCGGGGGAAAGTAAACATAAGTTGTAGACCACAACGAAAGCCACCATTTTCAGTAGATTGAAAAAATACATATGATCCACGTAAAACCACTGTTTAAAAAACAAACGCACATACTCGACCCCCCCTCTCCCCCCCCCCCCCCCCCCCCCCCACACACACACACACACACACACACACACACACACACACACACACACACACACACACACACACACACACACACACACACACACACAACGCGCTCACACAAAACACACAGTCAGGCACAAAACGACATGAGAACGTACACTAAGAAATGTAAATGTTTTCCCGGTGAGGTCAGGATCGAGACTCTCAGCATTTCTGGGCTCTCCAGTGTTTCATTCTCCAAAGACCAAACAGACAGCCCCCCCTCTGCCCCAAAAAAAGCCCTCTTTCTTCCCCCAGCCCCCCTCCCCTCACGGCCTGTCCAGGGAGACTGGAGGGAAATATAGTGGCAATGATTTTACACTCCCTCCAGACTCCAGACAGTGTTTTTCTACGGCCGGTTATGACTTTAGCTGCAGGAGGTGATGGGGGGCCCTACCACAAATATTTCTCAAAGGGAACGCGCTACAATACAGAGCATAAAAGAGCCTCTTAATTTCAGAGTAGATGGGCCGAGGGCGCTGACTGATTTAGAGCGGTCTTTTATCCTTCTGGTCGGAGGGGAACAGTGATGCAGTATTGGGCCAGGCTGATGGGGAGCCGGGTCACTCTGTGGGGGTTGGGAGGTCAGCAGTGGAACCCAGGGGTGCTAAGAGGTTGCTTTTACATCTCGTGGATAAGCTTGTTTGAGACAACAGTAGGTTAGATCTTATTATTTTTTTATGTACTTACTTTACACTTACTTCGGTTTATTCTGTTGATTCAGGAAAGTATAACCATAAATATTCAAAGATGTAATAAGAAGATGGAGAAACTATATTAATGAGTTATTGGAATGCCAATCCTGAAGAGTTTTCGGTTAATAGATGTATTTTAAGTCACAATCCAACGAGTTAACACAATGGTGATTAACCTATTTATCACTGATGAAAGCACTTGAATATTCAGTTCTATGAATTTTACAAGCTGGGTGTCGATGGCTGTACCGTTCCCAAGATCTATGGGAACAACTAAAGCATATTGCCAAAAGTGTTGCCAATGAGACGAAACGTAAATCTTTTAGATTGCCATTTATTATCATTTTCATTATTGAAGATAGAATTAATAATGAATATATAAGCATGAAAAATAGGCAGCATATTCAAAAGAGGAATAAGCTAATTTAATTAGCCGGGCTGGGTATCCACATAATTGACATAAATCTAACTTTATTTCATTTATTTTATTTCAGATGTATTTATTCGATTTCCTTGCACTCTAGCACAATGACATCAAACCGATCATGCAACGGGAAGGTGATTCTAGCAAAACACAATCAACAGCTTTCCATTAAAGGTAACGGTGGCTATATGCAACATAAGCCGATTGCTCAAATCACCAAGACCCAGACAGATTCTTCCAGCATCAAAAAGATGAAAATAAAAAAAGGAAAAAACATTTTCTTTATTGCAACAATGTTCAACCAAGCAATTTTACTGGCTCATGCCCTTGGCGAGGCTAGATAATGCTATCTGCCTCCATCATCGCTAAACAAGATTGAGCAAAGTACATTAAGCAGAAAAATGCAAACAAATTACAAAGGCTTGGGGCTAGGGCTCTTTATCTAATGTTTGTGGGGGAATTGTTAGAGTCAGTTAAAGGGAAATGGGGCCTGCGTCTAATAGATCCTGTCCCGCCACTTCCACACAGCGGAGAACAATGTACAGCGCCATTATCTCCGCACTAATGCTATCCTTCCTCATGTACAAAACAAGCCCCGCCAACCCAGGCCCACCGCCACCGACCCGACCAACATAAATACGAGCCGTGGCAGACCAAAGGAAAAGACAACAATGGCTATCACGCAGGCAGACAGACAGACAGACTGACGCTCACACACGCGCGCACACGCACCGACACACACACACACCGACGGTTTTATAGAACTAAACATTCGGCGTCAAATCCTACAAGAAAAACGATCCAAAGTTTTTTTTCTTTTTGGCCGAACCATTCTAATCTATTGCCTCGAAAATAGGTCTTTGCAACAGATCTTAATGATATCTTAGATGACTCTTAGCACTATAAGAGCGTCAACAACAAGCTTACATTACCTTTGCTATCGATCGGCTTGCCTAACAGTCACTGTGACCCCCAGAGGTCATGATTTATGTATTAAGCATGCTTTTTAAAGAAATCCATTTTTCCCTTTAAACCCCCAATGTACGTCTAATTCGGCACCATGCCGGTAATCAAAGAAGGGTTGTGTGTTTGATTTTTCACCCTCCTCCCTCCTCCTTTCCTTCTCTCCTTCCTTTCTTCACACCCCTGCTCAGCGACCTGTCTCCCAACACCTCCACTCTCTCTAATCAATAGTGTGATGCTCCTTGTTCGGTCCTGAGAACTCCTCTCGTCTGTCTGCCTCCTCCTCCTCTCTAGGCCTCTGTTTATATCCCCAATAGACCGCGCTATCCCGCCTCTCTCTCCCCTCACAGTGGGGGTCCCCCTCCATGAAAACACCTCCACCTACAACAACGCCAGGCTCAAGAAGGTTCCAGGTAGTGTGACATCAACCAAAATGGAGGGGTGCTGATGTGTGGAGGAGGAGGAGGAGGAGGAGGAGGAGGAGGAGGAGGAGGAGAAGAAAGGAAAGAGAAGAGGTGAAACAGAGAATTTAAGAAAAAAGGAAACGTTTGAACTTGTGGACTAACTGACCAACCTCAGAGGGCCCCATTTTAGTCTACTGTAGTCGATAACAGAAAAGAGGGAGAGGGCCGATGATAAGTGGGGAGGGGTGTGTGTGTGTGTGTGTGTGTGTGTGTGTGTGTGTGTGTGTGTGTGTGTGTGTGTGTGTGTGTGTGTGTGTGTGTGTGTGTTTGAGTGTGCGTGTTTCAGGAAGAGGCATTATCTCAATAAAAAAACAAGGCATTTAAACACACAATAAAAAGGGAATACTGTCATCTATATAGGCCAAGGGAACGAAGTGTGCCTCATCCGTTTCCCTCTCCGGAGTAAAGAATACATAAAAAAATGGCTTCATAAAAAGGGTCGAGGTTGCTGAGTGTCTATTGACCCCAGATATAATTCACTGAAGAAAATAATGCATTTCAAAGACCAATGGTTTTCAGGAAAGCTTGGATAAATTACACGAGAGGAAATGTGATTTGAGCGTAACATTTTCATCTAGCTTCAGAGCCCGGTCGCAGTCTGACAGAAATGTCACGGTGCTGCTAATTAGCGCTTGTACAAAATGTGTTTGCATGGATATCATCTATTGTCATCTTATCGTTCTAATGATCTCTTAAATGGCTTTGTCTTCATTCATCCTCATCATCGTCTTTATCAGACAATAAAGTTTGCTTCTCCAAACCACAATCTTTTAAAAAAACTACTATGTGACAATATCCACCAATTATGGCTCCGTCCCTGCTATGATCATCCATAACAATCCTTGCTATAGATAATCAAACTGATGCTCACACTAAGATTGAGGGTGATTTATTTATTTTATGTTCAATTTTGTATATTTTTAGAATGTGCAGGGATGCCAACTCAGAGGGGCTTTCATACTCTCGTGGTTTGGGTGTTGAAAAGATTCTTCTCGTCTATCTTACAAAATATATATAACTAAGTCACTTTGGATAAACCTTACATAAATACAGGATGACATGGAAAACCGTTAACCACGGTGTAGTTTTGCAGCTGGGATTGACAGAGATTTGATATGGGGACAGAGAAAGACAAGGGAATGAGCTCCCTCCTGTACAGTGTTGAAAGGCAGAGAACCAGGAGAAAAAAATTAAGAAAAAGAGGAAGAGAGGGAGAGAAAGAGAGATAAAGGGGGGGGGGGGGGGTCAGGAAGTAGGAGTTGGGTTGGGGGGGGGGGGGGAAGGAGAGGTGACCACTGCTACAACACTGTGTGCACGCACCCCCGGAAAGAGATAGGCCTGTTATCATGTAACAGAGACCCTGCTGACCTGACCTTCATCACACACACACACGTACACGCACACACACGCACACACACCGACAGGGTCACCAGGCATAAAGAGCCACTGTGTTGGGTCACAGAACACAGAGATAGAGGGAGACGGAGAGAGGGACAGAGAGGGGTGGATGGGGGAACGGGGGGCGGAGGACTTGAGGGATGTGAGATGACTAATATGAGGGGTTCTGCAGGCCTGCAGGGAGACTGGCGTTACAGCCAGGGGTGACTGACACTGCAGATCTATATCACGCATCAAGGCAGATTACAGCAGAGAGAGAAGCAGAGAGGAGCTTTGGCCATGCGGACACACTACTGACACACGGCAAAGGTATCCTTCCCATGTTTAAAATAAAATACCCTACTATGGCTGCTGGATGTGGACTGATTCTATTAAATTGCTATTTCGCTATTATTTCACTGACTGAGCACATTCATTGCATAATGCATAAAATAACTTGAAATGTGGCACCAATGAGTAAAAAATGTGTAATATAATTGTGCAATATGAATATGAACATTAACACAATAAATATTTTGTCATAAAGAAGATCCATCTCCACAGTTCGGCTGCATTCTTTTCGATATTCTTGGTAAACTAAATCCAAAACAAAAGCGATTTCTCATCCTCATCATCTCTTTGCCGCTGACTAAACTGTTATTTCAACTGCTCAAAGGGCCGGTTCAAAGATCAGAACCTCTCAGGATGGGACAGGGTATGCTATGTCTCGCGTGTCTCTCAGGTTACACTTCAAAGGACCAAGCCAGTGATGAGAGTGAGGGGCCAATGATAGGGCCACAATGTCACTCTGTCATTACCGCTACGGCGAGAGAGGGGGACGGACGGATGGATTATCTTTTTTCCGATCATAATTGCTCAACGTTTTTCTCTATTTCTCTTTTTTACAATGGTTGGGGGGAGGGGGTGGGGAGAGATTATCTTTCTTTGAAACCTTTGTGTTGCTCCAAAACATTTGATTTGGAGATGAACCGTGAGGGGAGATGAGGAAGTTTGTCATTTTGGGAATCACCCATAGATGGCACTGTTGACTCATGTAAGAAGCCTGTTGTCAAACTGGGAAAGTTGGAACGCAAGCATATCAACTGAAACTCATCAACTTTACAGCAAGGGGGGAAATGCTTTCATCTATGTTCAAGTGTCATTTGCCAAATATAATCTTCTAATTAATTTCAACTGCTAGAAAGTGCTTTCAAAATATCACACTTTCTAAACAGAGCTGTTTTTTTCCCCTCTGTGCTGAAACTGTTCTTTTCCAGTGCGGTTGGTTTAAAAGCTAATTATCAGAAGAGGTTGTTTTTAACATGTCTCTACGTCTCTCATCCTCCATTTCCCCTGCAACAATCAACACACTACAAGGGGAATTAATACCAGCTCAGTTTTATCAAAGGGAGATGTGGACGCAAGGTTGAAAAGTGTTAAACCTAAATATAAGTATTGCCAACCTGTAACTTATTGAGAAGAGATGTAATTTGCTTGTATAGAGGAGTGTGCGTTGTGTTTACTGGCCCTGGTGAGTAATCTTCCTCCTCATTAATAAAAAAAATATTCAAACATTGTATAATGAGCTCATCAACGAGAGGGACACTCTGAACCCAAAGTAACATGAGAAGCGTTTGAAAGTACGAGGTCAGAAAGTTTATGTTTTCTTTTTAATTTTCTTTGCCACAAAGAAAGAGAGAGAGAATCAGAAAGTGTAGGCGACAGCAAGAGGGAGAGAAAGAAGAAAAGTGAAGAAGTGAGTGGGAAAAAAAAGAGAGAAAGAGAGAGAGAAAGCAAGGGAGAAAAGAAGGCAAGAGAGAGAGAGCGAGAGAAAGACAGACAGAGAGAGAGAGAAAGAGAGAGGGAGTCGTAGAGAGAGGAAGCCAGTTGTTTATCGTGGAGGTTTGTTTATGACGATGAGAGAGGTAAAACAGAGCGAGGACTGTTGGTCTGTTGGCCCCTGTGGGCCCCGTGGGACCCTTGATGCCCTGCCCTTTGGCCTTCAGAAGAGCAAGGTCACACCAGAGAGGCCCTGGAAATGGGAAATTAGCGGCCTTCTCTGCAATCAGAGGAGCCAGCTCTGACCACTGAGCACAGAGCCGGCCCGATGCATCGCGACGCCGACAGAATGTAAAATAGGACCTATTCACATTTACGTCACACACACACAACTTTGAACATGGACGTTTTTTTTCGACAGTACCAACCACTGTGGTGGTGTGTGTACACGCTCAGAGGCAAATAAGTGCCTTCTCACGTAGGGGGTCTCTCACGTGCGGGTACACTGTGTGCAGCGCCGGAGATCTGGATGGAAGATGACAAAGGGAGAGAGGATGTGAGAGAGAGGGTGAGGATAAGCCCTCAGGCAGGCTGACTGGCCCTCGCCACTCAGGCCAGTGTGTGCGCCGTGGACACGTCGAGGGGTAGAGGGGGGGGGGCCCACAGAGGAGCCCAAGGCCTTGAAACAACCCGCCACACGTACAGACCTGGGGAGGGAAGGGCCGACGCTGCTCCAAACCCCCATCTACCACATGTCAAGCAAACTCCAATCTCCACCAACAATGCCGTAACAAGGTCCTTGGAACAAGGGGTCTATGGGGGTAGGGGGGTGGATGGGGGGGGGGGTTAAGTTTGGATCAAACCACTACAACCCCAGCCATCTGTTTGGCCTGACAGCAGTAAGATCAGTGTGTGTGTGTGTGTGTGTGTGTGTGTGTGTGTGTGTGTGTGTGTGTGTGTGTGTGTGTGTGTGTGTGTGTGTGTGTGTGTGTGTGTGTGTGTGTGTGTGTGTGTGTCCAGGTATAGCTTCCTCACGGCTGCAGGTAGGCCGTGCAGGCGGTGGGTTTAGTGCGCAAACCTGAAGAACAAAACCAGACAGAGACGGACGACCTCCTAGCACCAGATTATACCACTGGGGCCACATGCATAATTTGGCAACCAAATGAATGTTTTTTTTTTCTGGCAATAGGGGGGTATTTGATGAAATATTCATTTGGCAATTATTTTCCACATTTGATCTTCTGTCACCCAAAGAAAAAGAAATAATAAAACCGTATTCCGCAAATGGAGTTTATGAAGGGCACTTTTAAAGGGCATACAATTTTAACTAACTGATTTAACATTGACACACAGTGTTCACATATTGCGCTGAAAAAGGGCACTCGTTCGTCTTTGAAAGTGAAACTTGAAAAACATTTAATGAGACAAACTAAGCGCAATGGTAGGGCCTTGCGTTCTCCTGGGGAGAGGTGGATGGGTGGGTGGTGGCGGTGGGGCAGGTTGCACCCTACATTAGGCACTCTGTTTGGCTGGTTTTACTGCAGGGTCAAGACCCAGCCACACAAGGCCAGCCTCCCTGACAAAATCCTGGTGGGCTAAGTGATTCAGAATCCACAGAGAAATGCCTGCGAAGCATCTCAACCCTGTGACATGTGTCATGTAGCCATGGCGGGATAAAAGCTTTAGTACTCTGCTACCTTGTTCGTCCCCCCCCAACCACACCAACCCATATACACACACACACACACACACACACACACACACACACACACACACACACACACACACACACACACACACACACACACACACACACACACACACACACACACACACACACACACACACACACAACCATGTCATTAATAGCCAAAATAGACATGATACCGTTCGTTTTTTGCCACTAAGAAGATCACTGAAGTATTAATGCGTGCTTAGGCCAACAGCTTTCATGTTTGAGAAATAATATATTACAACATCCTTAAATATATAATCATTGTCTTTACTATGATGTGCGATCCCTTGTATTTACACAAAGATTTACAATAAATAAATGTCTGTGCTAATTTAATATTGCGAGCTTTATCCTCTGCCAACGGTTATTTAGAATATAAGGAATTGTATTCACACTAGACAATATGGAAGAATGTGTATTCAAAATCATTATTGACAAATAATGTATTACATTACATATCACAAGATCAAATTATGACAATCATTGAGCTTTTGGTATGGCAAGGTTAGGTAACGTAAGATATGGCATGATATGGTACGGTAAAAGGTAAGTTCCACTAATATACTCAGGAATTCTCAGGACATGCAGCAAAGCAAACTTTAAGAATCGCCTGATAAAATAATCGTCATGCGACTCATGCCATCAATTTAACTGATTAATTCCCAAATCAATAAGCCTTCTCTTATAGCGAGCTGTGAACACTGGCATACCTTGACCAGGTGCAGCAGCTGAAATAGGTCCTCCACTTCATCTCCCTCTGTCTGGCTGTAGTCCCTACCGATGGCCAGGCTGGAGCCCTGGATGGTGTGTCTGTACAGGGGCAGATCCATGGCCTCCGAATACAGGTCTATGGCCTGGTGACCCACTGTCTGGTACATGTAGCTGTCCAACTCATCTAAAAGAGGAAGGAAGAGAACATGGTCTTGGTCTATACGGCTTTATAACATTGATTTGGATGCAACTTGTTTGTTATGTAGTCAATGCCTTTAGTGGTGGACACATCGCTTGACACCAATGCCGAAAGGTTCTGAGACCAACCAAACTGTCCAATGCGTACCTGTCGTAGGCATCCTAAGGCAAGACTCCTCACCCCTACCTGCTCCTCAATCACACCTAATTACATTTTACTGTCAGATGCCTCGAATGATAGCTAAATGATGATTTTATCGAAAAGATGCGAAGAAGATTTCCATTTCAGTCTCTATGACGATGGCAGTAATTGTAGGTGTGTTTTTGGACTACACTTCCATGGCTTCCCAGAGAACCATATAGTTCTGCCTGTGTGACGTCAGTCCGTAGGCCCCTTTGTCACACCAGACACCAGTACCCATTTACACAAAAAGGGAATGTCTTCTGAGGCGGAACTCAGATAAGCCTTATTGTTTACTGAATAAAAAGTAATGGTATGTACGTGCTCATTCATTGTCTACCCTTCGGCAAACTTATTCCAGTCGCTATAATATAATATATGGATAGCAATTTAGCTAATGGGCAAATTAGTTAGCTAAATTGTAACGTTACAAGTAGTGTTCCCATAACAAGCGGTGACATCAAGACAGTTGGTTCAGCCATAACGAGCGACGGTTTACACACCACGCCACGCCACACCACACAGAATAGCTCTGTCTTCTTCTCTTTGGCGGAATAACCACTGCTTGGGGATGGAAAACGTGTAACTACCTGTGCGCTTCCTTGTGATCCACAGACACTCAGTTGGGCACATTCATAATGCTTCAAATGCAACTGCTTTAATCGATGGGCTATAGGCCCATTTATTATTGTGTTACCTAATTTAGTGATTGAAATTGACTTAAAAGTACAATATTGAAAATTGACATTGAGAGTTTAAAAAGCACACAATATTGGAGAAAGTTGTCTCCGCCCTAGGCTTGTGTTCGTTCAGCTTGAGTACACTTAACGAACATGAGCGTAAGGTCGAGCAAAAAATTACATCTTGGGACCGGAGTAGATATTCTATTTTGACAATGACAATCGACGACAAGTCCTATACGGTAAATTGATAAAGTAATGTACACGTTTACATATTATTCATTGTTTGCAGATTATTTACCAGCTCACGCGGCATCCATCCCGAGATCCTTCTGGGCTCTCCATCTATCTAATGCAACTCAAAGATTGATCTATGTTTCAGCTCGAATCTGGTGATTTAACTTTTTCGAACCAAAGGACAACACATTTGTTGGTTTGCGATTGAAAATCTGTATGTTGTTCAGTTTTTAATAAGTTAAACTTTGTTTTCTTCAGGTTGTGTTATCTGGCCACCCCATCTGTTAGCAGGTGTTATCTAGTTCCCCTTTGTTAACCTTTTCCCTGAGGTTGACCGGTCACAAAGACCAGTTCACTGTGAAACAATATTCTGGGCTCTGGGCTCTGGAGAGAGGACACGGTTGAAGCATTCATTATATCTATCGATATATATATAGATAGATATAATGATATCTGTACTTACAACTATCATCTGTTCCAGACGCAATACCCCATGTAGTAATTGCCAGGACAATTGCATGCACGCTGTGATTGTGTGACAATATGTTTCATAATAACCCATTGTATTGAGAATATCCCAATACATAATGACTCCCTATTCGGTTAGCCAAATATGTAAGAAATATTTCAGAAACGTTGTCACCTTAATGTACTTTTGAGAATGATTAATACAAAACGGTCTTCCATGTTACTTTATTTACAATTTTGCAGGAGCAGGGATTCCGCAGGACTAGTAGGCACCGGTGCAGCTGGCTGGCCCATTTAAAGCCTCGCTTATCCCAGTGAACAAGAAAACATCAGCTGCTGGTCTCACCTGTGTTAGCGGGACGCAGATTTGCCAGTGCTACAATCTCGTGACCCGAGGCGACACACTGCATCATGTTGTAGCAGCTGTCCTTGCCCCCGCTGAAACACAACACGTGGTTTACAATTAAATCGTGGCGTCTGGGTGTTTGCGATGCAGAAACGGGGTTTTGTATTGTGTATGTTGTATTAACAATGCTATATTTGCATAATTCATTTTGATTGCAATAGGTGTACTTGAAGATGTAGTGGTACATTCGTGGTCTATGTGGTTCTCCTGACTAGCCAACAATTCATTGACAACCCATTGTATTAAGGTTGTGTACAGTTAAGTAACGTTAGTTACCGAAGGACAGCATGTTTTATCATTTTATAAATGTTAGGTTGTATGACTATGACTGCAATGTCTAATGTCATCTGTCTAACGGGACTACATAAAATACACAATACATTCATATAGATAAATCACGTTAAGCATTGCATTATCATCCTACCGGCTATATGTAAATGAATCATTCTCAACAGGAGTGAGGTAGTAACATATCTCAGTTACCTTATAAGCGCGACAACCTTCATCTTCTTTGGTTTATAATCAAAAAACAAACGACTATTCTGTGTGTGTCTTTATTAAAATGCGGTACAAATTTACAACAGCTCATAAATATGAAAAACAACACAGATATCAAATGTAACACGGCATGTAAACAAACACACGTGAAAACTACACTTCCGGGTTGATCGAAGGACCTTCTGAAATAAACGAGTCGGCTTCTACCATGCCTGAAAGAAAATGTGTTCCACAGCATCGCGATGATTTTTGCTCTCTCGTCCGGCGCGCGCTCTCTCTCTCTCTCTCTCTCTCTCTCTCTCTCTCTCTCTCTCTCTCTCTCTCTCTCTCTCTCTCTCTCTCCCACTATCACATTCAAACACACGAATAGGTTAACTTAATAGTTGCAATAATCACATTTAGCTTGATTGTTGTAGATTAAAGTAAAGACAGAACAGGCAGCCTATCAGTGCCAATAATACTGATACTTCTGATAATGATGAAAATAATAAATGATACTACTGCTGCCACTGACATTGGTCTCCAGTAAAACACCAAAGACCCAACAGACCAATGCTGTGTTATTACACATACACAGTAGGTGAGTTTCCTCTAAGGGAACCCCACATTGCTCAGAGGAAGGCCTTTGATGCTCTTTTTGCTCTCTGTTGTTGTGCCAGAGCAGAATAATTGTGCTGCCTTTGTGCGCTCCCCTCACCTTCAGCCCCTAAGCGGGCCAAAGGCAACTGGTTTCTGTGTGAGTGTACAAAATTGAGGAAGACATCTCTTCAATCAGTCGGGTTCCACAGTGCACTGTTGTGTCTGTGTAGTGTTTTGTCTTGTTTTGTTGTTTTTGTAGGCCTACCCATTTTTTTTTTTTTTTGAAAGGATCCAAATATTGTGATGAGCAATTGGTATATTTCAACGAACGCGAAGACGTATTGTTGAACAATTAGAGGCGTATATGTGGAAGCGTGGGCTATTTATCAACAAAAAATATCAGTGAAATTGTTTTGCGTAGGGAATAAATTTGTTATGATGAGGTGTGGCGGCACATTGCAGATATCTGTGTTTCTGTGTTGTGCTCATCTGCCTTTTAGAAACGTTGCCATATGCTGGAGAGAACAGACCACTTCGCCACCTGAGGTTCTCTGTCCTTCAACTGTTCAACTCATAAATATATCACTTCTATTTTCCAATTTTGGTTGGTAATACCTCATACAGCTTCAACGCCCCGGGTGATTTTTCATTGAAGCTTATGACCCAAAGGCCAAAGCCAATGCAAATGATTGCACTTACAGGGTTTTAATTCATGTCGTTTTTATTATTCACACAAATAAAGAAGTGTGTTGCTCCCGTTTTTTATTTGTAGCACCGCCTCGTACACATAAAAATGGTTTTTTTATGTCCTTATTGTTGGAGGGGGGGGGGAGAAAAAACATTGATGGATAGTCCAACTGAGGCACAGGCAGTGACGTGAAAATGAGACGCATAAATATGGGAGCGATGCGGCGAGAGAGAATGACACCCATGGCCTTTCTACTTTAAAGAAGCGTGTGCATACGACAGGTGATTTACACAGATACACAAACTAATTTTTGTTGTGCAAGGTTACAAAAACTTTGGGGGCCGTGATGAGAAACTAAGGCCTGAAATCACAAGGTCGATAAACAAGGTGTCATGGTGCCGGGTGGGGCTGGCCAAGGCTGCCCACTGTGGAGTGACCAGAATTCATCCAGCCACAACACACACTCGACAGGAAACGATTGTAAACAGCCACATGAAACACTCGTCACAATTAACTATAGCTCCATTTTGTGTGTATACCAGTATGAGAAGAGGTTTGTGTGTTTTGAGTTTGGATGACATTATGCATGGTTGACACTGACATTTGGAACAATTACACCAATACTTTGTGTGTTATGAACGCAAATATCTTTTCACTGATTTTGACATTGCCACCTCATATTTAAAATTTGGTAATTTAAGGAAAATAGAAAGGGTTTGTTTTCCTTTGTAAAGAAAAACAGAGCTAACTTACACAAATTAAACAAGATCATGGAAAATGCTCATGCAAGAAAAAAGATAAAACAAGAAATACCAAGAAAAACAATAGAAACATTGAATAGTGAATAGCATCCTTTGTCATGTAATTATAGTGTTATCGTAAGTATACGCAATGACCACCTTTTAAAAGCAATTCTCTGGTTCAACTCCAGCCACTCTTATATTCCGATCCAGACCAAAGTACAGTATATGTATGTACAAATGTTTTTTCTTCCATTTTCATTTCCTTAGCCACGAAGCAAAATCCGCTCCCTGTCCCGGGCTGAAATACAGTTGCTTCCCCCTCCATTTCCCACTAAAAGCCGAGGCTACCCAACACCTGGGAACCCAGGCTCTGGTCTTTGTCATGGCTAAGTCTATATCCAATCTGGCTGAGGTCATCAATCAAAGCCTGTCCAAATATCAGAACTGTACCTGAAAAAGATTGATTTCCTGACAAACTATGTTGTGCGGGAGCGCATACGACGCAGCTGCTAATTACAGATAGGTGTCATGTTTTATTGAACATGAATGAGAAGCCAAATGTTTAGGTGAAGTAGTGATACATTCGCACTCGAATGGGTAGCGCAGGAGAGTATGTAGTGTGTATTCTTAACTCAACTCCACTCTGCTGTTGCCTCCATCAGGGGCTCATTTTCCAAAGAACTATCAACATAATGATACCTCTTTAGGGCCTAACCACATCCAAATCAGTTAGTAAACAACCAAAACAGGGATCTGTACACATTTTTACAGACAATTAACCGTTATCACAAGGGGCACAAATGGATTAGTAGGCTCATTAATGTCCCCGGATAATGGGCCCTTGATTGGAAATGTGAGAGAATGTAAAATAAGGGAAGTCTGGGTTTGATTCAAATTGTGTTTGATCACGGCGCAATCCTTAACAACAGCCATAATTGGCAAATGGTGATAGTGCTTCCTTTTTTTGGGGGTGCTTATTTTCCCAAAGAAAATCTGTTGTTTACCTTCATTTTATTTAGCAAATAGGGCAATGAGGCTGATAGAATTTGTAGTTTTGTTAGATAGTTGTGAAAGAGTTTTCTGTTGGTGCTTAGACAATCCTAGACGACAGTTTGATGGAAAGCTTCTTTGAATTGTTTAACACAGATTAATAATCCATGTAATTTGGGAATTAATATATGAGTGAAAGAAAATGAATGATTGAATTAATGAATGAATGAATCATATGAGTTCAATCCAAATGTGGATATATAGTAACATAATGAATGTGCCCCCAAACTAAAGGTATGGAAGCTTTCCAATATACAAATCATCCAACCATCCCTTAGTACAGAAAATGTGATTTCCTCAATGCTTTTATTTTTTCCCTTGGTTTGAAATTGCCTTACACGCCCTCCACAATGCTAAAATCAAATTATGGCCCAAGTAAGTAAATCTCAAGGACGACTAGCCAAATGGATGTGGTCCGTTCAAGCAAACCACCAACGCAGTAATTATAAAGCAGTCAAGGCCTTCTGCAAGTACAAGGAGGACAGCTCTCACCTCAAGTTTCTGCCAAACACAATTCTATAAACAGTGGATTTAATTTTTTGCAGACACAATTTCTCTGTAATCGAAGGCACTGGATTTCTAAATAAATACAGTAGTTTTCATATGACAAACAACGTGTGCAAACCTGACTGGAAACATGCAATTGAATTATTCAAATGGAATAAATACGGGTTTAATATTTACACTAAAGGAAAGTTAAAACTGTTCAAATCAACAGATGCTATGTTGCAATAGCACAGCTCTTGGTTACCGGAATAGTGCAATCATATATGGTTTGTCTCCATTAAATGATTGATGGCATTTTTCGGCAATGGAAAGCATCTTTCCACTTTTTGGCCATGAGGGAAAGAAGCAGAAATAGTTAACCATTATCATAATCAGGTATGGCATAACATGGCACCAACCCTGCACTAGAACAATTGGGAAATTATGTTTTTTGAGCTGTGACTTTTGTGGTTCCCATAAATACCAACCAATGAGCTATCGTTGGCTCATATTGATAAACCGATGGGTCTTGTTGTCCAGCTATTTGCCCCACCCTGTTCTTTCCGCTGTGAAAATATGCTTGCGATATTTGTTCCCGCTGTAATCCTATGCAACAAATACTGTGCAAGTTTTAAAAATGAATGTTGGCTTTGTCAACATGAGCTGGCAGAAAAATATCTACAATTGCTTAGGCCTCCTATTTAAAAAAGAAAAAACGTCTGTTCCTGTCATTAATTCCACTCTTCACCAGGCACCAGGAGGAAGTGAAATGAAGAAAGTTTTCAGCAGCTTTTGTTAATCTGGAAATTGCCATGGCGGTATGCTATAATTAGCATGTCTGCACTGTGATACGCAGGCCCGGGACGGTTTCCTCTCCCCACACCCGACAAACGCAATCCTAATCCAGGAAATATCTTGCAATCACCCAATTGGAGTTGACGTTGGAGGTAGCCACAGAGGCGATTCCCATACACCCCTCCCAAAGCTTCAAAGCTCTTGCTGGGCCTGTCCTGGGTTTCCCATGTGATGAAGTGTGACACTCCACAAACACAAAAGCCCCCGGTTCTCTCGTGGGCCCGCTTTGCTGTTCTTGGATGCCTCCAGCCACAGCAATTCCAAGTCAACTTAGTGGTTGTCGAAACCGGCCCCAATATCTCTGAAGCGTGTGTGGTGCGATGTCTGGAGGTTTTGTTTTTGTGTAGTCTGTACTGTGGGTGTGTTTGTCTGTCTGACTGTGTATGTGTGTGTGTGTGTGTGTGTGTGTGTGTGTGTGTGTGTGTGTGTGTGTGTGTGTGCGTGTGAGTGTGTGTGTGTGTGTGTGTGTGTGTGTGTGTGTGTGTGTGTGTGTGTGTGTGTGTGTGTGTGTGTGTGTGTGTGTGGATCTCAACAGCAAGATGATGTAATGTGCCTTCATAATGAAATAACGCTACCTGTTTGTCTCTAAAACTGTGGCTTTTCCAAAGTTGCTCTTAAGAAAGTTGCTCTCATTCTAGGGTGGATATTCAGAAAGACTTTTAGGAATACTTATTACAAAAACGTTTTTTGTATTTTTATTCAACCCAAAACTATGTTTCTGCATTCCTACTTTATTCTGTAACAGTCATGGTTTGTATCCCTGCCTTGATTCCTCCTTGTCCTCTACCTTATATTATCCCTTCTCTTTTTCCATCTTTTTAACATAAATTTACATTTGACTTTGTCCAAAGTCCCTCCTCCATCGC
>NC_079416.1:16944927-17032427 GCF_026213295.1 Gadus chalcogrammus
ATATAAATACAAAGATCTAATAAATCGAATTGTTTATTCAAAGCAATTCGGATGGAAAAAAGGAAGTAAAACGTGAGGGTAAAAAAACATGGAGAAGAGCAACTAACCAATTTTTTAATTGTCTGATGGTCACAAGTAGGAACTTGAAAGCTTTATTTGCCGTTTTATTAGACGGTTTTCTGTGTGTTCCTCCCTGTCTTCGCAGTCATCATTAGAGGACCTTGTGTCTGGGACTTTTATGTGAGCGTTGAATGAGCCGACGCTGTCAGAGTCAAAGCTGTCTTAGCCTGGGGTTTCATTCTCTGTTCCTGTCCACACGCACGCACGCACGCACGCACACACACACACACACACACACACACACGGCACACACATGCACACTCATACACATGCTTTAATTCACCGCCAGATGCAATAAAGAGAATGTAGCCTGTGGGAAAGCGCCATAGCTGTCTTATCTACATGATGATATTCGCTCTTTACTTCCTTTTTATTATCTTAAAAGAACATACTTTTACACATCTGACTATACCAACAAAAGAGTTCACTCTTCCCCGCTTACTTTTTTTGTCAGCCACAGCTGACTGGAAAAATAATTCAGAATTGTTTTTCTTTTTATATGAAAGTTGACAAATTAGGAAGTTATTCACATGTGTTATTCCCTCCCAGAAGAGAATGTTCCCGTCAACTTTACCTCAGAATACATGTTGTTCGTCATTGTCATCATCGTTGGTTACTATTTTGCATAGACGGGAAGAAGGAAGTTGATGAATCGTGACCTCAGAAATATTATTGTTGCAGGAGAAAAAGAAAAGAAGGGAACAAACTTTAACCCCCAGGTCTTGTGTTGCATCTCCCATGTGTACGCAAGTCATGACACAAATATTCCAGTCTCTTTGTGGCTGTGACCTCTGAACAGGAAACAATAGCATATGGGGAGAGAGTCAGAGGGAGAGAGTCAGAGGGAGAGAGAGAGAGAGAGAGAGAGAGAGAGAGAGAGAGAGAGAGAGAGAGAGAGAGAGAGAGAGAGACAGAGAGACAGACAAAGCAGGCAACTTGAGCCAAATTCGACTTTTGTTTTGCTTTATGCTTAATTCGTTTAACTCTTAAATCATCTCATATGCACAATATTCTATGTATATATATTCTCTCTTGTATATTTCTTTTTTTGAGCGCTATGCCTCGCAAAGTACAATAAAAGTTGGAGTATGATGAATCACAGCCTTTCAAAGGCAAAAACCAAATGATATTGGATGTTTGATGTCCGCATAATACAGCTGGCCTGGCATCATATGTGCATGAATTGAAAGATATTGCAGATGTTGCGAGAGCACACGATTCCTACAGTTTACTTAAGGCTCAGATGCCGATAATCGACAATACTTTAAATGACCTTTGACATTTTGATAAGCCGACCCCGAGATCGGCTAATTCCATATATTTCTCCCTCTGACGTTTAACACTGTCAGAGTAATCGCGCCATTAACCCGTTTAACATAAGACTTTAACGACTGACCTTTAGACCGCTTAGCTTAATTCTAGACATGGGCAGACCCAGAGGTGTAGGCTATGCTGTTCTGGTTCCCATCACAGTGGGGGAGAACCAGTGTGTGGGTTGTTAGGGAAGAAATCCCACCTAGCAACCGCAGATGGCTGCCACATGCCGTCCATCTGTCCATTTGTCTTGTCAGAATAGTTACGATGGGAGAGGGTATTCCAGGACTATGATTTCTCCGAAACACAGAGTCAACTACTAAAGGGCTCACTTTTCATTTATTTTAGTGAAATGTTCTAACCAGTCATTTTATATTTATTTGTCACCTTCTAAGCGTCCGAGTGTAACATGTTAGTTGGCAAGCAAATAACCATTATTCATGTTGTCCAATAACAAAACAATCTATTTGATTGAAATCAAAGTACCCCCACATAATAAGAGAGATTTATAATAAAATAGATTTTTCCTTGACAAAATAAATGTAGATGCAGTGTTGCATGGCCATATTAAATGCCCAAAGACTAGCCTAGGGCAGGTCCACATTCCCATATGCATGCAATGACATACATTTCACACTGTCCTTGCTTTGCCATTCTAGTGCACACTGGGGCTTACGTTCATTCTTTTTGCTAGCTGCTTCTGATGTCCCTCCACCCATAAGTAAGCAATGAATAAGCTGTAGCTTCCAATAAAACTGTATGGTGTGCAAAGCAGGGTTGAAATATCGTTATAACTGTGTGTGTGTGTGTGTGTGTGTGTGTGTGCGGGTGTGTGTGTGTTTGCGTAGGTGCATTTGTGTATGTTTCTTGTGTCTGTCTGTGTGTGTGTGTGTGTGTGTGTGTGTGTGTGTGTGTGCTTGTCTGTATGTGCTTGTGTCTGTCTGTGTGTGTACGTGTACGTATGTGTGTGTGTGTGTGTGTGTGTGTGCATGTCTGAGTGTGTGTGTTCATGTGTGTGTTTATGCATGCATGCATTTATATGTTTGTCAGTGGATATGTGTGTGTGTGAGAATACGTGTGTGTATTTGTGTGTATGCATTAAAAAAAAAAAAGGTTAACAACGGGACTGCCACAGCGCACCACAACACAGAGGACAAGCAATGTTGCAAATGACAACAAAGGACTTTGACACCATTGTACACACAGCGAGAAAGCGCTATCCACCGGCGCAATTACAAAATTACAAGAGTGGTACACTGGGCTCTTTCTCATTAGAATATTACCTCTGGCTCTCAGCAGCACGTTGAAAGCCATTAAGATGACCTTCACATGTCGACCGCTCATTAAAGTGTGCCGAGATGCTCTTTTGGTGGCTGTAATGAGGGGACCAGCATACACACCCACGCCACTGTGGGACTCCATGACAATGTGGGGTCCGGACTGCAATTATGAGGACCTTTTGAAAAGTTCACTTGTATAATGTTCTTCTTTTCACTGGTAATGACATTGTGGACCATGATCACTCTTCCACTAACTTAATATCAGATATAAACGGCGAGGAGTTGTGTGTTTATGTGTGTGTGTGTCTCTGTTGTCATAAATGCAGCTGTACAGTACACATGCCTGTGCTTCTTTCAGCGTGTGTAATCTATCCCAGCCTCGCTCGCTGTCCTTAATCTTTTGATATTACAAGCCATTCATCATTTCATCTTGACACCTTCATACAATAAAACATACAGTAATTAATTTTGTTAGACGCAAAGAGAAAGATAGAGAAACAGAGAGAGGGAGAGAGAGGGAGAGGATGATGAAAAGATGAGAAAGGGATTAGTGAAGAGGAGTATAAAAAGGAGTCCCGATTCAAGATTGAATATAGGATATTCTTTTTAAACAATGCAGTTGTCACCGAAGAAATTACTTTCAAATTTCACATGTGTCAAATCAAGATTAAATGTATGATACCACAGTGTCCCAACGAAAATTGAGTTATCATTTTAATATTTTAGAAGTGTCAATCCAGAAGATTATCTGTTTCAGCGAGGCCAATCAGGTTAACATTGATATTCTACTAAGATATAACAACTCTTAAACATTGACGGTTACGTGAATTTATACGAAAACACAAAAAAAATACAGCATCTTGGAGCAACGGAAGAAAATGTCCAAATAATATCAAAAATGCTCAGATATTATCCATATTTTATTTTAGCAATAGTAAGTACATAGGTAGGTGGAGCATAATAACACCCTGAATATATATGTAACAACAATCATATATCATATTGGTTTGATTGATTTCGAAATATTATAATATTAGGTCTAGGATGACTTATACTGTAATCCCCTAAATAATGATGATGATGATGATGTCAGGAATTCAAAGCATCAAAAGTACTTAAAGCCATGAATATTAGAATCGAATACATTTGGCTCTATGGAAATAAAAAACAAAAAAACATAACATTGAATATGATGTGGTGGATGACTTTGCTGATGAGAATGAAGATGATGGTGATGACGATGATGATAATGCTTGATGGATTACAGCATTCAAAATGACCCGAATGATAGATTCAAGAATGAAATAAGATACCTCGCACAAAGAGCGGTTGAGCTTCACACTGTTTGCGTAGCCGTAGTGTACAGTACAGCCGTAGAGGTCCCCTTTCAGGTTCCAGGACACCATTACTCCACAGTAACCTATATTTCCCTGACATATTCAGAGGGTCCGCAGACACACACACACACACACACACACACACACACACACACACACACACACACTCTGGCCCAGCCAGCCTCTCCTATGACGGCACGTGGCAGACAGCGGAGATGGATGCTTGCACTTTGGAAAGCACGAAATTAAAAGGGAGCGTCAGATAAACTGACAGCAGGCACCTCAGGATAGAGAGGCGTGAGTGGAGCTGATGGCTCTGACATAGGGGTGGGGGTGTGGGGGGGGGGGGGGCAATGGGGTGGGCTGGCGCTAGCGCTGGGCTGCTGGGCCGTAGCTGATGGATATATGCTGCTCATAAAGCAAAAAAGAAACGCCAAAGATGTTTGTTGGCAATAACAATGCTGCTGGGTTATGTATCATTTATTCATCCCTTATTTACCCCGGCTATCAGGCTGCGCTGAGCATCACAGTTTCAGGGTTTTTTTCAGCAAGTATCCTCACCTGCACCCTGTGTCTCTGAGGTGGGAGGAGACCAGAGCACCTGGAGGTCCGCACACGCACACGCACACACACACACACAGCTCGGGTCAGTTTACCAACCCTGAATCTCCATGTTGAGATGGATCAGTGGCAACTGATGAGCCATTGCTCCACGCTTAGATTGACTTGAGTGCTTGCATGTTTGGACTGTACTGTATTCAATGTGCACTGTGTGTGTGTATCGTTTTTTCTTTGTAGTAGGTCTTTATTTAAAAACCAATAAAGTGTATCTTCTCAACCATTAGGAAAGGCTACTGTGAATAGCCCCAGTGCAAAATAAATATCCTTCTATGTTGTTAGACAACAATGCACCATCTTTAAATGTGTTCCAAATCCTGTGAACACAAGTCCATTTTATATATAAAATAAATATTCACATGTATTGATACAATGCACAACCAAGACACAGCCTAGAAATGTATTCATTTTTAACTGGTGTCCAATGGGATGATGCTTATCGATTAATCTACAAAAGATCCCTCTCGATGAAAAGTCTTTTGATTTGTCGTTGGCTCCCAGGCCAGCCCCCCAGAATCCTAATCTCATGTCAGTGTGCAACTTTCCATTCCAACTTTGTCGGTCTACCGCCTGCCTGCCTGCCTGCCTGCCTGCCTGCCTGTCTATCTGCCTGCCTGTCTCTCTGCCAATCTGTCTATCGCCGTGCCCCGTCCGTGGTCCTTTTCCGTCTTCACGCTGTGTTCCACGCTGGGTGCTGGGTGTTGGGTATTCCCCCCCCCCCCCATCCCGCCTCCGCCGTCTTCCTGACTGCTCACCCTGTCCCAGGTGTTTCCCATCGGCCATCTCACGGTCCCTCTCGCCCCAACACCAACATTGTTTTAAAGCAAAGGACTCTGGGCTCCTCGCAGAGGCCTCTCGGAACGGGCACGGCAGACTATGTTTATCTGTGTGCATAAAACTGCACGCATCGCACCGTCTGCATGCTAGGCCTCTGGGGGAAGACACATGGTTAAGGCATCAGTGCATCGCTCTCCGTTGGCCGAGGGGAACGAGGGGCGAATCCACAGTAGTCCTCCCGGCGTAACCAGAAGAAAAGCTGAACAAGGTGAGGTAACAGAAATCCCCGAAACATTGCATTGCGTTATAAATGGACGACATCCTCCATGTGCAGATCTGGTATCGGCAGTACATGGTGTGTAATTACGCAAACTTTGGTAGCAATCTAATGACTTTCTTTCCTGTCTTGCCCATCAACACACTTCGAGGAGCCAGCGACGATCAGGGCAAGCGTACCTGAGTTAATGGAAGCAGCATGCATGCAGTCATCTTGATAATTTAATTTGAATGTGCCCTGGGGTGGGGCAATCTATATTTCATCAGCTCAAAGCAGTTTATTTCATTAAAACAACTTCATGTCCATCAGTGAGGACCTGCTCCTTTCAAGATAAGCCGGTGGAGTTCATCATAATTGCAAATGTTTGCACGTAATATAAAGAGCTTGTGGGGTCTGAGGTATTCTTTTGAGATGAAAACGCTTGTCATGCATACAAATCACAACGGGTGACAGTAATTCCCAGCAACATTTTCGATTAGTAGCTATTCATGACGAAGTGTCAGAGTTACAGCGTACCTGCAGGGCATTATTATGTGGCAACGTAGTGTTGTTAGGAGCCATGGCTCTGATCACCATTGTTTTAAACATGTGCGATGTATTATTGAAATTTGTTGATTTAAGAAAGTTCAGTGGTTCCATAGGGACCCTGGAACCAGGACTCCAAGATGTTAGGCTTTTATGTTCACACTCGGACCTGAGGCTGTCAGCCAAATTGATCGGACATGTGAGGCTCCCTCTGTCTCGCTGTCTGTCTGTCTTCTTTTTCTGTTTCTGTACTTTCTTCAATGTGTTCTCATGAAGTTTATTTTCCTACTCCTGAATTCTTTCTGAGTATGTCTTATGATGTGTCTGCTGCCGAACAAAAAACATACATAGATGCACACATCTCCCACCACCACACACACACACTCAATACACCTTTCACCAATGCAGGGATCTTCTCTTAACACTGGCGGGTAATCAAGCCAACATGATTGACTTTTCGGATCGCTCCGGAGCTGCAACTAGTCATTACGCTTTCAAGCCATGCCAAGAGTTTCCTTAGAAAAATGGCAGTCAACAAAATAAAGTAAAAGACCAAGAAGTAGAAAACCTTCCAAATGGCTCCCACTTCAGACTTCAGAACCACCGCCAGCTCCCTCCGTTCTCTCTCTCTCTCTCTCTCTCTCTCTCTCTCTCTCCCCCACCACTCTCTCTCCCCCACCACTCTCTCCCCCACCACTCTCTCTCCCCCACCTCTCTCTCTCTCTCTCTCTCTCTCTCCCCCACCACTCTCTCTCCCCCACCACTCTCTCTCCCCCACCTCTCTCTCTCTCTCTCTCTCTCTCTCTCCCACCACTCTCTCTCCCCCACCACTCTCTCTCTCTCTCTCTCTCTCTCTCTCTCCCACCACTCTCTCTCTCTCTCTCTCCTCCCCCCCCCCCGCCCTCCCCTCTCTCTATTTTTCCAGGAACTTTTAATGGCATGGAATTATAGGGCTGCGAGTACGGCAACACAACTGTCTAGGTTTAAAAACATAATACGTTGACAGAAATGACACAGCCATTTTGTCCTCCTCCTCCATTAGTGCCGAGATGTGGCCACCCCCTTGTTATTATTAGAGAGTCGGTGGCACCGCGGCAGCCCCCGAGGTTGTCATACGTCACTTCCTCTGTCATTACCCGCTGACACTGATGGCCGCCGCTCTTGAATTGACACAATACAGCAACACATTTTAAATAAAAACACTAATGGCGGATATATTTTTTAAGAGCCTTTTTATTTATTTTTTAAATCGCCCCTCAATATTGTAACATTAAGAGGTGAGAGTTGCGATGACTTATTCAAAAATATCAATAATTCCAGGAAATCCGTAGATATACAATTACAGATGCAATCGTGCATTGTAATGAGGGCTCACACTATCTCAAACTCATTGAGTAGTGTTGGGGTGTGTGAGGAGGAGGCGGCGGGGGGGGGTCATGCCGATGGTTATCTTGCCATGAGGTAATTTTGTTCTGCCTGTCAAAGGTTCCATGACATCATATGTGTGTTTATCGTTTTTAAATTTGTTAGGTCAGGTTATTATATTTTTATTTTCATGCAAACTATTTTCCAAACCAATCATTCAGTCAGGCACAGGGATGAATATTTGAAAAGTTAGTTAGATTGAGAAGAACACTGTGTCTACTGGGTGTAACAAACAAAGAAATCCCTGCCAAACATGCATACTTTATTATTTTCATATGTTTGAGCCAGGGGGGTTTGGATTTTACAATAACATTGAAAGCTGTTCCCCCTACTGTATTGACTCCTTTTAAAATCCACAGTTAGATAGATATACTGCCCGGTTCCCCAGCCTTCAGGGACATCAGCCTGTACACTCCCATAAATCCCTCAAATATGTCACTTCATGCCCAACGACATCATAAATGCTGTGTTGAAAAATCCTAACAACCACACTGTCCCAACCCCAACCCCCCTTTGCCTCATCTCTGGTGCAGTGTTGCTGTCCGGAACAGGAGAGCTGTCCCACAGCACGATAGAGGGCCTCGGCTCCTGAAACTATAGATTCAGCTGTCAGCCAAGTAGGACTAAAAATATTTATATATCTTAGCCCTCTCTTCTGTGGACTTGTTTTCTGGGACATCACTCAAAACAACACTGCAAGACAGCAAGAGATAGAAAGATAGATAGACAGATGGACAGAGAGAGAAGAAGACACAAAGGGAAAATGACAGAGTGTGTGTGTGGATGTGTGTGAGAGAGTGTGCACCAAGAGAGACTAGAGAGAATATCTATAATTCAAATAAACAGGGAAAAATATTATCACTCTTAGACTGCCTGAGGACGTTGCTGGAGAACGTTGCTGGCTTGTCGAAAGGCATAAATAAACAAGGCCTCCGCGAGCTTTACACACACAGCAGCAAATCCTACAGCCGCCCGCCTGTTGTCAGTCGGCTCGTCCCAAGTTAATACTGGAGTTATTGTTGTTGTAGGGAAAACACTCCCCTCGCATGCTGTGCTGAGCTTGTAGCTGGCCATGCCATCCCGAGCCTTTGTTTGTCTAATGTCCTGTGGTGGCTTGTGATTGGTCTAAATGACCTGTGACACCTCATTACTTGCATGCGCTCTCTCTCTCTCTCTCTTTCTCTCTCTCTCTCTCTCTCTCCTTCTCTCATGTTATTAATGTGGCGACGTTGAAATAAAAAGGAAAGCAGGCATATTAACCGCACTCTTAATGGTGTTGGTTTTGATTAACGTCACCAACAGTAAAATGACAGCGAGGTTAATGGGAACTTTGAACAAAACCCACAAACGCATGAATGTGTGTGTGTGTGTGTGTGTGTGTGTGTGTGTGTGTGTGTGTGTGTGTGTGTGTGTGTGTGTGTGTGTGTGTGTGTGTGTGTGTGTGTGATGTGTATGTTTGTGAACTCAAATAATTACACACACACACACACACAGACTCTCATGCATAATAAAAAAAGGGTTATATATATATATATATATATATATATATATATATATATATATATATATTTAACAATCTCCACTGATATCATCTTACAGGGATTTGGGGGCAGATATGATGAAGATGAGCATGAAGAAAACAAAGACCCCAGGACCCAGGTCCCCAGGACGCCTGCTCTGACTACAGCACAGGACGCCTCATTAGGGACAGTGATGGATGTTCCATAAGCTGCCACCAAGCTTTACCCAGGAGAAGGAGGAACCCTGGGTAGTCGTATTGTTCTTAGTATTAGTGTTGCCGGTGTGTTTATGAACTGACACTTAATTAAAGGGGTGGAATTATGCCAGATACGTTAACTAGCCACTTTTTCGGTTTGAACGCTAACTGTGATATTGTGGAAAGTAGGGGGAAAAATGAAAAGGGTGTAGAGGAATGCGCAGAGAAAGAAATGCCGACAGAGAAGCGGTCAGTGCTTTGATGATTTAATACTCAAATGACAACAGGCGGAAAGAAGTAAATCATTTGGGAGAAGATTTATGGATTTTTTTTCACTTGTTTTACAGCCGGAAATATAAATTTTGTGTCAAACGAAATAAGCCGTGCTTCCTGGTGAGAAAATAAATTAAGTTTCAACCCCCTTTTGAAAGTTGAAATGTAAAAGTTGGAAAAGGGGGGAATTGCAGTGCTTTATTGTTATAGTGGGTGTCCTGGAGTTTTATTCAGTTTCTTCTGTCAGTGCAAAATGCCTCGAAAGATTTTTCAGAAATTGCCTCACAAAACAATCCCTACCACTTCTCTGGAGTTTCAGGTTCAGTCCATCGTGATCTATGGTCCTCCAGAGATTTTTCGCCAAGAAAACAGAAGACTACACAATTATATGTGTATAGGTCATACATATTTGCAATATCTATGCAAGATCTAAGCATTAGTTTAAGAAAACATAGCATTTTATTTTATTTTCTAGGAGCAAGTAGCCTAGGTCTCAGGGGCAGTAACAGAAGTTGCTTACATTGTAGACAGAGCTGATCCTTATCTTAAAGCCTAACCTCTTATCTTTTATCCAACCTACATTTTAACCCCCCCCCCCCCCCCCCCCCCCCCCACACACACGCAAACTCGACCCCACACACACACACACACACACACACACACACACACACACACACACACACACACACACACACACACACACACACACACACACACACACACACACACACACACACACACACACACACACACACACACTACTTTAGTTGAGTATCAGATTTACAGCTGATAGTTTACTTTTATACCAGAGGAGGTCATACGATATTATATTTTCTCTTTCCTAAAATGGCTACAGCCAAGGTCCCAGACGTATAAAACGTGCCGTTGACAGCGATACATTTCACATGATGACACTACTCTGAAACAATCTTGATATTGCCTTTCCCTGTCATAAAGAAAACCTGACCGCAGTCCTGCTGGCTGCTCAGCGGGTATGTTTGTCTTGTGTTTGTGTGTTTGTGTGAGTGTTTGAGTGTGTGAGTGTGCACAGAGCTGTCTAATGCCTGTATTTCCGGCCGGTGTGTGTCAGAGAAGCAAAGGCAAGACTACAGCCCTGTGAAAAGTGAAAGATAACGAGAGATAGGTGGAAAAAAAGTAAAGGAGGTAAAAAACAACAATTAAAACAAAAAACATAATATAAATATAAAACGATTAAATAATGTTAAATAATACAAAACACATTAAATGCTGAAATACAAAACCATAAATAACGCACAACAATAACACATATTGCCGGAATTATATTCTTCTCAGTGGAAACTACTGAGCATATAGACTCATAGAGTATAGCGCATATTGAAAAGAAATGTACATGGGACATTTGAAGGGATTTGGCCCCTGCTGAAGTGACAGAACGACAGATACGGGGAGAGAGAGCGAAAGGGGGATGAGAAAATAAAGGGATAGGACAAGGAATAAGGGAGGTGAGCGAACAGGCAGCACAATAAGGAAAGAGTTGAGGAGGGTTGTATTCCAGGGAGGTGGGAGAGAGATTGGGGAAGAGGGACGGGGGAGAGGGGTGGGGTGTTCTGGCAGGTTCTTCATCATCTGCTTAGGCATTCTCTCCGGCCGCCCGTAAACAGTCATGGGGCTTCTCTCGAGAACAGTTTCCCTCAGCAACGAGCACAGGTATAAATATACCCCCCCCCCCTAACCCACAGAATTACACACATTACGGACACAGTCCCACTCTGAGAAAGTTGCAAAGAAAACACAAACGAAAATGGATGATTAAAGATGTGTGGTCCATTAAATAAGTAAATATGTTTGATAAAATTGCCTTTAGAATTTAACCATAGTGGCCAATCAAATAATTTGGTGATTTTTTTTAAATAATTATAATTAAAAATATAGATATAAAGAATATATTAGTTCCCCAAAATATTTTTGGAGATCTGCTACTATTGAATCATCATTGATGTACAGGATTATGACCAGGGCTCTATTCATTCACAAAAATATTTATGCAGGTTTAATGAATGGAAACATCATTTGTTGACCTCCTATAGCACAATATTTTAGCTGGTACACGCTGTTTTTTGACATTCTGTCTTCCAAAGTGGTTTGGAATGTTCCAGGAAAATGTAATGGATTGTAAAGTGTATGTTCTGTTGGTGGTAGTGCATGCATGTGTGTGTATGTGTGTTTATGTAATTAAACATTTAAACTAAATGAATCGAATATCTTACATTTCATTTGTATATGAACTACCAGCGGAAATCACACTTCACACTAACACAGATCTAAGCAAAATATAACTTTTGTCAAAACTTACATGATAATATTTTGTTAAATTGGATAACTTTTCAGATTGAACGAATAGCCAGAGACGTTTCGCAACAGCAGGGCTGGCTCTCTCCTAGAGGTTCTCCGAAGTCTCTTAGGGCTTTTTAACATTTCAATAAAAAACATTTTAAAGAGTTGGCTGACTTTGACGATGAGAGAGCAATGAGAGAAAAGGGGCTGAAAACTGCTGCAAAATGTTATAGCACACGAGCTTAGAAGTTAAAGAGAGCAGCCCCATTTCACAGATAAATCAATGGCATGACGCTAAGGTGGTTAAACATGCTGAGAAATCAGAAAGACAATAGTGAACCAATGCAGTACTCTCACTGACTAAATAAAGCTCGCACATGAGTGTACCTAACTTTGACACAATTTATGAATTGCGTATAAGTTATTTCATGACTTAGAAAAATAATTAAATGTAAGTACATAAACAGAGAGCTTTGACGTTCAGTCAAGTTAATCGAGAGTTCATAGCATTTAAAACAGTTTGCTCTCTTTTTGTTTGTTCCATCACATGAATGAATCCTAAGTACAACCAGAGACATAATCAACCTTTGATACAAGAAGGCCAACACTGACAGAAATAATCCACTGGCCCCCATCTTAATGAATAATTGATGTCCATCTTAACAGGCTAATGAATGAGTGTGGTTTCTGTCTGAGTGATAACCCTCTTGTTGGACAGCTTTCCCAGGAGGCACTGGGGGCCGTGGAGAAGGAGGTGCCATCCTCTATAACATTTATAATTGGTCACTTGACATGAGTGACTTGAGTGCGTCTGTGTGCCTGTGTGTGCGTGAGTTTGTGTGTGTGCGTATGTGTGTGGGTGTATGTGTGTGTATGTGTGAGCGTTTATGTGTGTTTGTGTGTGTGCGCCTCTCACACCAAGAATGGAGAGTGACCCCTCACACCCTATCATTTATTAGCCAGGTCCCAGGTTATCACAGCAATTAGAGTTGAAATAGCAGCAAACAAGCGAACACAAACAAAAGTATAATAAACCATACAATTAACCCCCAGCAGAGTGAAAAGTGACGCATCTGCTGAGGAAAATCAAACACAGCTCCCTTTTGTCCTTTGAGCTCAACCATAAAAAAAATGAAAGTGATTGCAAACAGAAGAAAGAAGAAGAAAAAACAGGACACTTGAAATCATATGCCAGGTATGCTGGTGCCTGAATATGTGTGTGTGTGTGTGTGTGTGTGTGTGTGTGTGTGTGTGTGTGTGTGTGTGTGTGTGTGTGTGTGTGTGTGTGTGTGTGTGTGTGTGTGTGTGTGTGTGTGTGTGAGCCCAAAAAACAAAAAGATATGTGGAGACGGGAAAATGCACCTAACGCTGCTCACAACGGTGTGCAATTGCCCTGGGCTTGTCCAAACAATCATACTCGCATTTTAGCAGTATTTGGCCTCCACACACACACACCCTGGTCCACAGGTCTGATAACATTCTCACCGTGGTTTCGGTGTGCCACTGACTAAACAATGCCTTATTGACACGAGCACCGGGTCTCACAATGGCCACAAAACATCGGGGTTCCTGTTTTTGTTGACAGTATTTGAGCTCTCCATTGAGTGCCAAAGTCACTGTGGACACAGCGATGCATAATTGGAGCTCGCTGTCATACAATACAACAAATCAGCCCTTTAAATGTTTGAGCATGATAAGGAATGGAGAAGGCATACACGACCACACACACACACACACACACACACACACACACACACACTATCCCTCCAACGCACCACGGTCACAAACTCAACACAGACACACCTAGACACACACACACACACACACACACACACACACACACACACACACACACACACACACACACACACACACACACACACACACACACACACACACACACACACACACACACACACAGAGAGCAGGTCAGAGGGTGACGGATGGGGTGTGGTGGGGCCTGGTGTGGTGTGGTGGGGGGAGGGGGAAGTGGAAGTGTGGAAAGTGGAAAGTTGATAGAAGAGGGGGAGAGTTGAGGAGGCATAAGATTCACACGCCACTAGGGGACAGTAGTAAGTCATGGACTGAAGCGGTGTGGGTGTGTGAATGAGTGGGGTGTGTGTGTGTGTTTTTTTTTGCTTGTGTGTGTGTGTGAGCGCGTGTGAGCAGCGCACCGTGAACAAAAGACTTTCTTTGTTGCACTCTCAGATAATAAAAGAATTCAGAAATAGCTACTTGACTGCTTTACAAAAGATCTCGACAACGCGTTGGCCCCGTAATGCACAGCAACAGCTCTGGATTTACATAATCATATGAAATGTAAACCAGGAAGAGGCACTACAGCCAATAAACAAACTGACTGCCAGAGAGAGAGAGAGAGAGAGAGAGAGAGAGAGAGAGAGAGAGAGAGAGAGAGAGAGAGAGCATTTTGTTCCCTGTGGACTTAATGTAAAGAGTATATTTAATGCTATCTATATATTTGGTATACCTGATCATAATAATAGGACAATGATGACACATTTTGTAGTTGCCATCTTTAGATATTCATTTGAAAACAACCTTTCCAGGTGAATCCATACTCTGTGGCACTATGGAAGGAAACCATTTGGAAATTCAATCCATTGAAGTATAGCTTTTCATGCAATTTTTGGAAAAACAAATACATATTATTGAATAAAAACACGCCGGTTTCACACTTTTACACACAGAAAAGTTACACTGCCAAAACGTATAAAAGCTATAAGACAAGGTGCAAGAGCTAATGAGATCCCAAAAACAAATTTATTTTTGAATGAACATGGTAAAAAAAATGTATTCCATTAAACCCGACTCCACATGCACCGTCCCAGCCCTGTTTAGACACACACGTGTACTTTGGACATTATTACATACGTTTGGGACTTCTTTGTGACTGGTTTAACCGGAGAAGTTAACACCCCTGTGTATTTCTGACATGAGATAACACTGTCAGGGAAGAACAAGTGTTTCTTCGCTATGGCAACCATGCACATATACACAAAACATGTCCCCACCACCTCCCTACCTCCTCCCTCCTCAATCCTCCTCCTCCTCCAGCAATTAAAAGCAGAACAATAACAAAATGCAACTGCTGGTGCCGACTTCTACACAGTAGTTATGCCCTTCGTTAGTTTCAGAGTGCTCCTCATGAATTAGTTACGTCAGTTAATTGCATGTTTATTACACTCACAGTCAGGGAGAGAGGCACTAACTGGTTCAGGAGCAATGTCTGAGCACATATAGGGTCAATGAAAAATAAATCGGGCTTTTAGATCAAGACCAATTGTTGTAAATGGGAGCGGTAGGGTATAAAACATTATTTTTGTGTTTAATGTTTATTTGCATATAAAGAATGCGTTATTGAAGAGCATTATAGTTAACAGGACAATCCAGATTTTAATATTAATCACCCATGAACGGCTACCTAAACACCTTATTTGTTATTTTGATGAAAACGTACAATTTGTGTAAATAGACAGCAAATTACATTCTAAGGCAATGTGAACAAAGGCCGTGAATAACAACAAAGTGCCCAAATAACACAAAGCTCAGAGCCCTAACACCATGTTGGTTAGGGATGTTTACATTGATTTCAGGTGCTCCGAAAGCAATACATTAAACACCCCTATTTATTCGGCGTTAGGGGAGAAAAACAAGAGAAATATAAGAATCATCCGACAGCATAATCTTTCTTTGTGTTTACACGTGATCGTCTCCTTGCTCTGATCTCCAGTGTGTTTCATTACCCAGTGACATGTCTGAGTGACACCGTGCACGAGCTGTCTCAGCCATGTGCCAAGGTTCCCCTCATCACCACCACCACCACCACAACCACAATAATAATAATGACTATTCCAAAGCCGCACACTATTTGTGTTATTGTTGTGCAATGATGTCAGCCACGGCGGCCCCTGACGTTAGCTGTGCTATCAGCGGCAGCGTACGAATACAAACACATTTGCCTCAGTTATTGACCTTTATCTCCCCACTTTCTTGACAGCCTTCTCCAGTTATTGACAATGCAAACACATGGGGCAAAGCATAACCTTTCATTTACAGAGCTCTCTCTCTCTCTCTCTCCCTCTCCATTGCTCTCCCTCTCTCTCTTTCAGTCTCGTTTGCTAGCTCAATCGCTCGCTCGCGCTCCCCTCTGCTCTCTCTGCTGTTGCGATTTGTTTAAATAAGATGGGCTAGACAATGGCACCACTCGTTCCTCGTATCACTCTTTCACTCCAAATTTTCCATG
The DNA here is from genome assembly GCF_026213295.1 of Gadus chalcogrammus. Classification (NCBI taxonomy): domain Eukaryota; kingdom Metazoa; phylum Chordata; class Actinopteri; order Gadiformes; family Gadidae; genus Gadus; species Gadus chalcogrammus. Next base: position 16,961,171 of record NC_079416.1, read on the forward strand.
GGATAATATCATTAGACCCAATACAATGGCTGCCATTCACCCCTCGATACACAGATATCTCAAGTATTCAATATTCTTGTGACATGTTGACATTAGTGCAAGAGTGTTGTATCCCTGTTTGTTTGCTCACAATGTCACACAAGTGTCACACGTCACGTTACTCCTGAGGCAAGAAGACAACAGTAGGGCTTCTAAATGACCCCGGGTTTAAATATAATCATACATCGGGTTACATGGTCTATATATAGATATAGGCCTACATAGTCACGTTTGGAAGGAAGTTAATCTGCAAATATCAACAATAAAAATCTAACAGATATAAACTCAAGTCATACATTATAAAGCTTTACAAATTACTTTGACGTAGAATGAAATTAAATCCATAAAGTGAAGACAAAATAAATTAATAAATGTAGATTTATGTTCTTTGTATCTATATCTATGTGTGTGTGTGTGTGTCTGTGTGTGTGTCGATACATCTGTATTCACAGTGCATCCTGACAAACTGTAAATAATAATAGGAAGAATGACACCCAAATTAATAGTATCCTGAAAATGATATTGGACCTATAAGCTCATTATGCGGAATAATTTACTGCACCTCAATTCAAGGTTGAATAACAATGCTCATAAAGAGAGACTGCTCGTATTCCACTAATGATTCTCCTGGAGGATTCATTGTTTTCCAACGTTTCCTCCCGCATTGTAGCATGAAAAATAGCGTACATGAAGTGTGCGTCCCCAACCGGTGTGCAAGGCACTTCAGCACCCCCCCACCCCATCCACCCACCCCAAATTAAATTTTCAACAATCCAGACCAACGTTTGGTGACCGGCCGTGGTTCATCATCAAGAAACAAAGACATCAAACTATATTTGTTAATGAGAAAAATGCCTGCAGGATATCAGGGGTGGGGGTGGGGGGGGGGGGGGTGGGAGAGAGAGAGAGAGAGAGAGAGAGGCCAAACTAGTCCAGACACAAGCTGCATTCAAGCTGCTGTCTGTGTGGTGCTGGTGGTGTCTATATGCATGCTCTTGGCCCCACCTCCCAGAGCGGGGTGGGCAGAGAGAACACACACACACACACGCATGCAGAAGCACAGAAACACACACACACACACATACACACGCACACACATACACGCACACACGCACGCACACCCATACACACACTTATGAACTTAAAAATCCATTAAACCATTCGTTCTTTCTTTTTTAAATTTCATGAAGAGATAATTAGAATTCAGTGCGTGTGTGGAGCCAGTGGTGAGATTACAGCTTTCTGGAAATGTGCTTCATTTTGAACTTCGCTGGATCACGCCTCAACCCAATTATCTGCAGTTAAAATGGCTTAGTGAGGCTTACAACCGAGATGCTCCTTCTGACATGAAGCCCAAGGATAACAAAAAACAAAAAAAGTTTTTTTTACTAACATTCGTTTTCTAACGCTAAATACACATTGTCGTGTTCATTTGGGTAACGAAAATCTATTTTCTTTTTACCAATACGTCATATTTAATGACTCTTAAAACAAACCTTTTAGAGCCATTTGAAGACAGATACTCTTTTTTTTTAAAAAAAAGCTTCCCTTCATGTTCTTAGAAGACTACAAAACGTTGGAGAAATCTTTTTTTAAGGCCAGAATAATTAGTGAAAAACACATATATGAAGTAGAGAGAGAGAGAGAGAGAGAGAGAGAGAGAGAGAGAGAGAGAGAGAGATGGGGCAGAGTGGAATCCTGGGTAACGAGGAGAGTTTCATTTATAAAAAAAGATCTCCTGCCTCACTTAGCCTATTTCTGGTTTATACCCTGATTGACATGCGGCATTAACAGTTTGACCAAACCGGGGGGTATAGTTCCAGAAACCTGACGTCGGCCGAGAAGCAGCAGCAGCAGCAGCAGCAGCAGCAGCAGCAGCAGCAGCAGCAGCAGCAGCAGCATGTGCTGCCACCCCTGTCATGCAAATTGCAGCCGGGCAACCCGTTGACTATGATTAATGAGCCTGGGTGCAGCCTTTGTTTCCCAGCACAGCCGTTTAGTGTGAAACACAATCCCAAAATATTATCAATCCCCTATTAATCCCGTAATTTTGTCAAACCACACTTGTTGTTTTAGGCAATTTACGAGCATAGGTGTGTGTGTGTGTGTGTGTGTGTGTGTGTGTGTGTGTGTGTGTGTGTGTGTTTGTTTGCTCCCATTTCGTGGGGGTGAACAATTGCATTTAATTACATGCCCTCTAATTAAATTCATTAAAGGATAATAAAATGAATGGCAAAAAAATGCTTTGCAGGCTGGAGTGAAACACACGCGTACTGGCTCTACTGCTGTAAAATGTGGGATGTGGGATTTTCAGGGTCAGTCATGGCATTTAAAGGGGTAACGCATGATTACGATACGTTGCTTATACTACTGGTATTTCCTGGTCATGGCTTGCCTTGTGTTTAAGCCCATGTGACTTTTCAAAGCAGAGAATCCAGACTCACTAAAGGCTGGAGGATAACTCTGTAGTGCAGCAGGAATGAAGTCACCTTTGCATCAAGAAAAAAATAACATTATGACAGCACTGCTGACAATCCAATGTGAGACAGGAGAAAAACCGAGCCTTCTTTGTGTAGTAATGTAGTAAGTATGTTACTCGATACTGCAACGGGACGACTAACGTGTGAGTGTGCAATTTTCTCCAACAGCACAAAGTGGACGGGAAGTTACGCAACCTAACAAATTTTCTGATTTGACCGGTCGCAAATCTACTTTTGATGAAAGACTAGCAACCGACACCCCTCCATGCTTTGCCCCCCCCCACACACACACGTCATGCATTTTGCCCACTGACATCCACACACACTACTTGCTCTTGGAGGGGAGATGTGAATGTGTCCTGAGCATCACAGGTCATCTACATAACCAAACATATACAAGATAATAATATATACAAGTGCCATTAGCAGTGGCGCGGTGCCTAGCACTACAATGGAGTGTGGGGAGCAGCGGAGCAGAGATCAGCGCCTCATATTCTGCTTATCGGAGGGAGACATCCTTTGTGGAAGCGTCTCCCACTGTGAGCAGGCTTCACAGCTGGTTAGCGGCACCGCGCGTACCGCTGCCCTGTTTACACACAGGCTCTGAGGCGCTCCCCTCTCGTCTCTTTACCCCACAATCTGTCCTTTTTCTTTCTGTACCTATATCCTCGCTGCAGTGGGCCCGAACATCCACCCCCTCCTCCATCGCTCTATTCAGGTCACCTCTCTCCCATGCACGCACGGAGATGCACGCACGCACACATGCATGCGCACATGCATGCGCACACACACACACACACACACACACACACACACACACACACACACACACACACACACACACACACACACACACACACACACACACACACACACACACACACACACACACACACACACACACACACTCTATTGCTGTGGATCACATTGGCATTTGAATGCAGACACGGCCGCTAACTCACTCATGCGGTGGTGGTGTGTGCGGGTGCATGCATGTGAGCTTGCATATAAGGTCACACGGAGATGCATACACACACACACACGCAGACACAATCCACCATCTCTGATCCCCCTCGCATTCAGAGCCATTACATTACATTACCAAACCCCTTTTCAGATTTGTATCTTTTTTATACCATACACTGATCCTTTTATACACATTACACACACACACAGACAATCACAGTCCCTGCCAAACCCCCCCCACCTCCTCACCCGGCCACCCCTCCACCACTGAACCTTTGATACCTAGATGAGTGAACGGTTCCCTCTTCCCCTGACCTCAGACCTTTCAATCACACCACACTGCAGTGCCGGTCGGACCGCTGATATTATCTGGTCATACCAATCCCCCCCACACCCTGCTTATACTCCCCCCAGTACACAGTTTCCTTTTGTGGGCCGCCACGCAGCAATGGGCACCCCTGGACCCAGCGAGACGACAGGGAGTGGTAGTGGGTGAATACACAACCCCAGAGCTCAGTTCATCACACACATCACACTACACTGGCCAACAACAATGGAGCTCTATTTTTCTGACACAGCACAGGGTCAGATTGAGGGTCATTTTCGTTTTCTTTTTGTTCTATGAAGTAGTCTTTTCATACATGCCGGGTTTAGACAAAGACAGTGTCATCAAATGTAGACCTACTACGTACACATATAAGTATATCAATTATATTAATTCTATTTTTTTTTTAAAGACATTTCATTATTTACAGATCAAGTTGAATTGATTGGGAGTAAGTTCACTTTGAGCTAAGATTAGGAAATTGCATGAGGGGAATTTATTTAAAGACATTTGGTGTGTTATGGAAACCAAAATCTTACTAAGACATCAATCACCTTATCAATGTAGGGGTATGAATATATCAAGTCAGAAGACACAGGAGATAAAGACATTTACATGCCATTTTAAGTTGGTGGATATTAGAAACAGATCTTAATCTCAATGCAAGTTTAGCTACTGCATTTTAATTGAAAACACAAGACTGTATTCTTTGTAAAACATAAAAATAAATATTTCACATTTGTTCCCCAAAAAAGTTAAATAGGCTATACTTATACATTATAATATAAAGCATTTGAATAAACACAGACAGACAACAACACAGCAGATCTGATATAAAAATGGGAGGAAATTGATACTTACATGTACAGGTAATGTTCAACTGTAAAAAAAAAAAATATATTATGTAAGGGCAGGGACAATCAAAAAATATATGTGTTTAGGTAGCCTAATAGCATGCATATCTGAAAGGAAATAACTTTTGTTCATGTTTGTCACGGATGATAAGCTAGGCTACACGCATGGATTCAACGATATAAATGATTAACTGAATAAATACGTATAAAGATTTAAATTAAACAAGACTAACACAAATGCAGACTAAATAGCAAATATATATATCTGCATATGAAGGCGTGCTTACACGCAAAAAAAAAAGTTTAAAAAGGAGTCCTTTCATGCTTCTTTTTTGGGCAGATTTGGTTTTCTATGTCTTTGGAAAATAAAAGGCATTATTCATGCAAACATTGAAGTCCGTGCAGCATCAAAACAGTTCCGTAGAACGGCATGGTTGATCTGGACTCCGCCCTATCTATCTCTCAAACCAATTGCCTGCCGCTATGCTTAGTTCCCCGGACTAATCGACCAACCAGAGCACTGCTCTTAGGAAACCCTGTCCTTCAACTTCCTCGCGGGAAGCTATCAGGAAGCTATTACGGATTATTTCGTGCGTCCCTGGTAAATTAAGCTTTTTAGTTGTTTACATTATTTGTTTAAAATGTATTTTTATCTTCTCATAATATACCTATTTGCTATAATATCAAATAGGATAGACGTAGCAATGAGTGCGAACTGTAACCAGAGTTATGCTATGATGTGAAGCTAGGGTGCATTAGCAACCTTTCGATTGTAGGCGCAGCTGCTTTTGACAACCTAGCAATCAATCAGCTGTCATGTTGTTGTTTACCTTTAACAGACACGGAACTGCACGAAGATGAGGCTATCTCGAGCCGAACATAAAGACATAGTCCGATGCACTGAGCACCTCAGACCTACGCGTCAGTGTATGAAGATACTGAAGGAGAGATTTCCAAAGTAAGTATGGAATAAAAGTACGTTTTCAAAGCAGCTGCAAGTGGCAGATTCATTCTCACGTGTGTTCCGGCGGGCTAGAGTAGAGGAGATGGAAGGGGGCTTTTATTACCATGCAACTGTTATGTAATTTTAGGTGCACACTGCATAGTGTACAAGGATGGTTTCATTAAAACAAAAAACAACACGTGTGTATTTTTTACTATATATATAAGAAACTAGTAGTAGTCTCCTAAATGTATTTTTGTCATATTTATATCGCTAAGTCTCTCGATTTTATTATTTATTGCAATTATGGCTAATATTAATAATTGTTGAGCATTTTTTTTCATTGCGCTACACTTGTTTATTTGTATGTCCCACCAAAAAGTATTTAATGACCTATTTCTAAATTTCACAATGCAATTTTATACTTTTTATTATTTTTTTGCATTTCATCACATTGTTCATCATGCTGTTGTCTACTGCTCCGCCAAGCAGATGCTGCACAATCAGAAATCGAAGTGCAGGGTTAATGGCTGTGTTTGTGCCTCTCCTTGACACTGAGGGCCCTCTCCTTATTGAATGGAACACGTGTAGTCCCTCAAGGCCAACCCGGACACCACAGCTGATCCTGCTGAGGTCACTTGCAAAGTCGCATGCATTCTGGGCTTCCTACTTCTATTGTGCCTTAATCACCATTTTACAAGTAGCGATCAGGTCCCCAAAGGGGGGACACAGGCTACCTGGGTCCTGCCTTTGTTCTCACTGTCAGCATTTTGCAGAAAATTGTGTGCAAAGTGTATTCAATATGCGGGACGTATAGGCACCGCTTTTCAAAGAATCCGCATAATCGGGGCAATAACTTTTCCCCTTTATGTTTGTTTATAATGCAAACTTCCTGTGGCCAATAGTAGACCTTTCCCTGAAGCTTAGGAGGCCGCTGTTGGTTGAAGAAATGATGAAAGGAAAACATTTAGAATAGATTCATTCCAATAATCCTGCATCATCAGTATCTCCTGGGGGTGCTGGCCCTGTTGTTTAGTTTCGCCGGTTATTGTTATTATTTCGTTCACCATAACCAATCTTTGGGAGGCCCCTGCTCTTTTTAAAATCCCCCAGCCTCGTCACCGGGCCTGACGGACAGGAACAGCAGCAGTGTTTTCACAGCCTGCAAAATTATTCTGGTTGTCCAATCAGCTGAGCTGGGCTGTGGAGGGTTTGTGATTGGACTGGCAGGAAATCAGGCTCTTAAGACATAACATATCGACTAGGCCATCCATCATCTCTTAGCATGCGCCGAGGCACGGCAGTCAACCAAACCCCCGGCCCCCTCCTCTCGCTCCCCTCCTCCTTCCATCCACCCACCCCCCCTGTCCAAGAGGACTGCGTGGGAGCTCTGCCCGACACTGCGTAAATATTGGCCCTGCCTGAGCTGGCGATTTGAAGGGACATAGGGTGGTGGTGGTGGTGGTGGGGAGAGTTGGTTGTGGGAAGGGGTGGAATAACAGCCTTGCTACAAAAAAATGGGGCAAAAATGGATGGCTACTGGAATTTTTGGGGTAAATCTGATGAAAAAGAAGAATAGACTTATCCCTCATCCTCACCCTCATCCTGATAGACTTTTTTCAGATGACGCTGGACATATTTATTCATAGGCCTATCTATCATATGGCGTCTGCTAGTGCTGAACTGAAGCTGTCCTGGTGTCAGGAAGGATGCGCCATGTTTCATGCGGTGGAGGGGACTTATCGGTTTGTCATGGTATTGCTTTTGATATGCCTTTCTTAAGCATAATCACAGCCATTGTAATCATTGCTTTAATTGGATGGGACACTCAAGATGCTTTGAACCAAATGATGGTGATATGTCCTTTCAGGCTAATTTTTACAGAAGGTCTGTCAGTCTTTCTGCCATGGCCATAAGTATGAATAGTGGGAGGAGAAAAAGGGAGGATGGCATAGATAAAGAAAGAAAGAGAGGGTGTGCAATGTGTAGTCCCTCATCTGTAACGCCTGCATAACACAGATGTTGGGAGTCATCTGTCAGCCAGGCCTCTCCTGCAGGGCCCAAGCTGCTCAGAGGGGAAAAGAATTGGACACGGTGCTGTCACTTTTTACCCCCGTTTACAATGGAGGGGCATGCAAATACCCTCCCCCCCCTCCTCCCTGCCTCCCCTTTCCCTTCTCCCCACCAATCCTGCCACTTCTCTCCCTTGCCCTCTCCCCAGCAGCCATATCCCGACTAGCACCAGGCTGCTGCTTGCAGCTACAATGAGGAGCAGGCAGTCAGCGAGGTGGCGGTGGGGGCTCATTGCAGGCCGGTTGTGGGGGTGTGGGGTTTTCTGACATCACTCCCGTCAGGCCATTCTCCAGCCGTGTATTAGAATTGGAAATGACGGTCTGCTCTCTGAGGCCTCGCCTGGATTCCCTCTGGTCTGAGACGGCTGGGTCGAGGGCTGTTGGGTAGGAGAACCACATCTCTGGATCCCTCCCCACTCTTTGTCCCCAGAGAGCGTCTGTGTTAGGGGGGTGTGAGAAAGTGGGAGGGGTCGTGAAACTCCCCTGGCATCCCCCTGGTGCTATATTATGAATGAATTTGGCCGTAATGATTATTCCCCTCCTTAAAACGCCATTCAGCTCACTCCTCATTTGGCCCTTTGAACATCAGGGGAGGGGTCTGTGTATTGGCCTGTAGAATAGGGCAGATGCCTCCTTTTTTGGATGGGTTAAAACGCTTAATAGAGCGAGTGTGACGTTACACCCTCCTTTTAAAGGAAATATTTTCTCTTTTTGTGTCACATACACGCAGTGGTTCTTGGCATGGAGTCCCGCCTGGATGTTTTAAAATCGGGCCCTAATGTGCCGTTTTCATCAGAAATGAGGCGGGCTGCAATATGGTGCCGTGGTCTGCTCAGGGAATATGAATGTTAATTAAGCATGCGTTCAGCCTTTTGAAATTCTAAAGAAATGTCAGAATAATGGATGTTAAGCAAATGTCAAGCATTTGTTAATTTCTGTTATTCAGGGTCTATCTACCATGATCCGGGAAGTAAAAAGCAGAGGCCATGATTATTGCGTGTGCCATTGATATGGTGATTTCTTGGCTGCAGATACTTGGGGTTTTGATGGTAATATTCCCGCTTGTGTAAAAGCTTAGGGATGTGCTCATTGATTATTTATTGTTGCCGTGGTGTTTAACTCTGTTGTGATGCTTGGTTTAACCTAAAGAATTTCCAAATGCCCTTTTGTTCATTTCCTTACTGTAACTTGCTATAATATTAGTCATTTACCTTTTTTTTATGATCATAAGCCCATTATTTTATAGATATACCATCTTATAAAATTTGTGCGATGAAAAACTGCCCTGATTAAGTAGTACAGATCTGAATTCTAAATGTGATTGACTCAAACATTGGATCTTATACAGTGTGGTTGATGTTTATAAAAAAAAATAGGTTTGCTTATATTTCTGCTACTTGGAAAAGGATGTGATGTCTGGAAGTGGCAAAAAACCAACCCACAGGCAGATCCTGTCCAAAATGTGTGTGGGCAGCAACATAAGCCTCCAGCATAGACGTCTCTGTACACAACCAAACTCGTACTGGCATAATGGGGCTTCCTGGTACCACCTTTTGGAAGTTGAGAAAACCAACTGACAATTCCAGGGTTCGGTGTGGTCAAATTGTACCTTGGAAGGATGAAGGGATTGCGTACATGCATGGTTGAGGCTAAAAGAGAGAGACACACCAAAGAGGATGCCGGAGAGGGAGCTTGCTGAGTGTACAACTTCATGCCAAGCTAAAGAGCTCATGAATAATAGATGTGATCAATTACTTGATTAGGAAGAACTGAAAATGACCTGATATCTCGGTGGAGGTAGTCCAGGCTACAGTGGGAAGAATTGTAAAGCCTGCTTGGCTCATTGGGCTAAAAAACACTGACCAAAGCTAAAAGCGAGCCGCTGCTTAAGTACTGTGTGGTTTAAAGTGATTAGAAAGGACACTGCAGAATATTCAAACCTGCGTTGCCTTGCAGTTTAATGCATTCACTTGTTTACCAGCTGCGGGCTTTCTATTTTAGTCTAAAGCTGTACATATAGGCACACTGCTATATAATGCTGCTGCCCAAACCAATATTTAATCCACATTCATTCCCAGTGAACCCCTATTTAGTCAGGCAACATCATGCACTGTTGTCGTATCCTTGGGTTCTCTAATCATTGTGATATCACTGGCAAAATAAGAATGAAAGAAATTGCTCAGAATAGCAAGTATAACTAGCTGCACAGCAGAAAATAGGACGTATGTCTCTTTCCACACTAATGGAGGCTCGCCATGAGACTGCGAATGTCATGGGCTTCATTTTTTTAATTCAGCATGAGGTTTCCACCACAGCGATGGACTGCAACAAGGCATCAGGAAGAATCATAATTAATGGGGTGAATGTCATGCAAATCCCGCTCGTTGGCGCAGTCAGCAAAGCGGTGGTGACGTCTGAAAGCATAAGGGTTTGAGGGATGTGGGTTGAAAAGTACTGCTCGGGCGACTTGTGTCGACTTTGTTCCTTCGAAACACTGGAAGTGTCCGTACACTTCCCCTAGGCTTGGTTGATCTCTGGGTTTCTCTTGGATGAGTCTTTGTGTAGGGGTAAAGGGGTAAAGATTGGTACTTTATTAATTTACCCCATATTTTTTGTTACCACAAAATTAGATGCACTAAGATTCCCCTGTTGATAGGAGCATGGATTTATCCATAGTGTGATTATTGAGTGTTTTTGATTATTTTTGGAATAACAATAATGGGCCCAGTCATTAATAACATAACATGTTAGTGTTACTAATAGCCTACCTATGCTATTAGCTCTAGATCTACAAGACAGCAGTTGTTCTTAAGGAAAACAGAGCGACACCGCTTGCACTGTAAACGTGTGTGCTCACATTGTGCAAGTATTTGTTCGACGCTGCATGACTCATCTTTGTTTGTTTCTATATCTTATCAAAATGTATTACATTTATACATTAAGGCCTTGAAATTTTGTTTTTCCTTTTTTTTTGCTTGTGTCGCAGGCATTTGTCGCGGTGGTGCTAATGGTGGGTTTAGCTGGGAAACAGATGTTATCATTTTGCCTATCAGCATGTGTAATTAAAGTAATTTGCATATGCATGTGCACATATCCAATATACATCAAACTTTCTCCATATCAAATATTAATAGCAATGTAATGCAAGAACCTATATGCTAATTTTTTTTATTTTCTGTATCGACTCTTTTTCCTAGTCTATGACTTCATGCTGTAAGGAGGGACGTAATGCCTTATGCTATATTCAAGGCCCACAGCTCTCAGCTGTTTCTGTTATTCAGAAGTGACAAACCTAAATTGAATTAAATGACGACAGGCTGAATGAAGTATCAAAAGTGCCCATCATGACCACAGAAATGCCTCGCTTTGGAAAGATTGTGCCATTTCTCCCTCATCTTCTGAAATATCCCTCCATTAGATAGACAAAAATCTGCGATGCCTCAATTAGCTCGCTGCATGCCCCGAAGTGTTGCGCTACGCACCATTCTCTGCATGTAGATCCACCAAATGCTAAGTACTTTCGCAGCATATGCCACGGATGCCATTAGCCAGGTGGCTTTCATTACCTAAATTACTGCTATCGTTTATAATAAATTATTTGTAAATAGGAAGATTCTGAATATAATTGATGGCCTGAAGACCCCCCCGATCCTGGTAATTAGCATACATATAAATTGCAATTGGCCTTTTCTTCCCTATGTCTGTATGTTTAAGACACCTTGTAGATACACAGGCTTAACTGAAGAGGCCAGTTGGGATCGTTCATTGATTGAAGCAGCACATTCAACAAAAAGTTGTCCTTTGTTGTGCATGTTGTACTTTGACACATGGATATTTTGTAACCTAGTGAGCACCTAATGCTCTGTATATGTGGGTGTGGTAATTATGGTCAAAGTGAATGATTTTTCGAGCCATTCATCTGTCTCCTAACCTTCTGTTAAGTCCTGTGTGTTGGGTTTCCTCTGAGATAATGCTTTTTCTTTTAATTCTTATCAATGTAAATATGATGTAATTGTTTGTCTCATTAGATTATAGTTATATAAATGTAAAGAAAATTTAAAATATGGTTTGTAAATTGAAATATTTAATTGAAGAACTTCTAATTAATACATTAAATTATTTATTCATTCAACATTTTCTTTGCTGTTATTTTGGTAATTGCATGTGCTGACTTTGTTACCAAATTGAGTATCTTCCGGGTTAAAGCTTCCATTGTCCCCTATATCATATGATCTATTCTATACTGGGTCTGGGTAGGTCAGATTCTATTTAATTTTTTTCATCAATTCAATATCTGTTGGAGTAGGGTATTTTTCAGTTACAGTAAAAATTTTGCTCCGATATGAAAGATTATCAGAACTACTACTGTACATTGTACAAGGAATCCTCTAACCTGGTACATCCAAATATATATTTTTACATTAAGAATTGACCCTTTAGCAGTTACATTAATGTCCTTTTTACTTTAACATGTCCAGCGCACAAGAACAGTGTCAAAGTTTTAAGCAGCCACCCAAGGCACATGTTGAAGGATTGATCTCTGGAGCGGCATGCACTGGTTCCAACCCTAGTGCACCTAGGCAGTACACTTTGTACGACCCAGGTTTAATTCCCACCTGTCGTTTCCTCTCTTCACCGACCTGCTTTTCTATCTCTTTTTTTTTTCCCTGTCTAGATCGATCTTGACATTTCATGAATCGATATCAGATCATCCAAATAAAGATCAACTTGAATCGGTAAAGGATGTACAAACCCAGCTCTAAACTATAAAGAAGCTTATCTTTTAGCTTGGAGCAGGAGTATAAATCACAATTTGAGATCAACTCTTTAGGACTTCATTTATTTTAATGAATGTGGTTTTTTTTATCATTAAAAAAATAATAATAAGGAGAGAAGTGTCCATGACACTTATATTTATAAGGTTCTACAAGGTAGAATATCCCTTTTTTTAAATCCTTCCATTATGACCAAGCAAGCAGGTGGATAAATTACACAGACAAATCTAATAGTCTTCTGCATGCAAAACCATCATATCTCGACGGTAAGATCGGAAGCGGGGCTCCATATTTTAGCATGAATTGAGCTTACAGCACCCCAGAGAGACCAGGTTGAATATACACTCATGTACAACCTGCAATAACTTACGATGAATGCATTTTAGACTTCAAAAGGAGGGCATTATTCAATACAATGCCAGTGTAAAAAATTGACAGACCATAAAACTCAGAAATACACGTTTTTGATCCTGTTTCATGCATTCATCTATATATTCATACCTCCAAATTGAATTATTTCGGCCTAATTCTAATGTTTCTTTCCACAGTGATTTTTGTATTTCGTATTTTTCAGTTTACTTAATACAGACTGGGGGGTAAACCGGAATACAAAAGGGCCCCCAAATGTCTTTTTTCTTGAAACAGATATGTTTTCCCAGATATTAAGGGCAGTTTATGTCCCTTTAAACTTAACAGAGTAAAGATTTAGCAATTAGGCAGTAATCACGCTCATTATAGAAAGTAATCCATTTAAGACCTAACAGATGTCTGTTCCAACTGGGGGATGGTTGTGGGCCCACTCCAACAATAATGCTATAATGTTGTTGAAATACTCAGGTGCAAGGTTGAAGTAGGGAAGAAGAAGAAGAAAACGTTTTTTTCTCCCTTTAAGTGTCCACATGTTGACAGTTGACCATTTAATAGGCCACTTAATTGCTGTGGCCCCTTAGTCCCTACATATCATGGTAAATTAATGTTGAGGGAGGCAGTCCTTTTTTCCCTTCTCTTCTGCCTTCAATGTTTGTTTTCTTTTTTCCTGATTTCTCCCCTATGCTCTGTCACAGAGGTGGATCGTAGCCATCCAAAATGGATCCAGAGACTTAAATTGTTGAACATTAGCCGCTCCTGGCCAGAGCAGTAAAACTGTTTACAACTGACATCTGGATAAGCTAGCACAAAGGCTTTGGTGGGCTTTTACTTTTATAACGGGCTGAAAAATTCCAGTGGTTAAACTGCTTTTTATTAAGATTTAGTTTAAGACTGGGATTATGGACAGAAATCGATGCATGAGATTCCTCTGGTTTCTTTGTTTACATGTCACATGGTCATTTGACAGTGCAGGGTGATTTATGTTGAAGGCCTGTAGACTCAATATTTCAATGCAGATAGAAAGCCCTGAGTTCTAGTCTGTATTTACATGCAGTTCTCAGGTGACTTGTAAAGAATAGTCCATTAAATTTAACAATCAAATGTACTGAGAACAGTATATGGAGACACAAGGCCCCTGGAGACTAGCTGTTTGGTATGTGTAAGTGGGTGTACATATGAAAGTGTGTGTGCGTGCGTGCGTGCGTGCGTGCGTGCGTGCGTGCGTGCGTGCGTGCGTGCGTGCGTGCGTGCGTGCGTGCGCGCGCGCATGTTTCTGCATCACTATGTTATTATGTTGATGGCTAGGGCGGAGGTATGCATCATCCAATTAGTGCAGAATCTGTCATTGCTTTAAATATTTTCAATTCAAAGGGAGCTTTGGGTGCTTGGGAGGTACTATTAGTAGGACAGTGAATCCACTGCCTGTTCTCCGGGTTTGCCTCCCTCTGCCAGGTGTTTGACATTGACTGGAGCTGGAGATGAATGTAGCTTATGGCATCCCAAGGAATTGACCGACTCCTGGGAACCGACGCTTCCTGCAGCGAAAGTTTCCATTTTCAAAGCAGCCCATCAGTTGCAGTGGGAGGGCACCTGAATACCAGAATACCCCATATGCCAGTGTTGACAGCCAGGCATACCCCTTCCACACCATCTCCTCCCATCCTGCAACGCAATCATGACACACACACACACACGCGCGCACAAACACAAACGCACACAAAACAAGAGGCATCTTCCCGAAGAGGACCCCCTCAATGCTAAAAACACACAGTGTTCGCTAATGCTAATGGTTTTGAACCCTCATAAATTATCAACACAGATTGGCCCTGGTTCTCTGCCATTTCATTTTTCTGAAACTTGGTTGCTTGTGTTGCCTCACTTACAAAACATTGCATTTAAATGACCGACAATGGCCTGGGGAGAGAGGTGGAAGAACACGCTTCGTTGGATGGGAGGAAGTTGCAAAACAAAGGAAACATAGAAATCACAATAAAAAGCATGCTTGTCTTGTTCTTCTTCCATCTATCTCTTGTACCATACACCTACTCCCCCACCCCTATCTTTCTCCCCCCCCCTCCGCCCCCATACCATCACTGCAGGAATCCTTTGTCGAAGGTGTTCATCTGGAACAACTTTGCCACACTTGTTTTCATGTTCTTTTAGATTACAGGGCAGCCGGCCCCGGCTTTGAAGCAGCACTCCCCCCGCCTCTCCCCTCCTCTTCTCTCCCTTCCCCACCCTTTGTCTCTGTGCAATTCACTCTGGTAATTAACTTTGTCCTTCTTTTATTTGTTCCAGTCACTCGCAGTCCACTCTTCTGAGCATCTTCTCCCTGGAGTACCAGGTTAGAAGTTTTCTTCCTTTGTGAGCTCTGACAGGTGCCTAATTGAATGATGAATGTCCCTTTATTTCTTTGTAATTGAACTGCCAGCTCTCTGATTGGTTTGGTGGATGCCCAACCCCTAACCCCCCCCCCCCCCCCCCCCCCCCCTCTGCTCACCCCACCCCCTCCCTCGCTTACCTTGTACCCCTCCCCGTCCTCATCCTCCACACGCACACACACACACACCCAAACGTACACGTACGTCGTGGGCCCTCGCCTCTCCGGAGTCTCGGTGGACGCCTGCCAAGCCTCCCCTTCCATCTGTCTAATAACATCTAGCCCCTGCTTATTTGGTGGACCTGTAATAAATTATGCTAAACCATTATTATTCTGACAATAATAATTTCCCTGCGTAGTGCGGCTGCGTGTGCTAAATGTTTGCTGACTCCACTGTCACTGCTGCTCTGCGCAGCTGACAGGGGATGATGATAAATGGCTGCCGCCGCAAGTGGCAGAAGGCAGCACAGGCAGAAAATGGAGTCATTTATCATCCCCCTGACAGGTGTCACTCACGCCGGCCGTCTCTGCGGAATTACATTCAGGGTTTTTTCTTCTTGTGTGTAGTAGTTTTTAAATAAGTCTTTTTTTTTAACCAATGCTCTTCCTCTCCCATCCCCCAACCCCCTCCTTTTGCCTTAGATGGCAATTGAATTGCATGGAAATATGTTGTAAGTGTTGTGGGATGTGGAATGGGGGTCATTGTTTGATCGAATAGAGGGGAAATGAATACAAGGCTTTGAGGAAGAGATGTAGTGCTGGGGGAGGGGGGCCGAACAAGGTTGCCTTGACTCACTTTGACCCAGGGCAAACTTATTGAAATTAAATTACTTTGACCCAGGCTCCCTTGTACCTGTTCGTACACAATGGGTTTTGGATGGCTGAGCATGCTATTGATGTATGTATGGTGGAAAAAACAAATATATTATGTATACACAGCATTGTTTTATCATCGAAACTATACTAGCAAAGCCCTTGTGTAGCATTTTTATTATTATAAGGATTATTTATTGAGTCACATGTTTGAAATGTAAAGCTAACGATAACATTTTAAAATCGTTGTACTTCATTTACATCAGAAAAGGACAAAGAAGACCATCTCCCGACACCATGCACCAGATGTCATCGAGAGACACTACCAAAGGTACTCCATTACTCCCTATATACATTACTCTCTTGGTCTGTGTATTGTACTCTTACACATTTCTCATTCGATCGTTCCCCTTCTCGTCCTTCTCCGTTGTTCGGAGGAGGAAGAGGAAGACGTTAAAGTCATATGATCCGCGGTGGCCCTCGTGTTGAGAGAAATTGGTTCAGCCATGAGCGATATAATCTCCTCCAGTATCCACACTAGATCTCCAGCAGGCACCTGCTAAGCTCCACGAGCTGCTGGAGGTCTGTTGGGGTGGAATCTAATGCTCTTGTTTCCTTGTGCAAATTAACGCAAACAAGATAAATAAGCAAATCAACAGCAGTTGGGTGTTTGCCTTACACAGGCTTATCATGGACTGATTATCTGTAATTCAATATAAAACAACAAAAAATATGAAAAAAAAACTGAATGCAAGCAGACCAAGCTCTTTTGCATACTGCAATTAGCCTTTATCTATCTTATTAAGCCTGGTGTTCAGCGAAAACAAGGCCGGGGTAATGCCCCTCTAATCCACTTACGACAACAAACCTCCGCGAGGATCTGGCTAAGATCTGAAGGGGGAGCCGGCGCGTTAGCTGGCGAGGGAAAGAAGGCTTCTTTTGGCGGCGAGGGGTTAACAAACTATCATATGCCTTGTCTGGCTTGAAGGAAATCTGAGTCCCTGTAAGCAGTGCCGTTTAAACCGCACCGTGCCTGCCATATGCCATCCAGGGACCCAGTCACCGGGGACACGGACGTGTCTCGGCTGGCCTGATCCCTGTCCCCCCCCCTCTCTCCCCCCTTCTGTCTGCCTTTTGTGGGCAATTTTCCGCCCTTTTTTTGTGTTTTTGTTTTGTTTTCACTGCTGCTGTTGTTCTTTGTTGTAATGAAGGTATCTGAGTGCAGCCAAGGCCCACCCTACGGCCCCGGTTCTCCTGGAGTTGGCCAATGAGGTATTGCAGGGCTTTTCCTGCCCATTCTCTTTTTTGTTTAGTTTTGTATTATTTTGAAGTCTTTTGAACTCTATTACCTCTTTTTGTTAAGACTGATGGTCAAGAAGTGTCTTTACATCTATGTTGGTTACAATTGAAAATGCCCCTATTTAAAAAAAAAGAAAAAAAAAGAAATGCAGTTGGGGGATGTGCTGGCACACTTGTCTGTTAGTGATTATGAAAATTGGTGATAGTTTGCACTATTATCAATTATTGAATGTAATTAGCCTTTAACATCTTTTAAGCAGATGTTTAAATACTTTTGGTGTTTTATGCAATTTACCAAATTGGTGTTCAGTTGCAGCAAACTGCGGACAGGTGATGCCGGGGTCAGTGGTCAAGTCTTCACCTCAACCCAAAGTCTTTGAGCTCGTCTTTACTCTCCATAGATTTTTACTGCATATAAAATCTATTGAATTCCCCCAAAAACATAAATACAAGAAAATGTATATTTATTTCCCGAAATGGTTATTTCTGAAAAAGACACTGGCTATTTGAGGCTATTTTAATTATCTGTTTGATGATGGGTCATGACGCCCATTCTTCAGCTTAATGTCTGTACTGTTTAATGTCATTTTTGTAACGACAATAACAATAGGAAAACATTTAGATGTATTTTAACCAAGCACACATTATCTTCTAGTAGCTGATGAAGTCGTATTTAGGATTTTTTTTGACGATATATTTCTAACAATGGTTAACCATTAACATGGGGGGCATCTGTTCAATCTCCTCATGTCCCCTATCAATAACAAAAATAGTGGCAACATGCAAATGTCGGATAAACAACACGGTATGTATATCTTAGCACTTGTGATGCCTGTTAGCGAATCAAATAAAACGGTACCTTGTAATTATTTTCTGCAGGCATTGTGAATGTTGGTCACACGTTAACCTCGCAGAAAGCCATGACTTGAGAATGGAGTTGGAGTAATGATTAATATGAAAATTAGGAGGATGCGAGTACCTGAACTAATCAGGTGGTCCTTATTCAAGCAAGGCCGGCGTTGATAATGTTGCCATTTTTCATGTGTCAGCTCTGATGTGGGTTTACCCGGAAATCTGGTGCTCTCATGATCTTGAGGTGAATGAAACTCATGGAAATGAATACATACACTTAGGAATGGATTGGGCAGAAACTGGGAAGGAAGGTTATTCAAAATAGATTTGGAATATGGAGAGAAAGGATCAGAGCATTGGAAGGAGAGAAAGCAGATTTTTCAGCAGTCCTCAGTTGAAATAAAAAATATATGTTAATTTGTTGATTTGATGTGATATTGGGACTGCTCCTTTACACTCTAATTGTAGTTACAATATTATTTTACGAAGATGTTAACAAATATTCCCGCTGGTAAGACTTTATGTAGACAGAGAGCTCTCTCCTGCTCTGCTGCTAGCAATATCTGGAAGAGGAAGGAAATGAAACACCCCCATCTCAGTATTGCTGAGGGCAAATTCACTTTTGGTTCCCAATTATGCTAACAAGACAGACACCAAAAAAATATATCCCTTGCTGCGGGACCATTGTTTCAAAACGAAGTGGCTAAGAATAGCAGGAGACTCTTCGCAGGGCTGTTTTAATGCCTTCCATGAAGAGGCTGGGTGATTTAGTCACTACTAGGAGTGTACAAATTCGACTCTAGGGATTCCTAACTTTCCCTAACTAATATAGTTCTGTTCTTTTAAAATTGACATTTTGCTTTGGATGTATGATTCATTTCACTGTACATCAATCATCCGAGCATCCAAAGGTTGTTTATTAAAATATATTGAAGTTCTTGACAGTGACTCTGAGGTTACTCAGCGCATTGCAGGCCGTATTGTTGCCAGGGTTCGACTACAAATGCAGAATTCGGTCTAGCACACAGGCATTCAGCCTCACATCATTATCTTCCACACCGGTAAGATCTCCCACCAAAAGCCACCCCGTCACACACCTCTCAAGGTGTCTCCCCGTTTAAACCATCTCCTTGCTATTAAGCGTTGCATTGTACCCAGAATTCCTTCTGGTATCTTTTCTATGTTCCTAGAGTTTTGTCTCTTAGAAGTAGAATGATTAAAGCCCTTGCCAGTGCTTATTGTTGTCTGCCTTTTTTATTTTAAACAAGACTACTATTATCTATTTAGTATTTAGAGAGCGGAAGGCCTTTTTAAAAGGGTGTCTTGGCAGTGTGATACGGCAATTTTTTTCTTCTTCTTGTGGGAAAGGTTAGTGCACAGCAAGAGGCGCACAGAAAAAAAAACAATCTTCACAAGGTTTGAGCAAAGTTGGGTCAAGGTTTCTGAAACTGGATAAGATCATTCAGAGCCATTAGAGCCCCTATTATCTATGTGACATCAGCCCGAGGCGCCCTCGCTGTGTTATTTCACTGCCGTAATTCTCCCAGCTCTTCTTGAAATATGTTAACACTTCACACTGGACATAGGGGGAATTCATTCTGAAGGCTTCTCAATGGAGCAATTCTCTCCAGACAATAGCCATTCCCACATACTGCCTCCATTGTGAAACAGCCTTAACTCTCGCTCGATGAACTAGAATTGGCTCTCATTAGGCCCAATTCTCTCTTTCTTCCGAGCTTTCCTCACACATTATTTTCCTATTCCTTCCCAGGTGGATCTCTCCCCTGCTCTGATGGCTCGCGTCATACTGGACAGGTACCTCCAGGACCCGCAGGGTGCAGTGCGTGAGTAACAAACATCTCCCATTTTCCAGCCGCTCCTATCACCCCTTCCATCCGTCTTGATTGGACCACTAATCTCCCCCCTTTTATCCTTTTTCTCTCTCTCTCTCTTCCCTCAAGTCCTTAATTTTCGTTCCATCAGCGCCGTTGGGCGCTGTTTTTTCAGCCTGTCCTGGGTCTAATGAGAGACAGACCACTGCTCGTGTAGTGTGGTAGCGGCCACCTATAGGGCCTGTGACTGGCAATTAAGCATTGGGGAGGACCACCCACCTCTCAGCTGCGGTTTGGATCAATGCAGGCTCACTTCATCAGTGTTATTTATAACCAACACCCAGCCTGATTCCTAGCCCCCCGACTCATTCTCCTTCACCCGCCAGTGCATCCATCCACACACACACATGCGCGCCTACACACACACACAGACACACACACACACACACACACACACACACACACACACACACACACACACACACACACACACACACACACACACACACACACACACACACACACACACACACACACACACACACACACACACACACACCTAGTTTTGAGTCTGGCCAACAAAAACAAATACTCTCCCAGAAATGTTGATGGACAAGTTGAGAGACTGAACAATTGCAATCAAATTCTTTTTTTGTCATTATTTTTATACTTCTCTCTTCTCAAGCAGTATACAGCCAATTTGAAATGCTGTGACCCATCATTCAGTGTCATTTTTTTTGTAATAAGTCTCTCCCGTGGATTTTTAAGTATTTGGTAGCCCTTTGCTCAGAGTCGAATGTATTGTGTCAGGAAGACGTGCCCATGGTTTAATCAAGGGGTTTTAAATTGGGTGTGTTTTATTCTGAACTTCGCCACAGCACCGCCATTTGTCAAAGTCAGAGACGTGATTGCTTTGGACCCGCCGTTATCCACCGCCTGTCAAAATACACATCTGAGTGGCTTGTACAACAGAACATCCATCCAGGAGAAGCTGTCTCAAATACCTTACGGAGCGCGCCCCTCCATCTCTATATACAGTGAATACAGATATACTACAATTGTGTTTTATTGTTTTATTGTATCTTTTACCCTATTTTGACATTGAGAGCCAGACACTTTTTTTAAAATAGCTTTTGGGTAAGTTTGGCAGTTAGACACATAGCACGGCCACAGTCGAGGCTTCAGCGTGAGCTTTGCTTCATTGGGAGCAGACCCTTTACAATGATTATGTTGAACGTGATTTTATTGCTTTATTTCGAAGCAATTTTCTTCAATTCAGATCTGAGATCAACTTTATTCTATACCATTAACCTTAATTACGTTTACAAATGCAAATTCTAATAATAATGGCACTATGCAGTACTATTTAATTGCAGCCCGCAAGCTAGCGGGTCACTTCTCCTGTCAGGCTGAGACAAAGCTTTCCTGCCTTTCCTCCCAGCAGTGACCCGCGTGCCCTTTGGCAATGAACCACTGCCCACGCAGCCTCCATGGTCAAATCAGCCTGTCTCCCCATGTGTATATTAGAGTTCTGTAATGTGTTTCCATTATGAAACAATGCCAGGATAATTGTCTTTGCTGGCAATTAGCTAACAGGTTGCTCTAATGCTATTGGCAGGCATATCCATCTTGCCCCCCCCCCCAATCCCTTCCCTGTGTGAGTCTGTGTGTCCAGGGGGAGGGCAAGCAGGCGCATTGTGAAGATCAATAGCCTCCTATATAAGGGACATTACCCCCAACCAGGTTTAGGTGCTTGCCTCGGCCTCGCACCATCTTTTTTTATTCCCCGTCCTTTTCCCTTTGCATTTAAGAGACACAGGAATGGGGCCTTTGGGAGCGTTGGATATATGTACAATCACTAGCGTGGGATCAATACAGAGTTTTAAATTGTTTTCAGGCTTTTTCCCTTGTTTTGCTTTTGCTGGCTAGTTGGTGTTTTATCCACCTTCCAAAGTCCCCGACACACACACACACACACACACACACACACACACACACACACACACACACACACACACACACACGTTACGCCTGCCCCCTCTCCCCCTACAGATCCTCTCCCTCCCCCCACTTCCCTCCCCCCTAAAGTATTGGAGGGCGCATCACTCATGCGGACTGAAAGGCTATCTGGTGGCGTATATAAATAAATCAATACATTCAAAGCAGTTTCTATTACGTATTCAATATGATATCAACATCCATAATGTCCCTTGCCTCGTGAAAAGATGCCAGCGAGTGAAAGGGACAAACAAAATGGTGAACTGCACGAGATAGGGCAAAAACAAAAGGTTTTCATCGTGCTACAATGCCATTGACCATCGGTAGATTTGTTCTGCTCACTCTGTCGTTATTACATAATTGGTTTGAATTTGAATCAGGTAAATGTATGTTTAACTTGGAGTTGAGTTAACTGTTGAATAACGTGACTATATGTACAATTACAAGGTGATTGACAGTTGATTCAGGTGTAAGCAAGAGTTAGCGTACTGTTTAATGGGCTGAATACATGTGTGAGGGAGGTTTCCGTTTATAGTTGTCTAAGTGAGCGTTAACAGTTGAATCAGGTGACTACGTGTGTAATTGAGACTTGGTTTTCGGTTGAATCGGGTGACTATGGTTGTAAGCGAGAGTTGAGTTAGGGGCTAAGTGAATGCAGATGGGAATGAACGTGGAGTCACATAATCAGATGTATGTGCTGTGCACATGATCCAGCACGGTCCAGCCTTAATTGATCCTCTTGAATTAGACCCTTTCCACAGAGGTGACATTGCAGGGTCAAACACAGGTGTAGCTTGTTCCATTTAGGTTTGATATTAGCTCCATACCTCTTGCTCACTACTTTCAGTCAGGCAAAGCTTTCAATGCATATTGTATGTGTCCGTGTTCAGCTTTCGATTCTGCGGTACTAGTTACTATTTAGTCATTTAGGAGACATTTATCCAAAAGGGTTTTACAGAGAGTTCAGATACAGGAGGTAATCACAGAGAAACTAGTGGTTGTTTAAGGATGCCTACTTGTAGGTTTCGGACATTTGGGATTGCTGCCAGTCAAACACCATATGCTCTGACCACTATCCTGCTGGGAGTGGAGGAAGAACTCCTGTTCCCAATCTATATCTTTGAATCCCGCTCCCTACTCCTATGGTGACACAAGTTCACGTGCCTCTCGATATAGACTGTTCTTTTTCCGAAGAGGCAATTCTACTAGCTATTTGACCTTTTTCCATTTTCCCAAGGCCCAGCTCAGGATTAGATTGCTTCTCTCTGTTTTGTAACTATGCAATTTCGACCGGCCTTTTAAGATTTATTGTCACATTCCTTTACAGGAACCGTGTAGGCAGGGTTTATACACGCCATGCATTTGACGTCAATTCTCTGTCGTTCCCAGTGTCTGCATTGATTCCCTGACACAATTCATAGTGCTCTCAATGTTCTTCCGATCAGGTGCTACACCGATAATCCAATACCTGATTTTATTTTGCCTATATTCTAAATCGAGTCCAAGATCCCCCCCCCCCCCCTCCACCACCACCGTTCTACTTCCTCGTCTATTGTCATCAGGTTTCTCTCTCGCTCTCTGTCAATATGGGAGGCTGCTGGAGTGTATTTATTTCTTCAAATAATGAGCGCAAGGGCCCTTCATTAGCAAGACGAGGGTAAGGAAGAGTAGGTGGCGCGTGTGTGTGTGTGTGTGTGCGTGTGTGTGTGTGTGCGTGCACGTGCGCCGGGGAAGTGCGCTGCGGCGTGGCACTTCACTTGACAAGTATACTAATTACTCCTTTTCAGGGGAGAAAGCTCCAGTCAGCCTTCGTTTCACTTTAATGGCCTGACCTAGGGAGACGCTTTCTATTGCACACCCTCCCAAGCATTGCTTCAAACATAACACACACACACGCACACACACACACACGCACACACACAGGCACCAATGCACATGCATACACACACACATACTAGCGCATACACTCATTTATGCACACACTAAGGCACACACGTATGCACGTACACATACATGTGCGCACACACACTTGCACACACACACATACATGTGCGCACACTCACTTACACTTATACACACCCCCACACACATGCCCACAACTAGAGCCAGAGTCTCATTTCGCTGCTATCAGGGAGAATCAGGTGGAAGCGGATCAGTTCTGCCCCAGTAACCTCTACAGGGACTGGGCTCCTCCTGCACATAAGATACCACCACCACCACCACCACCACCACCACCACCACCACCACCACCACCACCTCCACCACCTCCTCGTATCATCCACCTTCCACCCCACACCCTGCCCCCAGCATCACAACCATCGCTGCATAACGCTTATAGCAATACAAATAAACCCAACCACAACAACACCACACCACTATCATCATCACAGCACCACCTCTCTCTCTCTCTCTCTCTCTCTCTCTCTCTCTCTCTCTCTCTCTCTCTCTCTCTCTCTCTCTCTCTCTCTCTCTCTCTCTCTCTCTCTCTCTCTCTCTCTCTCTCTCTCTCTCTCTCTCTCTCTCTCTCTCTCTCTCTCTCTCTCTCTCTCTCCTTATTTTCCTATCTTCTCTATTTCTAGTCGTGCATGTGTGTGTCTGTCTCTGTGCGTGCGCATGCGGGTGCGCGCTTGGAGGGGGATACATTTAAAAGGGGGTAAATTGGAAAATCAAATGAGGGCTTTAGGCAGCCGCTGAGATTTGCAGAGCTGTCGACCACCACCGGCCGGCCTCATCCATCATGTCCCACAAGTAGTCAATTCCTCGAGTATCTGTAAATGTTTTCAGATATTAGCCAATTTATATGCTCCGAGATTCATCATGGAAAATCAGCTTTAGCGGCACGCATTATCAGGACCCGTCCCTCCCCTCTTGCTCCATGAAGTTTGATGAACGAGCTTACCCTCTTCACCCCCCCCTCACCCCGCCCACCTTCTGCAGCTCAGTGGCTTGTGCATGGGAACAAGGGGGAGCTGGTGTAGGGTGGGGGGGGGGTTGTAGAAGATGTAACTGTGTGGAAATCCCCCCCCCCTACGCACACACACACACAGACACACACACACACACACACACACACGTGTGGCAGGGGGAAAAAAAGTGGGCTTTTTAATTAATAAACAAAGTTGCAGTGGAGCTCATCAGTGTCGGGGCCAATAACGAGAGTCATCCGTTACCGTTTATTACGCTCCTCCCTCAACAAATGCTGTGCCCTAATGAGGTTTCTCAAACATTTTTTTGTGTTTCATATAATGACTTTTTCACCCCAGCCGGAAAGAAATGTGGGGGGGAGGGGGGGGGAGTAGTAACAAATGACACACAAGTATGAGGAGAGAAATCAAGCCAAGGTTACATTGCGGTTTCCTTTCCTTTTGGTGTGTGTGTGTGTGTGTGGGTGTGTGTGTGTGTGTGTGTATGAAACAGTAGGCTAATGGAAAGATGTTTTTGCGATTTGTTTACACTGACTGTTTTCTTTAGCAAATCCCTACGGAGGTGTTCTGCTTCCTCTGTTTTCTTCCTCCTCCTCATATCGCTCTGTTCAGATGTGTGGTGGTTGGGGATGGGGGGAGGTTGCAGAGAGTCTCAGTCAGAATTTCGAGCAACGCAGGACAATTAGGATAAACACCGGGAGTGTTTACAAGGTGCAAAGTGGCGACGCAAAGCTTTGTTCTCTACATGCGGGGTTCCTTTTAGATTATTCTGCTTCTTTGTGCGCAGCCGTGGGTGTGCGTGTTTTTGGGGTTTGTTTTTATTAATGTGTATGTATGTCATTTTTTTTTATGCTTGTTCGTGTGTGTCTATGTGTTTATGATTGTTTTGAATATTTCTGTGTTTTATAGTGTGTGTGTGTGTGTGCGCGCGTTTGTGTGTGTGTGTAAATGTTGTATGCATCTGCGTATGCATATTTCTGCCTGAATGGTTTCTTTTGTGTCTTTTGTATGTGTGTGTTCAATGTTTTTTGTGTTCTTGTATATATTAATATATACGTGTTTGTAGCGTCTGGAAGAGCTCGGGGTAGCATGGAGGAGCGGTGGCGAGCATGGCGGGGTGTCATTAATAAATGCATGCTGATGTCGGAGGCTGCAGCGATGCGAAGGCCCTGTTGTTATTTACTGCACTGTTTGTGCACAGCGGCGAATCCCCGGCCTGCAAATGGCATTACAGCCGGTGATGAATGGGCATTAGGGTAAACTCCTTTAAAAAGCAGGCTGATTTATTAGTGGCCCGGCCTTCCATTTTCATCAGGTCAATGCTTGGCGTAAATCCCAGCAATGTCAGTGTCAAGGTCACCGGTCGATGGCTATTCTTAGCCCTGCTGTGGCTCAAAACCACGAGCAGGTGGATGGGGAAGACAAGCGCCTTTGTTTTGTGGTCGAACCAAAATCATCATAATGGCGTGTGGAAGAGGAGGGTGAGGGAAAAAGGAAGAAAGATGGGAGCGAGGGTAAGAAAAGGGAAAGCAACTTGGTCCGCGCTTCTTTTGTTTGTTTGTGTGTGTGTGTGTGTGTGTGTGTGTGTGTGTGTGTGTGTGTTGTGAGGAGGCAAAATGTGCTGTTGGTCAACCTCCAGTTATTAGTGTGAGAGTAAGACAAGAGCTTTAATGGCTGCCGTTTGCCTTGGGGGAGGTTTATTACACACTCCTATTTTGCAGAAGCAGCGTCAAATCTATAAAACGACCATTAGGAAGGGTAAAAAAAATCAATCAAAATGCCATTAAAGTGGAATAAGTTGCCAATATTGCTGATGTGGTTGCGGCTCCTTTGATTTTTCCTTCAGATTATTAGGCTCAGTCCAGCGGTGACTTTGTTAAGGGAAACGGGGTGTTGTTGGCGAGTGATACGTCTCCTTGCTTCATAAAGTTTGCCGCATCATATTTCCCCCCCCTCCCCACTTTATAGATTATCCATTATCATTTGTCATGAGGTGTCCTAACTCAAGGGGAAAATATACCCCCCCCCCCACCCTCCTTTATTTCTTTCCTCCCCCACCACCTGCACCACACTGTATGGATCCACATACGAAGGTACCAATCTCTGAGAAAAATGGGCAACGAAATAAAGCACACGACTCTGCCTCCCAGCTGTGGGGGGGGGAGGGAGGGAGGGAGGGAGGGACAAGAGAGAGAGAGAGGGGGAGAGAGAGGTTCCCCTCCTTCCCATGACATCCCTCTTTCCCCATTTTATATATTTCAACCTTAGGAATAGTACATGAGGGATCACCTTACCCATATTTGTCCTTCCTTCCTGGTGCTGGGAGGGTTCTATGCTGATAGTCATCCAGAAGGGAGGGGCATACACAGATAAGGCACAGGGAAAGCCCAGGGGAAGAGAGGACAGAAATAGAGTGTTTTGCTGCATTCTTTTCCATACGTGTGCTACATCATATCCAACCCATAATAAGCTTAATGAACACAGATTCATTTAATTTTCAGTTGAACGCTTGTGTTTGGCGATAGTGGTCCCTTATAGATCTTTTAAATGAGCTGTCGAGTCGTAAACAGCTATCTACACATGCTATTATCCCACGGAGCTTATGAAGCTTGCTGCATTGTAAGTACAGACGGCAGCCATGCCTGAAATGTGGATAGAAACATTACACATTTTTGTTGGTAATGCCGCGAGTCTGTCAAAACCGGGTATATATATCACGAAGATTGCGTCCTTCGCCCATTTCGTCACACAATGATACAATCCATTTAATCCAAATCTTTTTAAGAAATGATTTAAGATTTTTCTCTTTTGCGGTTCCATGGCTAGGGGAATCAATCCTGTGTGCTTGCCATGCTGATTTATAATGTTAGCAGAGCAGCAGTAGGGGGAAGAGAGATGCAAAATAGTAATCATTCATAACATAGATAAACTACACAAGGCTCTTGTGCTCTGGACTGCAACATTTATCTATGGGGATTCTGCACATGCTTGAAGCAAACCAGCCAATGGACTAGTGCAGAAATATTGCACTGACATTGGCAGTCTTTAGTATCTATATATCCTGTGTGTGCCCGATCTTGGCCAATCAATAACAAGCAGCCTATTGTATGCAACTTGTAATTGATTGCCATGATAGACAAACTATGATGTTTGGGTTCATTTGTATGTCAAGATATTGAAATATATACCCATCTGTTTTTCTTGTTCCTTTGTCTTTTTGGTTGTCAGCATCTAAGCCAGTCCTCAATAGTATGCTGAAAGAGCCATCACTGATTCCAGACCAGACTCTAGCCAAGCACATCTACCAGGTAGGTTGGTATTATAATTAGTATACAATAATTATTATTGTTATTAAGATCAATTAAGATGCAGAAACTTGACATACATTAAAGGTGCTATTAAATTAGTGTGTTTTATTATCTTATATTCAATCGTCATCCGTGCAATGTCACACAAGTGCTTTACTCTTCCCTACTCTACCTAACATCTCCCCTCCTACCCCTTTTGCGCGTCATAATATTTCCTCCCCTTCCCTCTCCTCCTTTTCAGTGCACAATAAATGACTGCTGTTATGGACCGCTGGTAGACTGCATCAAACAGTATCCTATCCCATAAAATGTTAAGCCTGGAATTGACGAGAAGCTATTGAAGGGGATGAGATGTGCCTGGCTTTGCCTGACATAAAAGTTCTGCTTCAGCGGGGAGGCGTCTCATCTCCTGCCTGTCTGCCATCCCACTATCGCTGCTACCGCCGGAGCCGGAACGGGGGAGAAAAAATGAGCAGGATGAGGAGATTGGATGATCTGAATGCATTTTTTACTCTTTTTATGGAGGAAATGCTCCATTCCACCAGAAACTCTATAGCTTTGTGCTGTTTATTGCACCGGCAGCTCTCGTATATAGGTAATTTAATTGATGATTCCCTATTTCTCACAAACATCAGTCGGTGTCAGCATATAGTCAACGATATAACACTGAGTATGGCGTAATACATCGAAAGCCTGTTTAAACGTTCGGTTCTCATTGATACGAATATTTCCGTCTTTCTTTTGTCAGTAGTTCTTGATTGCAATTGACTACTGGACGACGCTAGATGCTCAATGTGCTGTACTGCATTATACTACTCTTTGAATATTTAATATATCCAGGCTATTTGGGAAACGAAACGGCCAAAGAGATAAAACCGACGTAGCCTTTGATCAAGAGGGGCTTTTTCAAGCATGTGACCATGACGGTGTCTGTGTCCACGTACCGGTCGGTCATTGTGCCTGGACCTCCCTCAGCATGTGTGGCGCGCCGGTGGTTTCCGGTGGTTTTTTTGTTGTTGTTTTTTTGCGGCCCTCTGTTTGCGGTCAGCCGAGCCTGTCCCACCGCGGGCCCTCAAGCCCTCCCCTCTTTCACGGGGGCGTCCCAGTCCCCTCTTTAGTCTCGGCTCGTATTGAGTCACTCCACGCCACAGAGAGCGCACGATAACCGCCCCACTGCTGTGGGCTTTGGAACAACTCCATCTACACATCACTAGATTGGCTCTAGTGCACGTGCGGGGCTCAGGGTATGCATGCATTAACCGGCCTTTGAGTGCTGTGCGTCTGTTCGGGGTACATCCCACGGCCGGGGTTGTTTTTGGGGTTGTGTTTTTCCCTCATAATAATTTTAAAGAATGATCTGGCCCTCGTGAAATTTCATAGGCCTGATATGGAGTCCAGGACATAATGTATTCACATAAAGGGTATTCTATAAACACTTCTGATCTATTCAATAAGCTGGCTGGTCCATGGGCCGTCTATTCATTTTCATTACATTCCCTATTCTGCTCGTTCAACCTTTCTTACTTGTTAAATCAAACCTCATTAAGTTTGACCTGAAAAGTCTGCCTCTCGCTTGGGAGGTGATGGTACCTGTGGATCAGTGGCGTACGGAAGCAAGGCAATAGGTCAAAGAAAAGCAACATGCCACTGAGCCACTACAAGGAGAGCTTTTGGTTTCCCTAGCAACATACCTGTCTGATGGATGCTTTTGCGTCCTTGCGTTTAAATATTTCATTAGAACTTCTCCCCGCACACACACTATCAGATGTTGTTGTTGTTTCACTACTAATTAATTATAATCTGATGAGATGCAGTCATGCCTGTTTGGATTCCTTGACACCTTGCCCCTAGTGCCATCGGCCAGGAGCACGAAGTCTTGCTGTGTGACAGGCTGAAAGAGAGGAACCTATCCTTTCTGGGTAAGCTATCCCACTAAACCCAATCCCATTGTATCCATGTTGTTATCCGGTTAAAGGGAAACCTGGAAATGAGTGATGTAGTGGATGTTATCTCTTATTGATCTACTAAGAACCAGCAGGTGTTATTGAATATCCACACCCCCAGCCACCCAATGTTTAATTTATACAACGGCCCGTAATGAATATTTAAAGAAATAAGAGCTTCAAAGGCCTGGGTCTAATGTTTGTTTAGTAGCCCTGGCTTATCCTCCTGGGTCAATCCGCCACTAGGATTTCTTTCTAGAGATATACAACCTCGATAAGGTGTCTGTGGGGATCACACTTTTGTTGTCAATTGTGTGCCTTAGATAATTGAGCTTCAGAATTACCATACACCGCACACTATCGCTTGTATTTTAACCTGATGTACAGGTACAGGGAGAAATTTTCTTTGTAGCCATTGGTTCAAAATAAATTATTTGAGGATATTGTTTTAAGAGATCTCCAATGGTGTACAATCAAATACGTTTTAGAGGGCCATTTTAACCCTCTCCTCAAAGCAATCATCAGTTTGGCTGCAACTGATTTAATGGATGAGTTCAACATCAATATCTCGGTCCAGATATATATCAGGATAAAGAGTTTTCTGGTGGGGGGAAATGGTAAAACCATTCTATCGCCATTATCATTACACCTCGCCGTGACTGATGAGTGATGAAAGACGGACTTCAATCTCTCCGTCATCAAGTCCAAATAATTTATTATGGCCCCCGAGTGCTGACCTTTCTACAGGGCTTAACGGAGGACTGTTCTAAAACTGTCAAGTTCAGGGGGGGGGGGGGTGGGACACAATGGCGGCCCTCACCCTGGCCCTGATAAATGGATTGGAAAGAAGCCACCCAACGGTGGGGACGGGTCATTAATTTTAATCAAAGATGATGTAAAAATGCGATCCGAGCCACATGACGGTGTCAACAGCCCAGAAGGAGTAAGGGAAGAGCTGGCTCGTCTCCCCCCCTCCAGCGCACCACCGCTGACCCCCTCCACCTCAGACATCTGGGGTGGTTGGTTCAGACCTTCGACTCCCTTGCACCGTCCCTGGCTGGAATCACAGCCGATCACCGTCTCCAACCCCCCCCCCCCCCCCCCATCCCCTGCACACCCCATTAGTTGAGCTTGGCTGGAGACGGAGAGAGGCAGGCCCCTGGAATTGAATGACCTGGTCAGCTCGAGATTTAATGGAGAAATCAGGTGTTGCGGGGGTAATGGCCAAAGCGCATTCCGGAGTCAAGGACGATGGCGGCGGGCCTCTGTAAGCGGAGGTCAGGCTTACGCAGGGGTAGTGGTTCTGTAGTGCCAACCTTTCCCTACCCCCCCCCCCTCCCCTCGCCTGGTACTTTATGGAGCTCTGCCACCAAGCCGGAGCACTGTTTTTGTGCTGCGCTAGCAGATAAGTGGCAGATGTAGGTAATGGTCTTACTGTGCTGCTGTCCTCTGTGGTCGTGTCCTCTGCTTTTTTTATACCAGGGGTTTCTGTTATGACCACCAGGACAAATGATGTTCTGTGAAGCTCGCTAACCCATCGTCGTCTTTCTTTGAGGAAGGAATTTAACCAAACAAAACCTAAAATGTGTCCCTGTTCACCAATATTGTGTGATTTATTCTGCTGTCCTTCGCTATGTGCTCATTTCATGTTTTGTTTTTTTGTACTTTCCAGATGAAAATCAACTGAGAGCCATGGGCTACGACAAAACACCAGATATTATACTAGAGGTGCCAATAGGTTAGTAATTGTTTATAATTGTAATCTAATTTAATTTCAATACACCTACAAAGCAACAAACGGGAAATGTTTTTTATGTTCTGTCGAGGCTTTTTAATGGAAGAACCACTGTATTTGTCCCCTAGTTAACCGATCTAAGTGAAAAGCAAATGGCCCCTGAATTTATCTTCTATATTGAACACCTGAATTCATGGACAACTCTGTGACGGATGGTGTCGTTGAACATTGCTTGATTTTATTTATTTATGTATGTTTTATTAAAGTTGTTGAAGGACATATTGTCCACTGGATTGAGAGCAAGGCCTCGTTCGGAGACGACCAGAGCCACTGCACCTACCTCACTGAACAGTTCTGGAGCTACTGTAACAGGTAACCTGATTTCCTCTCTTGTTCTCAACTCTCCCCTATTTCTAATGGCACTTCATGCAGCGTATATATATATATATATATTATTTTTTTCTATTATTATTCTTTTTATCTGAAATCACCACACAGTTAACGCAAGTCTTCCGCAATACAATGTGGTTAATGCCCTTCCGTAGATTGCCAACTTCTCCTTTCCCACTGACCATTAGCCACTATCTGCCTTTCCCAGGGCTGCGTTGTCATCGCTAAACCACTCACCACTTCCACCACGTTAAACCGCACACTAACCCACCAGATTTCCACTTCCACATCACTCCACTACTGCTTGTTCCTGTACACTGTAAGATTACAGTTTAGCCCCTGTACAGTCCATAACGGTCTAGCCAGAGCTCCTCACAAACACTGTGTGTGTGTGTGTGTGTGTGTGTGTGTGTGTGTGTGTGTGTGTGTGTGTGTGTGTGTGTGTGTGTGTGTGTGTGTGTGTGTGTGTGTGTGTGTGTGTGTGTGTGTGTGTGTGTGTGCTTGCAAGTGTTTTTTGTTTCCCAGAACACATACAAACTGTTTTTGAAAGGAAAGAGAGGAAATGGGTGATTAATTCCTTGCATCTGTTGATCACAACGTTTGCACAGGAACTGCCTTGCGCGTGCATGTATGTGATCGTGTGCACGTTTGACCTACACCAGAGTATGTACTCTGGTGTAGGTCAAACGTGCACATGAGCCAATGTTTAAATTGTGAAGCCTAAAGTGCCATGGTCACAATAGTTTGGAAGTACTCAAACCGATTGTAATGAATAATACCCACAATACCCAGTCCTTTTACCCATGTTCTGTATACCTACCCAATATATTTGTCATACTGTTTAAATCCATGCCGCGTATTACATTTTAAAAAAATCAGTTTAAATTGATATTTTTTATAATATCAACTTAAATATTTTCATAGCGTTTGTCATAAAAAATTACCACAATTTGCATACTACACTGGGCATAAAGAAGCACTGCACACCTGAAGACATGTGCAGTATTATGCAGTATTAATATCATTATTGGAGCATTATTTCAGCTCTTTCGATTTTTACTAGATTACATAACAGATCTTCCCTAATTGCATGATTGAATGCATTATGATTTCAATCATGTTTTCCAATCATGTTTATGGTTGATTTGTACTAAATAAACACAGCATTAATGTCTTTGCTGACTTTCTCTTTCCAATATTTTCCACTGGCAATGCCATTTTTTTGCAGTTAAAAAAATAAAGAAAATAAATCTGTACTAAGGAGGCACTGGCACTGAGGTGTATTAATCTATTAATCGATCTATAGTTTGCATACGTGGTGGTCCGTGAAAGGTCTTGATGACAAATCAGTAGTACACCAGAAGTCAAAGGTTGGGAACCACTGCTGTAGAAGACCTTACACTGCAAGATTCACTATTATTCAGAAATATTTCCTTACGTTTATGTGTGCCGGGGACCACAACACAGGGCAATTTTGGTTGCGGGGGGGGGGTCAAAATAGAGAGAAAGGGGAGAAATGCGGGAGGGGGGGGTGGGGAAGCGGGGGGAGAAGTGCGTTCACGCGTGGCTTCTCCATCCCTCGCTCTCTTGCTCAGCCTTGACCGGGACTTCCAGACAGACGCAAGCTGAAAGGTCACCCCCACTGCCTCCACCGGCCTTGCTGCCACCCCGACACCCACAACCCTCCCCCCCCCCCCCCCCCCAACCCCTCTCCTCCCCCCCACCCCTCCCATCAGCTGTGGCGGCAGGCTGACACGTTGTGACATGGCTCTGGGGTGCCAGAAGGTTCCACACCCCTGCCTGTGAGTCCTGATAGCAGGCACAGCCTAGCAGAGCAGAGCGACTTGGAGGGGCTACTGTAGCTATGAGGAGGCAGGCTGTCCTCTCTCTCTCTCCATCTGCCTTTTTCTCTCTCGCTATCTCTACCCTTCATTCCTCTCATTTTTAATCTCTTTGTCCTCACCTTTCGTCCGTCTGTCTGTGTCTCAATCTCCCGTGTTCTGAGCCTCGATGTTGGCATGTCAGCATTGTAGTCTAGATGTCTAGCAACCACAGTAGAGATAAAGACACAATTGATAATCCAAATCGAAAAAATATGTAATTTCCTGATTCACTATAAACCGTAACCTTTGGTAATAGTTCATTAACCATCTATTTGACATTTTAGTACATCAATTTATGTGAATATCTGATAAACATTTCGCAGTAATTTATTTGTGAGATGGATAACAATCCAAGGGCTTCATGATTCGCGATAGAGCAACTATCAAATCAATGTAGCTTCCTAGAAATACTTTACTAACACTAAACTTGTGGGGTTTGAATTTAGATCGGACATGATTTATTAATTTATCATTAAGCCTTATTTTCTAAAATACTTATCTAGGCTAACATATATTTGTAATTTACTTTGGAAATTGCAAATGTTGGGGCTCAAGCCATTACTGTCAGAATTGTTTGTGATATTCATAAACTGAGACAGTGAAAGGTGGCTCAATGTTAACTAGTTCTAACTATTTTTCTAGACAAACAAACTGCTCTTTTAAATTAGCTCATGACCTTCGCAGGCATTATCAAAGTAAAACACAATTTTGTGGAGTTCAAATTGAAAGCAGAGAGAGATGAGGTTTACACAGAACTTTGTATCTGAAAACACATGTTCAATCTTAAGTTCTTTGAATAACTAAGTTTATTAAAATGTGTCTGCAACAAATGCTTGGAATGGACAACGGAACATCCTTAGACAATTAGGAACCTTAATAATGCTCCAGAAGACCTCTCTCTCCATCAAATATGGCTACATATGAATAGAAATATACAGTAATATGCCCATAAAGTGAAGAAAAAGCGTATTTTTTTTCTCCAAAAGGTATTTTCAAGCGTATGTTTCCTTGCATTGGATTTGGGAAGTGCCATTTGTCTATCAGTGTTCTCATGCGGTCAAGGCTGACCTTAGATTATATCAGGAAATCTGGAACCTAACTGACTGGCTGATTGGGATAAAGCTTGCACTGAACCTAAGACGCCCTGGGGTAGCTCTAATTGATATTCGCTCGGGCGGCCTTGTCAAAGTGTGTTAAGGAACTGACAACGTAGATTCACGTCATGTCAATAAATGGCCTGGTCAGATAAACGCTGGCATGTCAAAAAAAAGAACGAAAAAATGTCAGTCCCTTCAGACTCCACCTTTTCCAGCACTGTTGTGTTTTTTAATTGACATTTACTGCTGACATTTCAAAATGTACCCGCTTTCTATTATTGTTAGGCTTGATGCGTTGTATATTCTGAGCCACAGTGATGGTGTGTGTGTGTGTGTGTGTGTGTGTGCGCGCGTGTGTGTGTGTGTGTGTGTGTGTGTGTGCGCGCGTATGTGTGTGGGCGTATGTGTGTGCGACTGTGTGTGTGTATATGCGTGCGCGACTGTGTGTGTGTGTATGCGTGCGCGTGCGCGTGTATGTATGGGGTCGTTGCCTCATTTGTAGTCAGAAATGTATGAACAAAAATGGAGAGAGAAAGAGAGTGATTGGATGGTTGACATCATCCTCCGTTCGCTTCTCGTTAGCGCTATCATGTCAGGAGACGGGTTCCCGGTGCTTGTGTTTGTTCACCATTCTTTAAAGACAGATTCCACTGCAGACCCCTTTTGGTTTCCCCCTCTCGGCTCTGACCTTGAAGTGACATCACTGCTTTTGTAATTACTCTCCTGGCCCCTGATTGACATTTCCAGTGATTTGCTTATTTTTCATGGATTTCTGCTCCTTCCCTCCGAACTCTGAGGCGCTGTTATACCCCGTAGCTTGAGTTAATTATTCTCAGTTTTGCCCGCAAGCAATGCAAAAAGTGACCACTGGTGACATGTTTTATCTGGAAAGAAACAAGGAAAGAGAGAGGGGAAAAAAACAAGCCGACATAACTAATTTTGATTCCAAAGCCCCTCACCAACGGTATTCATCATCCAAACAATAATCTTGCCAACACACTAACCTCATAACAAACCTCTTCAATGGAGTGAAGGGTAATGACGCTTCACCTAGGCTCTGGAGGAAGCGGGGATGGGGGGGGGGGAATGACAGGGGTAAAAAGGGTGGAAAGAATGGGAGTGTTAAAAAAAGAAAAGGGTATTTTGCTGCACCAAACCATGCGTTCAGGCCCAGTGCCTGGATGAGATGGAGAGGCGGCCACCACCGGTGTCTTCCAGCCATCAATCTTGGGGCTGGTGGCGTTCCAGAGCTGCTCGGCCCCTGTGCTCTGACGGATGTCGGGATAATTGAGTTATCCATCTCGCCCAACTATCAGAGTTGCATAAAAATTATTCACCTGCTGGTGGATATTAAACACATAATGAGCCTCCAGTGTGTTCTACGGAGAAGTGGGTAAGGTTAAACACAGCATGTAATGAAATATGGACCCTGGCGTGAGGCGCACCTCGGCTTGCCTCCCCCTCATCGTAGCGTATTTAAATCAATTATGGTTGGCAAAGGTGCTGCCATAACTCTCTTGTGTAACCGCCAACCGCCTATTTATCTAATCACGGTATGGCTGAGCTCATAGTGTATATAAGGCCCACCGACGTGCTGAATAGTTTTGGTGATTTGTCTCTAAACTATGCTGTTTGTTCAAATATTAGAGTCGATGATAGTCACTGCTTCATGCTACTGATGTCATTGCTCCATCGGTAGTTTATGGGGGATGATGTTATATCAGTTCATTAGACCACGCGTTAAATGGCTGAAATAACAACTGAGGAATTGGATGACATACAAGCAGAGCAAGGCAAAACAACGAAGTATTGTACAACCCCCTGGCCAATGTTCTGCCTCCGGTTTGCAGTCTGCAGATTGCATTTTTGGTGATGTCTGCCTCTTTGCCTTGCTGTTAATATGCACATGAAGATAGTTTAGTTCTTCAATAAAATCACCATTACTAAAGAAAATGTTGTACAAAGACTTAAAGGAAAACTTTTACTTTAAACCTGATCCCTATTTCCTCACTTTGGGTCAAAAGGGACTAATCCAGACAATATTCTTTGAAGCACGAGGAGGTACGTCAATGTACCTCCTCTAAAAGTGCTTGTTTTTGCCATCGACAGGCTCAGATTATATGCCATAATTATGGAAAGAATCCCTACAGGGAAATAAAACTTATTTGTGTCCAACCAAGTTATGCTCGAGGAGTCTACCGCTGAAATTCTTGTGTTGCTTTGTTGCAGGATATTCCCTTATTGTAATTAAGACTGCAACACTTGGTCACCCGAATCTCTAAGACAACACTAAACTACGCTTTCTGCATATCCTTACGCTTTCCTGCAAAAACTAAACTCTCACGAGACTTCTCATTGAGCGAGACTCGGTTGGACACAATAACAAACAGTGATCAGGTGAAAGGTAAAGAAACAAGTTTGATTTCTCTGTAGGGATCCATTCCATAATAATAATAATAATAATTGATCAGTTTTTTATAGTGCTTTTCTAAATACTCTGACGCTTGATATACTAATCACGTAATGATATACTATAATCTGTTCTGAATCTAATTCAAGAACTTTAAGAGGACGTACAATGAATTTTATTGCCCCAAAGGATTACATAGTAGCCCATTTTCATTAATTACGGAAGCAGTGTTCACGCTTAATACTGGACCATATCCCACAAATTGTTGCCCACATTCTTTCATTCAACCCCAAATTATCTGAAATAGGGTCCATGTTGAAAAATCCCAATGTTTTCCTTTCAATAGGTTTTTAATTATCTTCATAATCATCCAACACGGTATTAAATAATGTGATTGCTTTTTTTCAATGTTGACAGCATTCCCTGACTAGCTAACAATGAATATCCCTTCTCTAGCAGATACAATGACGAGAAAAGATTCAGGTTTTACTGGTATTTTGTCCGATTATTATTATAAACCTCAGTCTTCAAATACAAGGAATGGATTAAAAATGACTTACTGTGTTTCTAAGATCGTTTCTCTTGTGATACAATGCATATAGAGATGTTTCAAAATATAAGTATGTTCTAATAATAATAAAAAGCATAATGAAAACCTAGATAATTAGATTCAGGCCTGACTCCCCCACCACCCCCTCCCCCTGTTCCTTCCAACCAAAGCCTTCAGACAACCTTTTGTGGAAATGAGTGTGGTTACACACTGGCCGCTTCTCAAAGTTAATCAGCTGTGAGATTCGTAAACTGCAAATGTGTCAGAGTTGAAAATGTTAGCGCACCTAATGGAGGCTTGAAAAGGTTAGATCTGATAAAAAGCTGTCATGCAGCCAGGAAAAATGATTTATGGCAATATAATGGGACAGTATGGCTCATTTCTCCGTCTCGTATGAGATTTGGGGTCAAGACTTTTGGGATTGTCATTATACATCATCTGGCTTGACCAGTCGGAAATGTGTTGACAGGGACTCGTGGTCTATTGTTGTGGGTTTCCCTTGATCCTTTGTTCTCCACATGTAAAATCCTTGTGTGCAATGTCAAATTTCATTTCCTTTGATAATTAACAGGAAGTTTACCCAAAAGTCCAGAGGAGCATACTGTTTTTTGAATCAGATATTTAAGTCTGATAGCATATGTCTGTGTGCGTATGTACAGGAAACCCAATTAATGTGGAAGTCATTATTCTTGAGACTCAAAGCAGGGTTTTTACAACATTGTTAATCTACGTGCTGACACATTTGCTAATGAACAGATAAAAGACTGATTTATGCAATGGTTTAAATTAGTTGACACAGCTGCAATCAGAAATCTTGAACTCTGCAAGGAACTTTTTCCAATTTTTGTTACTGTATATTGTAGATATTACATCGGAAACCTTAAGATACTGTGGTTTTAGCCTCATCTGGCACAATCTGATTGCTTTGACATCAAATTAAAAATGGCAATGCAAGATGTTGCATAATGTATTCCTTTTTAATGGATATGTCCATCATTTTTGTTGAACTTTGTAAAGTGGCAAAGCCAAAAATGCCTAATTAATAGTGTAATGATTTATGAAGTGCACCTGATAAGGCCTATATCCTAGAGTAGTGTTCGATGGCCAGACATCAAAATACTGTCGCCTTTGTTCCAACTACCCATTCCACACAAAAAAAACATATTGAACTCTGCAGCAGTAGTGGTGTTTCTACAGTCAGGGCTCAGCAAGTAGATTGGCAAGGTTCTAGAAAACCCTTTTTTTAGACCGTTGAGAATGACTTCCACATTCATTTGATTCCCTGTACGCCTGCACACAAGGACTACTGATCCGATCCGGCTGGACATTACAATGTTGTCCCTGAGAATGGCACTGTGACTTTGAGACGGTTATTGTGATTCTGTGCTTGGCTACATCATCCTCCTTACATTGCTGTCTCAGGTGTGGCATACATATTGAGAGGTGAGGTGACAAAGCATCCCTTGAAGCCCTTTGTGGTTATAGGGGTTAAGGGGTGGCGTCTAAATAAGCTGAATGTGAGCTGGTCATAATCGTAAATGTGATAAAGAGCTATACCAACTTGACCTAGAAGCCAACTATTTTTTACCAATGGTATTCATCCCAAACTGTGACGTTAAAGACATTTTAATACACCTTTACCGTTCAACTTAATAGCGCAACATTTTTCCCTATGGCTTAGTGGCTTGGCATTGTTTTTATAGCAACTCTTGAGCCGGTTTCAGTTCCAGTGACAAACCCCTCCTCCCCATTTATAATGTTATAGTAACCCCATGCTGTGCCGGAACGTGACCTCTTTTATTGTTTCCTTTGT
Organism: Gadus chalcogrammus; assembly: GCF_026213295.1. Lineage (NCBI taxonomy): Eukaryota > Metazoa > Chordata > Actinopteri > Gadiformes > Gadidae > Gadus > Gadus chalcogrammus. The sequence continues at coordinate 17,001,221 of NC_079416.1, forward strand.
ACTGACATCCTCCTGCAGAATATGCCTCAGCTAGAAAAGTGGTTGTACACAATGGATGTTCCTCTGAGGGGGTGGGGGGGCTTCACCAGTGTTACTTCTCGGGCCACAGCTGAGCACAGAGGTGTACCAATACCCCCCCTCCTCCGGCGACGCGGTTTCAAATACTAACGGCGAATGACAAGTCGACGCTGATGCTTGGAGGATTTCATGGTCTTAAGGATGCGCGTTTTGGGGGGTTGCGGGCGCATTGTTTAACACGTCTGGGATGTAATCCGCACACTTCAGGTCTCCTGGCGGCCTGGGGGATTTAGTGGTAGCTAAGCCCCCGTGTCAACCATTTATTTGAGTAGGGTAGTGTTCTGTGCATTATCCAAATTTGCCATTAAACATTGAGCCTGAGAACATGCTTTGACACGGCCACGGTTTTGCGTGAACAGGCGAGGAGCAGGCGGATATTTGCACCCTGGCTAGCGAGGGGGTTGAGGTTCCTTAAGATTATGCCTTTTCTTTTGAGTTTTAACTTTGCAACAATCTGTCTCGGCCTTCACAATGATTGTCGTCATACGTGTGATTCTGTTCCTTCATACTCTACTCTTCGTTTCCACTCCATGTCTCTTTCCTTCTAAGTTGACCTTCCGGGTTTTAGTCCGGAAGAAGTCGGCAACGTTTGTCATCTTGGTGAGATCTTGTCTGGAGGCGCACATAAGTGGGTCTGGATTAGAATGGAGCTCTGTAAAAGTGAATCTAAAAGCAGAGGGTTGATGGCTGCCCAAATGGTTTTTGAGTATGCTCCGTCCCCTTAAAACCCCCAAAGACATTCAGGCCTCGTGTTCACGCTGTACACAACCACGAAATGAGACACGCTGTGCTTATTTTCCTGACACAGAGATGAGCCTTATGACAAATGGATTGCACACAGTGTGTAGGATGCTTGCTGTACATCACACACAGGCCTGCACGTGCGGACATATTGCTGTCGGACACGTCCACATCTATAGCAACTCACAAAGAGAGATGGGCGGAGATAGGGAGGTAATTACAGGGGTGGGTCTTATAAGTTGCAAAGAGTGTTTTTTCCTTGCATGTCGACCAAAGCCATTGCAACTAAAGGCCAAAGAGAATATTAAAGTCTCTATAAAGAAAAGCAATCTTGGCATATCATGGTTGATATAAGTTACCACACAAATGATTAAGGCATTTGAGATACACTCAGTTTATGAAATGCCAAAATGGGTTTCATGCTCTATGTCAACCAATGTTTTCATGGCTGAATTTACCCAATTAAATCGGAGTGGTCTTTTGTTCACATCTGAAACCCCATGGTCGTGACATTTGGTTTAAAGAAAAGCATTTAGGGGTATGGCGATATTTAGAGCAGAGGTTTTTTGATCTGCTCAGTTCAAATGATCGAAAGAAAGCATGTATTAGTTCTGGTTGGCTTGATGACATAACATGTGCCTAACAGCTTTTTGAAAATGACTTCTAGTCCCTGTTTCTGTGCTGGTGGATAACTTATCTATATGTGTCTTTGTATTCATCTAATAAAATGTTTAGCTATTTAACTTTGTTGGAATTGTTTATTTCTTTTTTTTTCATGCAATTTGTTCCGAGAGAGTAGGCAAAGCATTTCATGTTTGTTTTTTGTTTTTTTAATTTAGAGCAAATACAGCAAATAAAAAATAATTTCTGCCCATGGTCCAAAAGGGAAACAATGCTTCATATTTGTTGCCCTTGTGTTTAAAGAGCAGCTCTGCGTGTGCAAGATAGTGTGGTGGTACCTCTGGGCCCGGGGAGGCCCATCAGTCACAGTGTGGCACTGGGTGCAAGTGATAAGTAGTTCCTTATAGATAACCAAGGCGGATGGTTTCTTTTTATAGGTCTGCTGTCCCTCACATAACCTTGTCCCATTTTTCCTGTTCAATGGTTATTTGCTTTTTATGTTTTAACTTCAAACTCCCTTTTTTGTTTACTGTAAGAAATCATTTTAAGTTCGAAAATAACCTACTTCAATTCTGTGGGTTGTTGAAGATAAAGAAATAATAAATACAGTTGACGGGTGAAAAATACCCGGCAGAGATTGCTTAAATATATATATATATATATGGTTTAACCACTGTCTTCTTAGATTTCTTAAATGATAATAATTTATGTAATTACCCAGTTATATAGACTTTTATTTTTTGAGCTCCATTCCCACTCTTAACTGTCATGCTTATTACCATTACCAGCAGATAATATAGCACTCAATTTATAATTGTATATTTAAGGGGGGGTAAGGGGGATATTTATTGAATCTATGTTTTTTGTTTTTCGATGAATATCTTGAGGAGTCTTTATCCCCCAGTATCTTTGCATTACATATTTTCTTTAGATTTTAGATTTATTCTTATAAAGTTGTTTTTGTCCTCCTGTTAACTTAACCTAGACAGATAAATGATGCTGAAACTATGTCAGCTATTTGCATCAGCTTGTAGGACTTGTTTCTGTGCCCAATACCTGTCACTTTGATGGATGTACCACGAGTCAAAGTTGAAACCCTAGGTAAACATTGATTTTTGTATGTTGGTTGTTTTTGTTTTTCCCGGTAGATATTACTTTACGTTACTATTTTATGCCACAATATGTCGCTGCCACAAAAAAAGCCTGAAGGAAGGGATACACGTATTACATTTAAATCTTTCTTTTTTTCTCAACATCCTAAGAGCTTCGTAAAAAAAAGGAAAACGTTCGCATTTAGGTTCCACGCGGCCCTCTCCTCTCCTGCCTCTGGTTTCAGTTTCACGTCTCTCTGCGGTCTGATTGCCTGATAGCTTAAACATCTCCTAGCCCGCCTGTCCCACCGTGGGAGTGTGTAATCACAGACATATGAGGAGCCCGTGTCCACACGTTGACCTTCTGATTTGCCTCATCAACTCCAGGAGTCAATGTACAAGATATTTTGGGTCAACCAAGTTTTTTTTTTCTTCTTTCCTCCAAACTGACATGGATGTTGACCTTTTTTCTTTAAAGAAAATAAAGCCTTTTAAAAATATTTCGCTGATAAATGGCGTACTTACTGACTAATAATAAAGTCTGAACATCAAACTGCATCGTGAAATAAGCACCACAGGTTAACCTTTATTACAAGATCTTAAGGGGTTAAGAGAGACAGTGTAATCTATATTCCAGCCGTGTCTGCCAGTAATGTAAGGTTTCTTCATCGTAGTTGAAACGGACATTGCTTCATCCTTTCCTCTGGGCTGATTCAAGATAACGGGCAGACATTTCTTTTTTCCTTTTTATCACATAAACTCTGCCCAGACATTGGCGAGTTGGGCCTCTCCTTGTTTGAATGGCAGCCATGGATATGTCAGGGCAATAGATTACTCATTTTGAGGGATATCTCTTGTCGGTGGTACGTTCAAGCCCCTGATCCCTCTGTGTTAAACCCAGTATACATCTCTCCAATGACAGCTAAGTGTTTTTGCAAATGACCAATCGTATTGTGTTATTATGGGTCTCTGTGTGTCACGGAGGGCAGAATAGAGTTGTCTGGTGAGAGGCCTCTGATATAAAGTGCCACTTCAATTCCAGCGCAGCTGCAACCCAGCTCTGGACTGGCTCGCCGTCCGACCCGACACTTCACATTCTCTTCTCCTCTGACTTGAATGGATTTGAAAACCATTAACTTTAGACACGAGTTGGGCCCCCGTCTGTTTTTTTGATTCCCTGAAGCAACTTCTCATCACTGCTACACTCTTAGTGACTTATCTCCCTTGTTGTCAAGATTGCAGTTCTATGGAAAAAAAAAAGTTACTTAAATTGTACATTTCTCTTTGGCTTGTCTTCCTCGGTTGAGCTGTTGTTAATCTGAATTTAGTGTTGACATCACTCAACGGATCAGAACTTTATTATCAAAGTTTCAAATGTATTGATCTATTACGGTATAAAATATCAATAAAACCACCTTATACCACTGCTGTGATGCTGTTCCTACCTCGTTCCCGCTGTTGAATTAGAATCCAATTCTTTGAAGTTTAAAAAATTGTTCTTGATTACATTTTCAATGGTGAGCAAATTGATTGCACCTCTTCTGATTTGGTGAGGAAGGGGTGCTTAACATTTTCAGACATTCAATCTCTTAACCTGCTGACAGTCATCTCTCTCGTGAGTCCCATCTGGGCACGTAGACCATGGTTACTGTAAAGACTACTGGTTCTGTTATTTTTTTCCGGTAATCGTTGTGGTTGATTTAGAATGGAGAATACATTCTCAGAATGACGAAAGCCAAGCATTTAGCTTTTCGCGCATTAAACCTTAAACCACTCTTCCTTATTTTCTTTCTCGGCTGTCTCTTCTACTTTTTTTCCCTGGCCGTTTATGTTTTCAGATCTCGGCTTTGAGTTCATGGGAAACTCGCTGCAAGGTTACCTGCGGCCCCTGGAAAGCGATGGAAAAAAACCCATCATGGCCACGGGAATGTTTTTTCAGTTAGTTGAAATATTACTAACCTTGTCAAATGTCATTTGGAATGAGAGAGCAAACCTATTTTAATCAGGGTTTTAGAATCAGTACTTTTCAAAGCATCGACTCCGGGAGAAACCAAAAAAAAAGGGGGTCAGCTAATTGCAACGTTTGATGTCATGTTTAGTCTTCCTTCCCCATCTTGATGCCACTGCCTGGGAATTTATACTCTCTTGCTCTCTCCCTCCCTCTATGTTCCCCTCGCTCCCTCTCTCATTCTCACTTACAGACGCACTTGCAAATGGAAAAAGTACCATAGGATCTCAGCACACTCAACGCTGTAATCTTCACAGAATGTTTTCTCTTCTCCTTCCTGTCGGCCCTCCTCTCAACTTCAACCTTCAACCCCGTTCGGCGTTCATCACTGTCCCGAACAGACCCGACAGCGCCGACATGGAGGGCGCTGCTGCATGGTTCTGTCAGTGTATATGTCCACACAAAACCAGTGTTTTGGCAGGGAGAATAGTTATACACATTTCCGACCATCTCTCGTACCCAAAATCTTTATTAAAAAAGGAATCTGTAAAAAGCGCTCCCTCCAAGTCTCTAACTTTGCCATATCGCTCTTTTCGTTCTCATGATCACAGTTTTAACAGCAACACAGTGGGGGCGCGCTGGGAGGTTGGATGGTGTGTATACATCGTAAATTGTGTTTGACAATGTGGGGTTAGTGGTTTTCTCGTAGCTTGTCTTAAGTTATTACACGTTTCCTCCCGCCACAGATAGGATCTGCTGATGGACATACCAAGGTGAGGTGGCGTGTAGGTGCACGGCCCCCTTATCACAAGCATTGTTTTAGGGGAAAGAGTCCTGCGACAGAGGTCATGGATTTAGGGGCAAAAGAGTCTACGGAGGTCATTGCGCAGTGAAACCATCCTTTATCCTGCAGTTCATTTGATGCCTTATACCTCTCTAGGTTGTCTAAGCACTCAAATGTATTACTTGTCTGGGTTTCCAATCTAGAATAATATCCTAGGTTCAAATGTCTCATAACATAGATTTGTCATGTAAGGCACAAGAGGACTACTATTCATAGCAGCCTTACCTAAACCCTCTGTAGTAGCCTCGAACTGTCTTGGAAGTTTTAGCCGTAGTGATTGTATTTAAATGTTGTTTATGGGATTTCTTTGCAGCGTGCTCACTGAAAAGTATTTCCCCCCCCTACACAATGCCGTCCCATTCATATTACTGACCCAGCGAGCCTGGTGGTGCTACTCATTCCTTTCACAGGGAAACGTAAGCAATTTCCCCCACAGCTTGTAAGCAATCCCCTGTCAGGTCGTTTGAGAACCTGAATTTGTGTGGTGGGATTATTTATTTTTTTCAATGTTAAATTCAAGGGTAGTTAAAATCATTATTTATGGTTCTCTACTTAAATTATAGTTTTTTTTTTCTCATTCCCTCTAAAATGTGTCACATCCCATTACACAAATTTGGATTTGTTAAATTAGCGGAGAGTGTGCTTAAGATAGAAATACGCTGCAATTCCCCCCGCTCAAACCCGTCTCCCCCCCATTCCCAACTGCACGTAGAGTGTGAGCTTGGTGTGGTTTAGTTGTGTAGATCTGTGACTGAGAGAGAGAGGGAAAATTCAAGACAACTCTGAAAGTTGTCTCAAAATGCCCCCCCCCCCCCCCAAACACACACACACACACACCGCACTCGCAAGATGATGTGTTTTTGCAATTCAAATATTTGCTCATTCTCCTCTACGTTGCAAAGCCCCTTTGAAGCGGGTGAGTTCTATCAGGACCAATGACAGTATGAGTGTGCAGCGTGACAGCGCAATAGGCAGCGCCGGACTATATCTAACTGCATATTTAAGCAGCGGGGAAATCCAAACTCAAAAATGTATGCAAATGCTGGCATGTTTTGCATGCAGATATATTTTTATGATTTTCCGGGCTTGCTTATTCAGGTGGAGTGTGAATTGAGGACGTGCTTAGATTCACTAACATTAATCTGAATTACTTCATGCGGTTGCTGCATCCCGAACTTACTTCTAAACAAGCGGTTCCGGGGGCGGTAGACTTGCAATTTGGCAGATGTACTTTTGATGAAAGGCTTGCTAAATGGTTTTTATGACCATTACAAACATCCCATGGGCTATGAGTTTTGGCGGAAATGGGGAGGAATTTATAAATACTTTGCCTACTAAATAAGGTTTTATTTGTATTTTTTGTGAAAAAGTATAATCATATCATCTCTTTGAAATTCACCACATCTATAAAATGTTTTTGCAGGACAATATTATATTAGATTACACATATATTTATATGTATTGTATATAGAGGCTAGATATGTGGGCGCCTTCACAAAAGAAAAAAAACATAAAACGCCTCGCACACCACATCCCTCCACTCAAACCCCACCGATCCGCCTTCAGAATTGTCAGCACGTCTGTCTCCTTTCCTTAAGGTAGAAAAAAACATAAAATAATGAATTGAATTGTCATGTCGATGGGCAGCGCTTGCACTCTGCACCCTATAATTCCAACCTCTCCCTACCCCCCCCCCCCCTACCCCCTCGCCACAATCTTTTCCTTCTTTTTTTTCTTCTAAACAGCAATTAATCTCATTTTTAGTCCAATTTCCAGCCCTCTCCTGGAGTCAGAGTCACTCCCCTGTTTTGTTCGTATTTGGCTTGGTTCCTCTGCATAGTCATTAAGGACCCAATTAATGTCACCCTTTAGCTGAAGAGTGCTCATTTTTATTGGGGAGCTGACAGTCGCCGCCATGAGTGGCGCAGTGTAATATGCATTAATTGCCCCGTAACACTGGTAATTACCAGTTCTTCAAGCCTCTCAGTAAACTGTCATGCCCAGGCACGACTGCTTTGAAATAGATTACTCATTAGAGGGACCTGCCCTGTTTTCCAATTGGGGGGGCTCGCTGGGGTTGGCACAAAGAAAAAAAAACTCTGGTGCTTGAACAAATAGTTGCCAAAAGCAATTTCCTATTACAACTTCTCAGTCACGTCTTTTCCTCCTTTTTTACAATTTTTTCTTCGTTTCTTTCAGTCTTTCCTTTTTTTGTCCTTTCGAATGGCCACGTTACAGACGTCGGTTGAAATGAGAGTCAAGGCGATGGAGGTCGATCACAGATGTTGCCGATGATGTTGGACTGGATGACCACGAACACCTGTTTCTCCATAGTGCACGCTTATGTTTAGACTCTTCCCGTGCCTCTTTAACCCTGAAGCCTCAGGGTATCGTCCTTGTCCCCTGCCGTTGCTCAACGTAATATTCCTGGAGTACAGTACTTATTACCTTTTCAGTAGTGTCAATGTGTTTGCTTGATCCAGCCAATTATTTTGGGGGAGGTTTTGGAGGATTTGTATGGTGCATATGGTCAAGGATGTGGTGATGGAATAGAATTTTTGTTCAAATATTGGTCATTGCTTGGGCCTTGGTTAAACGTGCGTGCATGTGCTCGCGTGGTCTGTGCGTTTGCATGCGTTTGGGTGCATTTGTGTACACGTTGAGCCCACACCGTTTGTAGTCCTTTGCACACACTGAAAAACTCAACGGTTTTGAATTACAAGGGCTCGTCGCATTTCACGAAACGTGCCCCGGACATCATGAATGAAGGGTGGATATGAAGTGCAAATACGTGAATTAAAACACGGTCTTAGGAACAAAAGCACGGGGCTGCGGTGGCGGGCGTTGCCGTTGTACCACGATAAGATAGCACAAAGCAGAGAGCAACTCAAACAATGTCTCACAATCCCATGTCCTGTACCCAGAGAGGTGTTGGCCTGTTTAGTCATGCTAGAAACAATATTTAGATTTCGCCACTGCTTTTGTCAATCCACCAAAAGCATGGGGGAGAGAGAGAGCATGGACATGAAGGGACATTCTTGATCAACCCTACCCCCCCCCCACACACACACCGACACACACACTTTTTTTCTTTGTGTCATTATCCATTTACCCCAGCGAGGAGAATAACTGAATGTGAAGACCAGAGCAAAACCTCACTTACACACATGCACACTCACACGCACACGCACGCACACATTTGGACGCACACACATGGACACACACAAACACATATGGGCGCACGCACAGATACGTATGCTCATAGACACACACTCATAGATTTGCTCACACACACACACACACACACACACACACACTCATCGCGAAGACACACACACAAACATACACACTCTGAATTTCACAGGCAGTTCTTTTGTTTTATCTCCTTTATAGCACCTGCTTCTGGCAATCTGCTTTCCCTCGTCTTAAATGAATGTTGTCACAACCCTTCAGATTCTCAGGCCGTGGCACGCTAATGAAAGGAGATAGTACAATTTGAACTGACCAGGTAACAGCCAAGAGTGCACAGCTGAGCACAGTGCATGGTCGGAGAGGGACGCATCCTGGCCTAGACACCAAAGACAAGTCATCCGTGCCATCACTGATATACCCATTACGCTTCTCATTAATGCCTCCCAGGCTCTATCGTGTGTGTGTGTGTGAGAGCCCTATGCAGCCTTTGCCTGCGCGTGCGTCTATCTGTTTTTGTTGGTTGAGCACTTATCGAATTGTTTATGACAGGCCTAATTGGGCTAATTGAAGGCATTAAGATGACCTGTCAGCCGTGTGTGTCCAGACTCCCCCGTCTGTCTGACAACTCCTGACACGTGAGCCGGCCCCGTAGCATCCGTCATGATGGTGCCTTCCCCAGCTGTAATGGGGACAATTGGGGCCACTCTAATTTGACATGGACAGCCTTGTGGGTGTCCCGTCTGGGTCCTTGTGTGTGTGTGTGTGTGTGTGTGTGTGTGTGTGTGTGTGTGTGTGTGTGTGTGTGTGTGTGTGTGTGTGTGTGTGTGTGTGTGTGTGTGTGTGTGTGTGTGTGTGTGTGTGTGTGTGTGTGTGTGTGTTTGTCGGGACTTTGCGTGGCTATTTGTGTGTGTGTTTGTGTGGGATTTGGTTTGTGAGCCAGCTTATGTGTGTGCTCGGTTTACTGTGAGCCACTTTATATACGAGTATGTTTTGTGTGTGTGTGTGTGTTTGTATGACTTGTGTAAACATGCAAGTCATACAAAAGGATGTACGGTAATCAACATCCTGTTGTTTGTTGATTACATACATGTATGTAATGTGTTTGTGTTTGTGTGTGTGTGTGTGCTTGTAACTGTGTATTTGTGTGCTCGTAATCGTGTGTGTGTGTTTGTTTTGTAAGCCTGTGTGTGCCTTTGATTGTTTTTTAGTGTTTGGGTCGGTGTGTTGCTCTGTTGGCTAGGCCGGGCTAATGGAGTCCCCTTTGACCGTCTGACAGTGTCGAGGCCTGTTTGAAGGGGATCGTGAATGGAGGGTTTTTGGGAGTGTTTAGGGACATGAGAGAGGGGGCGCTCAGGGTGACGGCCTTCACCGAGTGAGTGACAGGAGTGGCGACGACGCTGGTGCACTTGGACATCTGTGTGTCTTTCGTTGACATGGGCTGATCACCCATTCTATTATCCCAGCGATGGTCCAACCCGATGACCTGGGAGAGTGCTGAGGACCAATTAGTAATGAGGGAGAGTTTAATAAGAAGAGGGCGTATCGCAATCGACACGCTGTCTTAAATGGTGTTATTAATGCGGATAAATAGGCAGATGTGGTGCATATTCTAATGACTCATTGTGGCGGCTTTCATTTATGAAAATAACCATTAAGAAAAGCCATTTGTAGTTTTGTCTTGTCAGGCCATCGCTCTTCTGCAAACCCTTTTAAGCCCCACAGAGTGGCAAGAATTTAAATTTACTGATTTGCAGTTATTGATTTTGGGTAATCACTCATAAGAAGGTGCGTCTGTGTGTGTGTGTGTGTGTGTGTGTGTGTGTGTCTGTGCGTGAGCTCAGTTTTGGCTAGGAACACGGTCCTGTCTTCAGGGGCTTAGTGAACTGTGCGGCTGCATTTTTCTCTCCCAGATAGTGACCTCTTCCCTGCTCTCCATCGCCGCTGGTGGTGGTGGTGGTGGTGGTGGGAGATGGTTGAGATGGAGGTGGCATCGCCGGCGGGGGGCTTTGCAGTGTCATCTCACCAGCGGATCACCGCTGTGAGGCAAGCAGATCCTTTTTGTTTGTTGTTTTCTGCTCCAATAGGGGGTTAAACTGTCAAGTTGACAACTTGCGAGACCATTAGTCGCTGGCCCCCACCGCTGGCTTGCCTCCTAGGCTCCCCCCCGCTCCCCTTCCCCCACCCAGGTCCACCTTCATCCCACCACGAGTGAAAATCAATACCAGATTGCCCGAGGACCACTGTTTGGTGTGGGCCTGACCCCTAGATGTCCCCCACTCTGCCTCTTTCATTACATGTAGCCCAGTATTTAACTTCTAGCCCTGATCCCTTGCCTAATTAGTTTCGCTGGGTCCCGTCACTGAGCTCTGAGCCCTTCAGTCTCTCTCTCTTTCTCTCTCTCTCGCTCTCTCTCGCTCTGCGTTTCTCCCTTTCTATCTGTCATTTCCTGTCTACGGTCAGAAATTGATACTGTGTGTGTGGCCGTGTGAGGGGACTCCAGGCTGGAACTGATAAAACAGCCAACCTAACACAGAAGCCCCTTGGTCCATTTTAAACAGGGGATCCTTGTTTTGTTTTTGTAGCAAATTTTTAAAACTACAATGAAATCAGATTTTCACCCCAGATCATCAGTGTAAACACAGGGGATATCCTGTGTGCTTCAGTGCTAATGGCCACATGCTGAGTGTTTCCCTAATACTGGTAGTCTTTGGCTTAGCCTGGCTTTGGTCTTGGTGTCTTAGTTTTGGAATTCAGACGTTCAGTGTACCACTGGTGCGGCATTAATATAGCGCTTCCAAACCAGTGACACTTTTGTTTAAATTAATAGTTGGTAAGATATATGGTGTGTATTCCAGAGTGTATGTATCTAGTGGAGTGTATGTGTACAAATCTACTCCTGTCATTAAGACCATGTGTCTCAATATGAAGAGATACAAATGCTAATTGTCATTCAGGTGACGAACGATCAACATTAATCATTTTAATCTGATCCTCCCCAACCCTAGAGTGTTTGTGTGTGTGTGTGTGTGCGTGTGCTGTGTTTGTATATGAATGTTGTGTTTGTGTATATGTGTGTGGCAGGGGACCAGGGGGGGTTGAGGAGGGGGGCTTACCACCCACACATCCAGGTGCCGCCACTGCGTCGGGCGAGCAGTCGGCCTCTGACAAGATTCTACGAAACGTTGCCCCCCCCCAGCCCCAACCTTCCCCACTCCCACTGGGGGGGCTAAAATTACCCCTCAGGAATGTAAACAAACGGCAGAGTAAGCACAACACTTTCTATGGCCGTGCGTCTGTGTCCATCGTCCAATGTCCGGCCTCCCTTTCGAAACATCAGGGACTGTGTGGGGGTTTAAGGGTAGTCTAGTTAATGAAGGTTGCATGCTTTAAAACTAGAAGATTCTGCAAAATAAATCCTTCCTCTCTCTGGTTATAACAGTCGTTTTTTCGGAGCAGCAGGGCCTCTAATGGATGATACTAATGACGATCACAGCACACAAAATGTTTCAGTGGTCAAACAGTGTTGCTTCTCTCCTTCTTTTTCATCTTCGCTCTTTCGTTTACTTCCCTCTACTTGGTTTTGTTAAAGGTTTTTGCTGCCCATTGGCTTTACTTCCCACTTTTTTTTGTTATTTTGGGGGGGGGGGGGTGCGGCGGTTGGGGGCAGCGATTCATTAGGTGTGCGGTGTAGCCGTGAGCAACAGGGTCTGGGTGCGGAGGTTCAGAGCGCCTGGGCGCTGACATGCTGATTTAGTGGTGGTAACGTGACTGCACTTCCAAAGGTGCTGACTTGGACGAAAGCCAGGCCCCCTTTCTCCTAGGGAGACATTAGAGGCATGCTGGGTTTTTTTGGGGTGGGGGGGGGCTGGGTTCCATGTGTAGATGCTTGGGGTGGGGAGCTCCAGACAACAAACATTCACACCTGCTTTTCCCATGACCTGTTATTGATTCAGCCTTCATTAATGGGAACGTGGAATATTACTTCTCCTTCAACCTTCTCTGACACGTGCAGTGAACAAAATCCCCCCACCAACATGTTCACAATTACAGAAGGACGTTTTTGGGGTGACAAATATAAAATTTAACATGGCAAGAATTTAAGGAAATGTTTGATATTTAATTCAAATGTAAGCTCGAAATGTATATTATTACAAGTATTGTTGGAGATGTCCTCTAGTTTCCCTTGCAATAACTCACTTAAAAACTTTCGAATGCACGAAAAATGTATACATTATATGTGTAATTATAATATTTTATTTACACACACACACACACATGTTGAAATGTTGATGCTACGTGTGATTTGACTCTAGCTCGCAAAGCTCGCAAAGTCACCAACAGTATAATGTCAAACTCTCTATCTTATCCAAGCGTGTGTGTGTGTTTGGGTGTAAGACGGCATGTTTATCTTCAATATGATTGTGTCCAAAAGATCGCCAAGACAAGGTCCACAGTCGTGCATATCAAATGCCCATATCCTCTGACCTCACTTATAAACAAAACGTGCACACTCAAATGCACGCAAAAATTACGTTTCCCTTTGCAGGGCAGGTTTGGTAGCAGACGACCTGGCTGGCCCAGCCAGCCCTCACCGTGGTGGCTAAGGTTACCTTACACACTGTTGTTGATTAAGACCATGGGTATATGGGGTATTGTCACAAATTGAAAACACATTAGCCAGCGGGGCTGAGGGCAAGATTAGGCCAAGGGCTGCGGACCAGCGCCAGTCAGGGCACAGCAGCAGACACAAAATGGCCGTCTCTTTTGCCTGTCATTGACTGGGTTTCCCCCAGAGAGGGATGGTAATTATCGGCCAGGGCTGCAGGGAGTTCACAATAACAGGTTAAAGGGCTGTGTATCCCCTTGACGCTGTGGTCCCCCCTCCCCCTCACCCCACGCCGCCAGCCTCTACCTCCAAAGGGAACTTCCTGTCTCCAAGCTTAGCTTACAGACACGATGACTCATCAAAGGCTCGGGGGCGCTCTGGTCAGAACTCCAAATTAGCACTATGGTTAGTGTTTGTTTTCTGAGTGGAGCTAGCTCTTGGTTGAAAAGGGTGCAAGCCTTCGGGGCTTTATTTTCACAAATTCTTGGACAAATTTTCAGTAAGTATGGTATAATGCGCCATAATTCATTGATTTATTATTTTGATTATTTTCTTTCATGATTTATCCACATTCCCACTCACCACTGATGTCTTGATATCAGTGCAGGGACAGCTGACACCATTTGTGGCGTATTCAATTGCACACAACTGAAATGTTAGAGTCCAAGCATCAGGTCTTGATGAAAACCTACTAAGTAGACCTTAATTGAAGAGGTTAATCCATTTTAGTGATGTAGAGGGCTATTACAGAGGTAAATGGTGGAGGAATATCTGAGACAAGATCACTCTGGACTGTCTTAGTGGGGCTATTTAACTGGATGACATGAAACACTTGAGCAAAGGTGCTCTTACAAAGGTGGAAATGAACCTAATCACAACCAAAGACATAAAAATCATTTTCATGCGAAAGGATTTGGTAAGGTCCAAATTTCTCTCTCCAAAAACCCTGCCGTATTGTTCTAATCAATGTCCACAGCACAAGTTTGGACCGCGTTCTGTACACTTGACCGCCTAAGCCCGGACCAGACCACACCTTGTTTGGTTTTGCTCCACATCCAAAGCAGACCAGACTTTGTCAGAGCGCGTTGGACCGTGAAAGCGTAGATCTAAGACGGGGGGCTGACAAGCATTATACACACAGCATGTACACACGGGTCCCTCCAATACGAGCGCTAATGTGGTGGGGGACATGCTCGGTTAAGGGACTTAACAAGTACCAAACATTCATTAGGCCGCCCTCCATTTTTGACTGGCAATACGGGGCAGGGGGTGGGGGGGGTGGAGGCTCTGATGTTGCTCATACCATTCCTAATAAAGACCAAATGGGGGTTGGAGTGGGGGAGTATTTCCTTGAGGGACTTTCTTTGCCCTACCTAAAAGAAAATCTAGAGAATGATGTGTTGACCCCAGTTATCAATACAGATGCTTGGGCCCAAATTGGGTGTTTTAAGATTGGTGTGGTTGTTGATAAGATTGGTGGCATGCTGGTGTCAGGAGGATAGTGGGCTGTCGGGTGGTACTGAGGTCAGTGTAGGTGATAATAGACCAATGGGAGATAGAGGCCTCCAGGGTGTTTTAGAGGTGTCACGCTCCTGAAGGCTGATAGGCTTGTGAGTGTCAGGGGAATGTTAGGGTATTGGAAGTTACGTTTTTTGGAAAGAGAGATACTGTAAGTGTGCTCGGCAGGAGAAGGCTGGGGCTGTATACCTGGGCAGTTTAGGGCAGTTTGGTTTGTAGAATCCGAACCAACCACTACATTGTAATCTTTTCAAATGCCAAAGGAAAACATGACTGTATTTTGAATATCATTTCCCTGTGCTTGCAGCCCAGTGGTTTTATATAAATGACCTACCAAAGTACCTTAAAAACAGTATTATTGTTGAGAATTTTACCTTGATGATTCTGGTTGCTATTTCTGTTCATGGAGTTTGAATCAAACGCTAAGAACAGAGGATTGGGAGATATCATATTTTTGATGATGATACCGGTATCAATTTCTGCACAAAAAAAGCCTCATGTCATCTCAACAATATAGTTGTAGTCAACAAAAGAAAATCGCGTTCAACTGAAGCTCGCCCAACTCTACGACCAAACCCAATGGGTTCCAGCTCCACCGTGGTCCGAATCCCACTCGGTTAGGGCAGAGATTCAATCGTGTGGGCCGCACACCAGACGAGCCACGGTGCGCCACATCGGGCGGCGTTTCGTAGGAGATAGACAACCCACGTCGGATGATTCAATTTTTGATTTATTTCTGTGTTTATTATAATGGGTCCTAAGGGATACCGCTGCGACTTGTGGTAAAGTGCAGGTCTGATATGTTCACGTTCAAGCCGAATCGAGCGTTAAACACGGAAGTTGACGGAGCATTTTATACGTACTTTGTGATAAAATGCTGCCACAATGACTTGTGTGACATATTTTCATTAGTTTGGATGATAGTAAATTTTCAGGTTATGACTAGCAGTCTTCCTTAAGTTGGGCAAGTTCAAAGTTGTGAAAAACAGGATATTTTGACCTGTTTTACAAGTGTAAGAGTCTATTAAACCATATTATTATTAAATCAGCAACAAGGGCAACTACTTCCCAAAATACTTCGAATTTTTTTTAATGTTACCCTGCCCCATTAGAGCAGCAAATAGATGCATATCGACGATGGGACATTCAAAGGCATCAAAGCAACACGGGTGTAGTTGAGTCATTTTATGACGGGTCAGGTGAGGTTTGGCGTCTGGTCATGCCCTAAGGGTTTACAGAGGTTGCTATGGTTTCTATTTAAAACATAGTAATCCTCCTCTGATCGCCCCCCCCCCCCCCTTCATATCCGCATCTCGGGGAAGAGAGGATGTAAATTACCTTTGTGGTGTGTCATACATTCCCCCAACTTGACCTCTGGCACTCCTCCAAACCACACACGGAAAACACACACATGGAACACAACCAACTGACTTAACAATGCACCTCTTCCTGTCCACACACGCACCACGCCCACCAGCCACGCCCCCCTTCATCCATCCAACAGTCGACACAAACGAGACAGCGACCTGTGGTAGAACACCTGTGTAACAGGCCATTTCCAGTTGAACTCACAAAAAAAACGCCCCTCTCATCTGAAATAACGCCAGTGTGACAGTTACAAAGACAGTCCTTAGTCGTTTGCTAACGATGATCTTCTGTTTGTGTTTGAAATACATGAAACACGGTTTAACTTCCACTGAGCGGTTCAGAACGAAGTGGGAGGTGAGGTGACCTAATATGCCCATATCTCTGGTGCTGTTAATAACGCTTCATAAGGTGGGCTGGCTCCTCCCTTAAACCAGTTATTTATGGCTACTGGGTGTGGCGAACATTACCAGGCTTGTTTACCTCCCTGGGTGAGGGTTTAACCCTCCCCCCTGGCCCAGAATCAACTCTTTAAGCTGTGAGAGTGCAGCTTAATTCTTGCAGAAGCTATGCTAGACAAGTGTAGCTATTCACGGCTGCGCAGCTGCATGGCCAAGCAATGCACGTTATTTCCACCATTTTGCACACTTAAATCTCTACAAACAAGTTATATGGCCTTCATATATATGGTCAATCAGTCCACTCTCTGACCACAGAGTTCCGCCAATGTCCAGACTTCTTTTACTCCAACCAACATGCAACAACTTTCTGCCTTGTGTCACCATTTATTAATTTAGCCAAAGCTGTGATCCACCGTAACTTGGCGTGTTAGGTATCTTGCACAAGGATGCCGCGGACATCGGGGTTCAAACCCAGAAACCAAGGCTACCTTGGCCCCTATCCTGTGCCAAGTGTCATTTTTCACCTTTCCTCTCCCCGAGAATCTTGTTTGGCGAACGCTAATGCAGGTCCAGGCACTGTACAGCATAGGTCCTAGAGTCCAACCGACTTTCAGGACGGTGGGGAAAGAAAAGAGTGCAAATGTTTGGCAGGGCCTCAGCCGCTCTACCTTTTTGCCCTGATGTGTGGATGCAGAAAACAAAGGGGTCTTTGTGGGGGAATACCTCGGAGCCTTGGAGTTCACAGTCATTTGGAGGCTCATGCTATCTAAATCACCGCTGGGACGTCTGTTTAAAATGGGCCTAGGCAGTATTCACAAACGAGCCCAGTGTGTTTTGAAGTGGGTTGTATTTTGTACCACAATTTTATTGATCATTTCTCATGTCATGTGATGTTTTTCTGGCAGTTCTGCAATGTTTTTAGTTTAGTCTTTTCTCACCAAATGTGACAGAACAAATTAACCTTGAGGTAGTGTTTCACTACCCTCAAGCCTGAACTCACCCACAACCGAGGTTCAGTGTCCAGGACCTGCTCAGACCACTAAAAATGAAAAGTCAAATAATGTCAAGTCACGCACGACACACACACAAACCCTATGTATGAATTATTCGTGTGTGTGTGTGTGTGATATTTAAATCATTTTCTTTATTTATCTAAGTGTGTATGTTAAAATTATGTGTTTTCATCTTGAATTGATGTCCATTAGCCAGTATGCACGTCTGTTTAAGGCTGAGCTTCATAGATTTAACTCCATACATTTATATTTTAAAAAGATTGTGTTTATTGTTTAGTTCCCCAAGTGTCGTGATCTCATTATGTGTGTGTGTGTGTGTGTGTGTGTGTGTGTGTGTGTGTGTGTGTGTGTGTGTGTGTGTGTGTGTGTGTGTGTGTGTGTGTGTGTGTGTGTGTGTGTGTGTGTGTGTGTGTGTTGCTCAGCACCTGCTTTTAAACACTAACGGCGCCCTGCTCATTACCCAGCTACGGCGTGCCTGGCAGCAGCACACAGCGCCTGGGCTCGTCAAGCAGAGAGCCCCCCTGCTGAAATTACCCGCCTTAACAAACAATTTCACCAACTCGTTCCACAGCTAGGTGTTTATTGGAAGATGACTCTGGGTTGACGCTGAAGGCGCGCACGCGTGTGTGTGTTTAATAATAAGCGCACACCAGGTTAGGATCTACCAGCCCACATAATAAGTCCCACAATTAGCCCCTCCAGAACTCAAACTGAGCCATGGATAAAGTGATAATATTTATGTTGTACTGTACTGTATTGGGTTTGCCTCAATACACTAAATAATCGATTAGGTGTTAAGAAATGTACTGTATACCAAGTGTATTTTCTGTGTGCCTGGATGTGAAATATATTACATTACTTGTTTGTATATATACTGTGTGTGTGTGTGTGTGTGTGTGTGTGTGTGTGTGTGTGTGTGTGTGTGTGTGTGTGTGTGTGTGTGTGTGTGTGTGTGTGTGTGTGTGTGTGTGTGTGTGTGTGTGTGTCAGTGTTTCCCAATAGTTACCTAAACTATGCCGGCCTGCCATTGTTTAATAATTAACCGAAAATATTAGTTATTATTTTACAAATGTTTATGCTCAAATGCTTACTCGTCTGCGTTTCCAGCGTGGACTAAAGTTAACAAATTTTACATAATGAACAAAGAACATGAAAAAGCGAAAAATTCTTGAGATAAAATACAAAGCTCAAAAAAACGCGACAACTTAAATTAGGATATCCATTTTTTCAGACGAAGTTTGTATCCAAAACGAGTTCTAGTTGTGCAGTTGTAATGTCGTGTTGTAACTGCAAACTGTCATGTTATCAAAAGCATCCTATATTCCAGGCCCGCCGACTAGCGCAAGTAAACATTGAAGTGCCGACGGCTATCAAGATGAATGATCGACCCATATAACAGATAATTATCGGTCTTTGAATGTTCTTCAACTCTATGGATGCAATAAGAGCACTGTGTGTGATTTACTACCTTTTGGAATGAACAAAATACTCTCTGTTTGCAGCTGCAGATTGTTAAATTAGCTGAAATAAAATGTATCCCCAATCAGAGATGTTCAGTTCTGCATGCCCCACCCCAAAGTTCCTGTTCTCAATTTTATTACCCCCCGAGCATTGACCTTCTCAATAGAGTCCAGCTGCAGATCTCCAGCCTCAGTATGTTAAGGTGTAAAACACTTTATCACACCTTCTTATCAATAAAAAGCGTTTACACGCTACTGTAAAACATTGACTAGATTATTGTTTTATCACGCTTATCGTGTATTGTATGAACCCGTGTCAAGCCAACATAAATAATGAATTATACTTCCTGTCTGAAATTGAATTAATTCTTAAAAAAATAAAAGTCCCCCTCGATAGTAGATATTTTCTGTGTAAAATATGAATGAGAAAACTTAAAATAAAAACAAATATATAAAAAAAAGTAAAATTATAAAAAAGTTTATATATATATATATATATATATATATATATATATATTAGAGCTGTCAGTTAAACGCGTTATTAACGGCGTTAACGCAAACCAAATTTAACGGCGTTACATTTTTTATCGCGCGATTTAACACAATTCTTTTATAAAAAAAAAAAAAAAATAAAAAAAAAATTTGGGCTCAAAACAAAGAAGCAGTAGCCTGACTGCTATGTTCAAATGACATTTGTTCAAAGCAGTCGTTTAATTGCACTATAGGCTCTTTTTTTGTATCGTCCTGTTTTGATCAGTGTATATGCCAATGTTGTTATCAATAAAAAATTTGCACAAGGCAAGCCGATGCACTTCACCATGTTGATAAGAGAATTAAAATGAGAAGAATTATGGGACAAAAAAATCAAGGGATATTTAGCATAGAAAAATAATTTGCGATTAATCGCGATTAATTAGAGTTAACTATGACATTAATGCGATTAATCACGATTAAATATTTTAATCGCTTGACAGCTCTAATATATATATATATATATATATATACTGTGGGCCTAAGTAGAGGTTGGAACCGTTTCTTGAGAATTTAACGTCGGTCTTCAACTGAGCCTTGACCCCATGACCTTCCTCTGCCTGAAACCCTGAGTGTTATTGTTTCTAGTCGGGCCGTCTGTGTATTTCTCCTCACTTCAAGGTCCTTCTTCAGTGTCCTAGCGCTCGCATTAATTCTGCGGATGACTCCAAGTCCCATTTATTTTCTTTTACAGTATGGAAGAGGCCTCTGTGACACCGCTCCCCTGTGTTTATAATTCCCCCCGCCCCTCCTTGGCTCAATTCTGTGTCTGGCCCCTCCACTGACAGGCCAGGAGCATGATGTATCATACGCCTGGGCCTTATCTGTTGATGTACAGTTTTAACCTTTTTCAGAAGGTTGCCTCCCCCCTCCGATCTCTGCACTACCCTTCCACTTCTCTATACCTACTCCAGTGTAAACCCACCCCTCACAATCCGGAGCCTGCACGTACACAAAGCAGGCATGCACGCACACTAACATCTATGCCACAAGCACACACACGCATCCATGCATGCACGCGCACATGCACACTAGGCATCCACACACATGGGAGTACATACAACACGGCCCGCCAAATAATAATAAAAAAAACTCAAGCATAACCCCTTTTTCCCAAAGACATCTAATGTAAATGTTTAGGTTTTGTTTCCATAACATTTCCATATTAAGAGTTGCGGGCCATGTGCTTTTCGCTAGGCCAGTGCCTGGTTGAGAGAGGAATGGCAGCTTTTTGAGATTTGTGCCGTGCTCAAAGGCTGAGCTATGTGTGTGTGACATTGCGGTGAACTTGCCGTGTACATCTGTGGGCTTTCTCCAGGGCTGTTAGCTTTGGCCCGTTCGCTCATAGATACAGCACCGTAAATTACACGCTGTAAAATACGGAATGCGGGCCTGTGTGTGTGTGTGTGTGTGTGTGTGTGTGTGTGTGTGTGTGTGTGTGTGTGTGTGTGTGTGTGTGTGTGTGTGTGTGTGTGTGTGTGTGTGTGTGTGTGTGTGTGTCATGCACGACTCTGACTCTCGGCACAGTACATGCACTGCCTTAAGGTCTAGTTGACAAACGTGTGAGCCAAGCACAGTCTGTGCATGTAGACTGCAATGTCATGATAAGAGGCTAGCTCCAGTATTGTAGTCTAGTATTGTATGTTCATGTAGTGTGACTACTTGGTCAAAGGTCGGCCGTTCTGGGAATGACTCCTAGATTCATGAATGGTTGTTTTTCTTATATTGATTAGAACGTGGAAGCCTTATGTACTTTGTACCTTCCTGCCGTTTTTTTTTTTTTTTTGGGGCAAAACCTCCTGTCCGGGGGTCTCGAGGGACCCCGGAACACTTTTAACTGTCTGAGGATGAAATACCTGGGACAGGACCATGGTCATCCTCCTAAATCTGCACTGGTGTCAGGGGGGTGGAGTGGCCCTCAGCCAGGCGCTTCAAACTGTGACACGTATTTACGTTTGCCAGCTAATGTTCAAAGAATAGCTTGGATGTGGATGAGGCAGAGGGGAGGCTGTGGTGTCTCTTCAGGGCGTCACAAAGAACCGCAATGATGATTTACGGCCTTGGCCAGGAGGAGCAGTGAAATTATTAAGCATCTTCCATTTTAATTGCCTTTACACTTTTCAACAAACCCTCAGATATATACTGTATGTCCAACAGACCCAAACAAAATACGCAAGGGCTGAAGGGTACTAGCAAAATGAACGGACTCTAGGCAGGGTATGGGGGGGGGGAGGGGGGGACTTGCATATAAATATTGTTGTAAGTTGTCTTCCCAGTGGAATGACAAGGCGTGATTATTTATAGAGTTCTGGAAGACACAACTCCTGCCAACGAAGACAGAGTTTCTGTGTCTCTCACAGCTTGTGTGAGTGAAACAGCTGAGGACTGCGGTGCTAGCCAGCCCCCAGCGGGTGCAGTATTTAAGTTTTCGTTGCACCCTCCCTGGGTCCTGCTCTGCTCCGATAGCTGCCGGCGGTTCCTAAGCACCCGTTTCCACCGTTTGTTTTCCCCTCCTATGTTATTCAATGATTATTGTTATTAGATTGAGTGTGTGTCTGTATTCTTTGCCAGGATGTGTCTGATTTAACATTGACTGGATGTTGATCAAAGAAATCTGCACTTGACGTGACTTTATCTCACATCGCTCAATCAATCTGTCCCAGCGTTGTATACTTTATTTTAGTTGTATATCTTCTAATAGATGTGTATGATATCTTGATGTGTAGTTGAGATACAAGCCTAGCTAACAGTTCAATAACAGCCAAA
This sequence comes from Gadus chalcogrammus, assembly GCF_026213295.1. Lineage (NCBI taxonomy): Eukaryota > Metazoa > Chordata > Actinopteri > Gadiformes > Gadidae > Gadus > Gadus chalcogrammus. The sequence continues at coordinate 17,023,396 of NC_079416.1, forward strand.
AGAACCGCAACAATTTCACAGTGGCTGCAGAACCATTGACATTATCTTTGACATTCCAGCTAAACTTGCTGTGTGTGTGTGTGTGTGTGTGTGTGTGTGTGTGTGTGTGTGTGTGTGTGTGTGTGTGTGTGTGTGTGTGTGTGTGTGTGTGTGTGTGTGTGTGTGTGTGTGTGTGTGTGTTCGTGTGTTCGTGTGTTCTCTCCTGTAGGTTCGGGCCAGGCCTGGTGATCTACTGGTATGGCTTCATAGGGGAGCTGGACTGCAAGCGCGACCGCGGAATCCTCCTCAAGGAATGCTTCCCCACTGACATCGTCACACTTTGCCATGGCGCCCGCCACGAAGGCCCCGCCCCCCCTGGGAAAATAACAACAACGCCGACGACAACAACCGCAGAAGAAGAGTCGTCTTGATTGACAGGTCAAGAGAGTTTGGCGAAAGAATGTAATGGCGCCTGGTACATGGCTGGGGGGGAAGGGAGGTATAAGAGAAAAGCAGAGGAAGGGAGGTGGAGAGGAAGGGTAAACGTGGAGCTATGCAGGCTGGGATAGATGGATCCGGAAGCAATTTAGTCTTCCTGCAGTGGGAGACTACCAGCAAGAAAATATATTGCCCTGAACTGTAACTGACCCTCTTTCTATTTCCAAATGTTTTGTTTTTTTTACTTGGTATCTCCCTCTGACCCACCCTGTTCTCTCTCTCTCTCTCGCTCTCTCTCGCTCTCTCTCACATTCACACACACACACACACACACACACACACACACACACACACACACACACACACACACACACACACACACACACACACACACACACACACACACACGCAGCCGCCATTCTACACATCTGCCATTCGCCCCCCGCACCACAGTGTGAAGCCCTGTCGTGAACCTTTCCAGGTTGCAGCCAGCTCCTTGGCCTCTCCGAGTATCCAGACCAGTCGAGGGGGGGGGGGGGGGGGGAGGAGGTGGGGAGGGAGGGGGGTGTCGGTGGGGCCAAGAGGACGTGAGGCTCTCCCTTATCACTTCCAAGGCGCTGGCCCTTCTCACTCCTTCCTGCTCTGCTCAGCGGGCAGATAAAGAAGGAGTGGCCCGGGTGAGGGGTGGGAGATCTGTCTCTCACCTACGTCACTCACTGGCCCCTCTGTCACACCGCGGCACAGGAAACGGGAGCACTTCTGATTAAAGTCGGACCCCGCCGTGACCTCCTTTACGGGCGTCGTTAGAAAAAAGAAAGAAGATACCGATGGCTTACCGTGGAGGCATTTTAATCATACTGAAATAAATTGTTTTTGTTGTGTTATTATGGGGTTCTTTAAAGTTGCCAAATGTTTTGCTTTCTTTTATCATTCAATTGTAATTCTGTTATTTTAACTCTGTTTATGTTTATTCTAAAATAAATTCAATTGAAAATTATTTTGGCTGTTTCCTTTTTGGGTCTCAGTATTTTTAACAAATTAACAGCAAAGCATATGTGTCTGCTTTTCTATTGACAAACTTGGGCTACTAAGTATTTCAAAGCACAGATCGGGTTGCTATTGAACCGACACAGAATTGCCATCATGCTGGTCAACTTTAAATCCATGTGCAGCTTTTCCATTTTTTATATATCCATGAATATATATATATATATATATATATAGTGTGCATGCTGTCAACCACCAGTTGTAGTCTTGGAGATATGCGCGGAGATTAGAAGGCGGTTAAATACCACTAAAGTGTTACTTGATTTGTTACCCTTAAACCTCTAACCTCTAGCCAGGCACCCATCTAAGCCTTTATCCCTCAGTGAGGAGGCCAGGCGGGTCAGGCCAGGGTCAGCCTGCGACCAGGGTTTCCTACGCCTGGGCCCCCCCGCTCTATGTGGTGCAAAACAAGTGTCCCCATGTGTCCAGTTAAAGCCAGGGCCTATTGCCTGCCCATGGAATGCTTAGACATCAGTTTATGACTCCTCTTGGACACAAAACAGCTATTTTACTCCGGGCAGGAGGAAAATAGTGCATTGAATAAGGACGGGGGGGAAAAATGGAAATCAGCAGATTGAGTTCCTCTCAGGTTTCAAGCCTTCCTGCCATTGTTTTCCAAGATGGCTGTTGCACAAAAGAGGAGCCGGGGTCAGCTCCGATAAATTAGTTTCTGCACACAATGCAAACCAAATACAGCCTTTTTTGAGAACCCTACTTCAAAGGGAAAGGCCGACCTTTCACGTCAGCTGACTGGATTTCCATGATGTAAGTCTTGTGCATATAAAAGAAATGCATCCATCTGAGGATTTATTTTTTTCAGGGCCAGACATATTTATTTTGTGTTTTTCCGTGCTCCTGTCTGCTTTCTCTTTATAGATTCATTGTTCTTGTCACAACAATGGGGCACTTAGGCGTTCTCCAAATAAGGCTGGTCGTGAGAGGCCAGGGTTCTCGCTGTAATGTGATCCCGCACTCCGATAGTTGAGGAACAGCGTCAGTAGACTTATATGTCCACCGTCTGCATACAAATACCACCCTCCGCGAATCACTGCAGAACATATGCAACTGGCTTAATACAACTTTCTTTCACTTTTATGACAATTGTATAGGAGTAGACGACTACATCAATGCTTTTGTTGAGTTTTAATGCCTGATGAAAAAAACAATCTTTCCAATGAATTGATTATAGTTTTATAATAGTGAGCCCATTTTTAACCAGGTAGCTATTATTAATGTGTTTATAGTGAGGTTATCGTGAATCCCGTCTTCAATGTCTAGATTATCTGGTTGCAGCCAGCTAGCCTGCTCCAACCAGTCCAGTCAAAACCCCACTTCAAAACCCAGCCGTAACCAGGCCATCCGATACACGGGCTGACAGAGAGAATGTGAGTGAAGTTGAGACAAAAAACGGAGAGGTTGGCTATGTCCCAGCCCTCCAGCAGACCACCGTACTGCCTTCCTCTCAGGTTCTTGCGTTATTTATGTGGAGGGGGCTTCTGGCTAGTTTTCCGCCCCAGGCAACACAGCGCTTTTGGAGGGAAGGAAGATCATCTCTGCTTCCTCAAGCCAGCGAGAAATCAGAGGCTGGAAGTACACAAAAACACCAGTTTAACGAGTCCGCCATGGCCTGTCAGAATACAAAACCAATGGTGGTCAAACAAGTACTGTGCTGTTTGTTTACAGTTGGTAGTAGCATCCATGGGATGCCATTGCTTAAGGTACGATTGTAGCATATTCCTTATCCCCAAACGTCCTATGATTATCATTTGTTTTTTTAATTAGGGAAAGCGAGGGGATTTTCATTTTAAGTCTTTTAATTACATTTAGTGCAATATCAGCCTAGCCACTGACATTTACAAATTATTTAATTAAGTTCCCAAGATATAGATAGAAGCAAACTAATTATAGCCAATTACAAATGAAAGGGTGCATTCATTTTCAAAACTACAAATAGATACCACATGGTGATACTGATATTATGTTCTCGTGTTCTTCAGGGCATGCAAGTGTGTGGACACCTTTTCATGCGTTTTCTCCTAAATAGTGTTTGAAAGGATTTCTGCTCATATTATTGTCATGAATTCTCAGACGTCGTTCTGTTGTATATTAACACCGTTGATCACTGCATGGCGATGCTGTTGATGGTGTTTCATTTTCAAGGGGCCTAGGCCGTATATGCAGCAGCCACAACAGGTAACAGTAGGCCCGACAAAACTTGGCCGACAGCTCCAGTGGTGGTGTGCATTGATAGCCCAGGCATCCCACGGGGAAATTAAACATTTCGTAGCAAACCGTTTTTTTACGTTCTACCCGGCTCTGCCAAGAACCTCGTCTATTGCCTATATCAACTATACTGAGGATAACCTCCGCAGAAATGGGATATCGATATGTTGGGAGTTTGTTTAGATGGGCGATGTCGCTTTTTGGCCTGCCGGCTGACCAGGGCACACTGTTGTCAGAAGAAAAAATATGTCACTTTCTTCCATTAAAGACTTTGAAACGCAGTGTAGTAGTCAACGTCGGAACAAGCATGGATGCAGCCGGCAGAAGCGTAGGACATTTGTCACCCTGTACACAGATCACTTCTGACACTGAATTTACATCACATGTATCCAGTGGCCAGACCACGTAAATATGTAAATTTCTCTTCCAGCCTCCTGAGCCTCCTTCCAAGTGGCTCAAGTCACTTGCTGTTAAAAGGGACATCTTGGCTAGTGGACGCCTAAATGTCTCAGATAGCGGAAGACCATGTTGAAGCCCTTTGAAGGGTGTTGACTGCGCTTCCTGCTAATTGAAGTATTCTGTAACTCTGTAACTGTGGCATAACGGTGTGTAACCCCATACTGTCAGTATGCATGCATCCTTGAGGCTTATTGGGGGTCCTGCCAGACTGGGATGGGTTAGCAGTGTATGTGTCTTCGGCCATAGCAAGCTTGCAACGCCCCCCCGTTCCGGCCGGCCTGAATACCGACGGCCACACTGGCTGTCTAACGGCCGCCTGTGTTTACTTGTCAGCTCGGATTTTGCAAACTGTTTTGTTGTGGATGGGAAAAATAAAATACGAAATTGAAGGTTGGAAGCCTTTAGAGGCCTTTAGAGGCCTTTAGAGAGCCGGAAGAGAGCGTTTGTGTGTGGCTGAGAAGGCAGCTAGGTACACCCTACGAGGGGATCTCCTCCCACATCTTGGTAAAGGTCAGCCTCCCATAGTGGCATTTGGGCTGTGACAAGTGACCCAGATACTGTGTCATCTCTGGTCCTCAGTGGAGAGCCCAAATGGGCCCAATGACAACTGCAGGCCCACACTAGCGGGTTGGCAGGGGGGACTCAGGAGGGTAAAGAGGGCTGCGGCAAGGGGGAGACGAGAGGTGGTGGGAGCTGGTAGAAATAGGAGTCATCGCTATAATGGAGTTAAGAATCCGAGGTATGATAATCAAATTGAGCAGGATCCGGTTGTGGGATGCTTGGAAAAGAAGAATGTGATACAAGCCAAACACCCAGGGTGCCTGTCCGCTGGTATTCCATCTTTAAACGAGACTGACGAGAGCTATCGCTAGCTTGTTAAATAAGGATCTCTGTCATCAATGGAAGAGGGAGGGGGGGCGACCGTGATGTGGGGTGGGGTGCCTATGGAGACTGGGGCATAGTTGTTATTATTATCATGGGAGACGTCCAACCACAGTGTTTGATTGGTGCTGAGAGCAGAGTCTGGATCCAAGGCATAATCAGAACCACTAATCCAGCTGATAGTACCCTGCTGCGCCGGGGCCAGTTTTCATTCATAAGTACCGTCGCTGGGGTCAAAACAAGCCTTGTGATCATTAATCACCGCACAATAAATCCTGGCATGAAACCCTAGAAGAGATGAGCCTGCTCCTCTATTTTGATGGCGGCAGCTTAATTTTGGAAATATTTTTGAAACGGGGCAGATGTGATTGGTTATTTCATGAAAATTGTTGCCCCCGGCAACATAATATTTGTGCACTGGAAAATTGTGGAGGGCACGGGCCTTGCAGTCCCGCCATGTGACTGAGGAAGAAGAGGACCATGATGAAAGGAGAAGAAAAGGAGTAGAATAAGCAAGGGAAGGAGGGAGGGGAAGATTGTTACGCGACTCATCTTTTTTTTCTTCTTCCCATCTCCGTGGTTTATGAGTATTTTGTTGAGCCTTCACTGTATTGAGCAATTAACTGTTCAGCAACAAGCACAGTGCCAGATTCAGGGCTCCTCCACCGCTTGAGAAATATGGGAAATGTATCACTTTTACAACTTATTCTCACCTCCCCAAACCACTCTCTCCCTCTGGATACAAGCTCCCCATGCCATGTCCTTGAGTCCCAGATGACAGGTAAATATACACTTCCATCCAAACACATATCACATATCTTCTATATTTGACTTATGGAAGGTCAGGCGGGCGGGAGATCGATGCCACTGTTCATTTTTAGATGGGCGATGATGTCATGTTGCAATGTATTGTGGGTTATGGATCCGTCAACCTGTTGCTGACAAAAAAAAAAACGGCCATCGGAACTCGTCTTCTCTCTAGGCCGATAATTAACATTAACATGAGTCATTATTTAAAATAAACACTTTTTCAATTCACTCTAGCTTTCCTGCCACCACCACTTCTACACTTTTAAAAGACCTCGCTGGTCATACAAGAGAGAGAAACGTGGGGGGAGGGGGGGGGGGTTTGATGCTTCAATGGAGCAAGGCGACCGTTTGTCATTCAAATCCGAATGGCTCACTTGAACCTCGGCTGGCCTTTTGTAATGACCCTGTGTAAAGATCTGTAATGTGGTTTTCCCATCGGGGCACGGGGAAACCCAAGCCCCACCATTCAGGTGTGCAATAAAGTGCTTTTCACTTTTTGAAGACTTCCTGTCTCCAGTGGCTTCCATCATTAACTCCATGGCCAGACCACAGACCTCTCTATTGGCCCAGCCACTTCTTTATCACACCAGTGATTCCCCCAGGTATATCCACTACCTGGCCACAGATAAGATATGTAGCCGGGTGCGGGTCATTACTGCCAGACCAGAAGGCTATCTGAGAATATTTGACAGCGGTTGATACTGCTTGTTAGTAAACAATGTTGAGCTTGTTTCACCACTTTGAACTTAACCTTTAATTGTCAAGAGGAGATTTGCAAAAACCCTAGGCACCCCTAGAAATAAATAGCAACAGTTTTGCCATTCCTCACAGCGGTGCTATTTATACCCGCCCAACAGTGTTGATGTCGCTAAACACGTTTTTTAACTGCAGCTATTGCTTTTCAACACCAGAACTTTCAGCTGCTAACAGGCACATCTAGCTCCGCTTGGACAGCATTCCCCTCACAGAGACACGTGAAGTTGCACAGTCTTGATACAAGATATTATTATTATTACAAATGTTGCTGCTCTATGTTTGCGCAAAACACAAGCACATGTTTCTTTCCTCACGCCAGTGGTTAAACCTTTGAGAAGATAAGCAAATGCCTTGAACAACTAGGTTTTCCACACAATAAATACATTGATGGCCTAAGTGTGTCTCTCTCTCTCTCTCTCTCTCTCTCTCTCTCTCTCTCTCTCTCTCTCTCTCTCTCTCTCTCTCTCTCTCTCTCTCTCTCTCTCTCTCTCACACCGTTTTTCTCTATTTCTTTCTGCCACTTTGAACAAGAACATTCTACCTTATTCACCTCTATCTTACTCCCACTCCTCTCCATTCTCTTTTTTGTTCCGGTTTTCCCTGACTCCATTTCATCCAGGCAAAGTAACAGGCATCTTATCACGGAGAAAAAGGCGTTCTTCAGCGTGTCTTCGGCTTGAGGTTAAAACCAACTAGGCTATATTTTTTCGAATTGATTTGAGGTAGATCAAATAATAATTGTTCCCAATAATTTTTAAGTAGGCTATTGAGAGATGAAGCGGAGTCGACTCCGGTAGGCCTAAATGCTCGATTATGTTTTAACAGGCTAGTTATGCGGTAAACGCTGGATTTTTGTTGAAACGGGTTTAGTCACCAAGTTCACATTTCCCGTTATTTGTGCTTATTTTGTATTCGTCTTGGTTCCACACTAAGTTCCCAAAGAAATCGATGTAGGCCTACAAAAATACCAAATATGAAGCAAGCGTACGTTGATTAGGATTTGATTATATAGGTCTGTGTATAAGGTGTTGGCCTATTAATTGTATCATGTTTTGCTTTGAGATAACCAACAATAAAGCCTAGTAGCCTAAACCATTCGCCAGCCTCTTAAATAATTGTATTATGTGTAACTTATAAAACTAATTATAATGACATACATTTTTAGCATTAGTAGTATATTACAATTAGCATATTATAATTATTATTCGTTCTATTTGTTACTTGTTTTAAAAGGCTATTGAAACGACCTCATGATCCACACACGCTTCTTCAGCAAGTGTGTGTAATCCGGTCCAAGTTGATGCACAGCCATGGTGTTCCCTTCCCATTGTCCTGCATGGCTTATCGTGCCGCCGTTCATTTTGTTTGGAAAAATAAGGAGAGGTTTTAACTGCCATCGGAGACGATAATGGTTACCGATTCTGTACTCGGCCAGTCATAATGTTCAAGTGGGCTATGATTAATGATTTCAACGTGAGCAAGGGGAGGGGGGGGGGACTGCGGTGAGGGTCCTCGAGCCTCATAGCTGGGTGACTGCAGTCCTGCTGCGCGCTCTTCAACCTGCCACTCCTGCCCCAGTAAACTGTGTACAGATAGTGTCGTCCGCGGGGAGGACTATATATGTAGACCTATGTGCACTGTGTAGCCTACACAAAGAAAAACGGAAAAAGAAAAAGCTCAGAGCTCGGCGCACACGTACGCGCACACTTGCCCATGAAGAACGTCTGGCAACAAGTCCCCGGAGTAACACCTCATATTGACCGTACGATCCATCTTTATCGATTAGGCTACCATCAAAGGAGTCTAATGCATGCATAAAAAGCCCATACTTGGGAGTAAATATTAGTTAACGTTCTCTGGAGGTCACCTTTATATAGGGAGGACCGGCCATTTGGAGACCAAATGATTGGATTGGAATAGGTCAATGTTGCATACATAAAAAAACATTTCTCTATTTTTTTTTTCTTATGCCTCCCCCCAAGTGCGATGCATTCACACAGAGCCGATCCTGTTTTAAAGTACAAAATAACGTGTGTCATTGGACCATAAAGGCCTACATCTCGCCTCAACGCAGCGCGTAAGGGGAGACTTGTCACAGCGGTCGCTTTGTCTCTCAGTGTGTAAACCTCACTTACTTAAGTGTCCAGAAGAGGTCGCCAACAAGCATGCCCAGGAGTCCGCTCGGTTGCGGTGAAGATCCCCTCCTAACTCCCCCCCCCCCCCCCCCACACACACACACACACACGCACACGCACACGCACACACACACGCACACACACACACACACACACACACACACACACACACACACACACACACACACACAGATCCTCTACTCCCATCAACCCCCCTTTTCAACAGTCTGGTGTCCCTGCGCCTTATCCTGCTCTTCTCTCTTTCTTTTTTCGGTCTTTCTCTCCTTCATCTCCCTTCTCCGT
>NC_079416.1:17034927-17045214 GCF_026213295.1 Gadus chalcogrammus
TTTATTTGCTGTTTCTGCTTGGCTATTTATTTATCTTCTTCCAAGGCATTCGCTGTCAAGCACCATTTGTTTCTGGTCAATGCTGTCGGATGCAATGGAGAGTTAGCAGTTTAAAGACAATTATTGTCCTCAGGATATATAGGGAAATAAAAAACATATTTCATATCATACGGTAGAGTCGACAGCCTATACATATGCGTGTGCGTGCTTTCATCGCGTCAACATTATTCCCATTTGACTTTTCTTTTTCTTCCTCGAACAGAAGAAATATATTAAACTAGACTATTAAATAACGCATTGTTTGTCTATATATAAATATATAAAGGTATTGCCCTAATGCCACAGACGAGCAGCAACCTATGTCTCAAACAAGGCAGAAGAATGGGTTAGAAAACCCACCAACAACAACCACGAGACTATATTAAAGCAAGTTGGAATGAAGCTTTTCTCCTGACTTGATTATCTCGATAGCCGTATGCACAGACCCCCTCCCTCCCCTCCTCCCCGCCTGGTTTTATAAAATAAAACAACAGCCAGCCCATCCCTCCAGAAAGGCTTTTCGGTGGTGCTATAATAAACCATTTTCCCTCGGCTTTATTGATCAGTCAGTCTGAGCTAATGTAATTATCCTCATCAATAGGGGACTGCGGGGAGAATCATTATGCGGTTGACATTGATAAATGATCACCCAAATGCGGCCCTTTTCTCCCAGGGACCCCCGCCTCTGACCCACTCACACAGGCCTACATATCGTAGTCATAGAAACACCTTATGGCAAGAGAAGAGAAAATTGCTGAAATGTAAAAAAAAAAAAAAAAAAGGAGGGCAGCAGCACACACACACACACACACACACACAGAGGCGCGCGCGCACACACAGACGCGCGCGCGCACACACACGCACAGAGGCCTACATACGCAACCCGCTGTCCCCCAAAGCATGCCATTTGGGGAGAGCCAGCTGCAAAGCGAAGGACACGCGCAGTGCCTCCGCACGCCCATCTTAATGATCCACCATCCAAATCAGCATGTTTTTTTGTTCTTTAAAAAGGAACAGGAAATAAAACTTGTATCTTCTTCAAAAGCCAGCAGTTAATATTCACAGGGCATTCTCTCTCTCTCTCTCCGTCTCTCTTTCTCTCTCTCCTTCTCTCTCTCTCCCCCTCTCTCTCGCTCTTCCTCTCTCACTCCCCTCCTGCTCTCTTCTCCGATTCTTTACAGAGATACCAGATATCACCATAAGCAGTAAGCCTATTAATATGTTCGCCATCTCTTAAACACACATTGTGTAAACGTAGTATTGGGCCTGGTGCTGCGGACGTTTCATTTTGTTGCAGTCGAGCCATCTGAGCGTTTCAAGGCGTACTGCTGGAAGAGCAGGCGGCATTGTGCACGAAAGGGAGAGAGAGAGAGAGAGAGAGAGAGGGGGGAATATTCCTTATTTTATTCCTGCAGCAGTACCCGAACTGGCTTTGACAGGGAGGAGATGAAGGGGCGGAGTTGTTTAGCTCGGCTAGATCATCCATCATTCCTGTCACACCGAATCGGCAAAAGAAAGCAGCAGAGGCAATCTACCTTCTGTCTCTTCGGAGAGGGAGAAAGGGAAGGGGGGGGGGGGGGGGGGGGGGGGGGGGATGGAGAAACTATTAATATTAAAATCCCCTCCATCCACAATAATCCCGTTTTTTTCTTTCTTTCATCTGGTAATCTCCGCACAAAACGGAGTGGTTCTTCCATCCGTTGAATCAAAATAAAACGAAACAAAAGTTGTAGGGGTTAGCTTGTTGATTCCCTGAAATGTGGAGTAGGCTATAAGATTGTTTTTACAATATCGTACCTTCAATCCTTAGAACTGCTTGTGTGTATTGCACGATATTACAATGTTCTTTTTTTGTAAGCTTGATTGGCGATTCAGAATGTATGCCTGTATGTCCAGGTGAAACAAATTACAATGTTGCATAATATTCTTTTTATATAGCAACATCGGACATTAACAAGTCGGGGTACGTTGCAAACTATTTTTGTTTCAGTTTTCAAAAGAACAAAGATTAGTTGTTGATTAAGAGTCAAAATAAATGCCTGCCTCATGATTCCGAAACCAACTCAAATGTACAGCAGGCCGCATCTTTTGTAAACTTAAAGTAATATAACCATATAAGAAAATAGGCTGCTTTCAAAAAAAGGAATAGCTTAAATAATGATAATGTAAATTAATTAATAACATGTTAATCCTTTAAACTAATGTAGGCTATTTTTTTAAATTTAGGCCTGCAAGTTATCATTAAGACTTTTATGCCTAATATGATTTTACACAATAACAATAATAAAAAAAGTAAAACGATTAACAATACTTCAAATAATACTATTGGGATAATTCTAATAATTCCAATAATAATAATAGGCCTAATAATGGGCATTATTATTATTATTATTATCTCAGCTAGTAACCTATTTATGATTATCATTCTTGTTATTATTATTACGATAATCATAAAAATATAAAGCATCATGATTATCATACATATTCTTGGTACGGAACATATTAGTGGTGAGACTTGGTCGTTAGCTCAGTCGTTTGTGCATTTTTGCTAAAACTAAATAAACAGAAGAATTAAACAAACGGAACAATAGACTATAAAAAATTAAAATGTAACTAAATGACGAATATTATTTCAACCGCACCGATGATGTCTTTTATTTTATAAGTAGATGACTCTGCTGGCCGTAGTCAAAAACGGACTTAGAAAATAGCCATTTATAGCATGTCCGAGAATAGGCTACATGAACGATGCTCAATTCCGCCGACAGTCGTCGCTGCAAAGCAGAAAAAATAACCCAGCCAAATGCAGCTCTGCCCATTCTAAACCAATAATTGTTGTCATATAAACTAAATCAGAGCCCTGTTTTTTAAAGCTCATAGTTAGTTTCAGCGATCTATATATTTGGTTTCAATTGAGCAAAAGCCAGAAAAGAAGGGACCAAATTCAGACGCCATTCAAATTAAAGGCTAACTTATCATTAAAGACGCTCCCTTTTCACATTAATTTTCAATTTTCCATTATGTATAATTGTTATTTAATGTATTACTCAGTTATAGTTTCCAGGATAATTTGGAAAAACTGACTTGTGCAAGTTACACAACATATGTTGTTTTTAAAAGGTGTTTTCAAAATTACTACTACTACTACTACTACTACACCAACACTACAAATAATAATAACAACACTTTCATCAACCTATTGGTATTGCTTATAATACTTTGTTTATAACACAAGTTAATCACACAAAAATCTAACAAAAATCAAAAATGAAATATTTATTACAGCATTTGTGACTGAACACCTTTTAAACAATACGTCACAGTCCTCATACAAGTATTTAATGTATTTTTGACAAAGCTTAAGGGAGACGGCATCTTATCATCTAGAGAGGAGAACACGTGCTGAAAAAGGAGGGAATTCATGGACATACAATATCAATGCCACAGCAGATCTGAAACTAGCAAAAAACATTCTTTTTCAATTGAGGTAAACACATAGAATATCTAACATGAAACAATTAATAGACTGAACTCTGTACGAAGTTTTTGTTACAATAGTCTCATAGCTTTTCATCCCCCAACAGCATTGAGTTCATAATTTATTTTTTTCTCCTTTTTTTTGTATTTTTTTTAAGGTGTTTTCTGTGTTTTGGGTGCATCAACCGCCAGTTTGCTTCTCGCCAGTTGCCATGGAATCAACCATTGTCCTTGTATTGTCCTTATGGCATATGCATGTCGATCCATAGACGAAGAAGCACTGTGTAGGATGTCGCCTTTTTCCACTGTTAAGCTTCCTTCAATTGGCTCTTAACCAAAAAAAACAAAGAGTCCAGGATACAAAAAAAATTCAAATAAAAATTAAAAATTATAATAAAATAAAAATGTATAAAACCAACACAATCCAGTGCTTGGGCAATTCAAACAAAGATGTTTTTTCTTTCTTCAAAAACTTACAGGGCGACATTCATTCACAAACCCAGAAAAAAAGTGAGAGGGGTTGGGTAGTGGGGGAGCGTTCTGGGTAAAGAAAGGCTAGGGGGGGGGGGGGGGGGGGGGGGGGCATGATGAATGATCAATGTGAATCTTGCGGAGAGATCCGGTGTCATTTCGTGTATAGCTCTTCCCATCGTGGCCTGTTCTTACAGTCGTGGTGGTGCTGGAGCCAGGGGCTGGTGGAGGGACAGGACCTGATTGCCCTCTGTCATTGGGAGCCATTTTTTTGAGATGTTCCATCTTCTTGTACTACTTCTTCTTCTTCTTCTTCTTCTTTGTTTTCTCATTGTTTTCATTATATAGTGCTGTGCTGTTGAAACAGTCTCTCCCCCCGGGGTAGGAGCACACACAGTGTGGAAGAGGAAGGGGTTAACCTTTAATTTCTAGAACTAGATCAGGAAACGTAAGTTGTGTTGATAAACAAAGAAGAGGAAAGAAAAAAAATGCACAAAGTTTTAACTTAGTTATCTAAACTTTTTTTTTATTCTACAGTAGTTATAACTCTTGGAGTCTTTTTCGTCAATTCCTTTTTTTTAAATCTTCGAGGGTGATTTTCATTTTTCCGAAGCGTTGGAGCATGTCACGTGAAAGTGTACTTGTTGTGAACATGTGAATGGCGCCGTGTGAGTGTGTGTGTGGTGTGCAGGTGTTTTTAAGTGTGCATTAGTCCATTTCTTGCACATATAAACAAAAAAAACAACCGCTGTGGATGTCTTTACCAAAAGCCCAAGACTTTACAAAGTGTTCCTGTGGGCTTGGTCCTCCATTTGGATGAAAGTAATAAAATCGACAAGTTATTTTTTTTACTTTTATTTTTAAAGCTTTTAATTTTGTTAAAAAAAGTATCACAGCTCATCTAGTATTCTGTTTCTTTAGTGTCTAATTTCTGATCAAAAGGGTTCACTTTTAATTCTTAAAAATAGTCTTAAAATAGTTAAAGTTTCGTTGTTGGGGTTCGCTGTGTGGCTTATATTTTATTTTTAAATTAATTTCTTGTTGTAGCTGCTGCTGTTGTAGTTGTTGGTTGGTTGTAGTTGTTGGTGGATGGTGGTTGGTGGTCGTTGTTGTCGTGGCGATAGAAAAGTTCCCTTATACTATTGGGCGTGAATATCCAGGCCTGGTCCTCCGGCTCCGGGGTCATTGGGGGCCAGCAGGGGGGGTCTCTGTGTGGTCATGGTCATTCCCGGGTGCAAGGAAGGTCCTCCGTGCATCAGCATGGCTGGGTGGGGGTGGTGGTGGGGGTGGTGGCCGTGGTGGCCGTGGTGGTGGTGGTGGGGGTGTCCAGGCAGGTAGGGGTGAAGCTGGGGTCCGTGACGGAGCTGGGACGGGTGGGGGGTCATCTGATGGTGGGTTGGGGCAGGTGGGTAACTGGGCGGGGCCATGCTCATGCCCATAGGACCACTCTGAGGTACGTACTCCCCTGGCATGCCTGCTAGACCTGAGAGGGAGACACCGAGAGGGAGAACCAAAGTGTCAGACGCAGAACGTTATCCATAGTACACAATAAAACAACCTGGTTATCACCTCTCAGAAATGTTCTTTATCCATAAACACACTTCAATTCAATTTAGACGCGGCTCAGCCAATGTCGGGAACCCGCGCAACGTTTTACGAGATGGTCTTATCCACTGGAGTGGGTATTTCATATTTTTTTTTTCGACTGAAAGGAAAGAGTGACATTATTACCCTGCGCTATTTTAGGGTATGGTGAGTGGTTTACAATGCCCAATAGCGTTGTGGTCAGCTCCTGAGTTGAAAAGCGATCCCCCCGCAGAACATCCATATAGACACAGCCCCGGTGTTGTACACGCGGGCGAAAATCAACCAGCCGTATTGACGCGGAAAAGCACTAATACTCGTACGAGCGGAACTGTCAATTCCCCCGCTGAATTTAGTGTCAAACCAAATAGGCCCTCTCTCAGGGGAGCATGCCCGCGTGTGTGAAGGTATTTGATTTAAAAATCCTTTTAAGAAGTTATTAAATAATTTAGGCCTGTTTTACTTACACATAACAACACTAAGAATAACCGCTTCCACCCCACAAGGTGCATTATACAAAGTGACGTAAGATGTGAGCAATGGGTGGATTTAAGCTAATAATGGAAGCGACATCTGAAACACAGAGACGGTAGGCGACAGCAGGGGAGACGGCAAATAACAAAAAGAAGAAAGAGACAGTAAGGGAGGAGCGGCGAAAGAGAAAGGGACAGGAATAAAAGAACAAGGGGAGGAGAGCTCGAGGAAAGGGGAATACATATGCTGATGTCTCCGTCAGAAAGAGAAACTCAATGTGTGAAGACATCAGCATGCTGCCACCCTCATGCCAGCACAGACTCCCAGCCGAGCCAACTGGATAAACAGTCAACTGTTTGGCCTTCCAGGGCGTGTGTATGGGGCCGGGGGGGGGGGGGGGGGGGGGGGGGGGGTGGGGAGGGTGTTTGTTGTAAACATAGAAAAGCGTAGGATGTGGAGCGGGGGGGGAAAAGGTGGGTGTTCCTGGAGCCTGGGACTAGAGTATGGGAACATGCCTGGTCCAGAGGCCCAGACCCTGGGGAGAGGAGGCAGGGGCAGTGTCAGGGGAGAGCAAGGGGGTCCTACTGGAGCCAGGGGGGGCGGGGGGGGGGGGGGGGGGGGGGGCGGGCTGGGTCTGGGGGTCTGGGTTCTGGTCTGGGCCGGCCTGCTTTGTAATGTGAACCCCTGGGGGATTAGCCGCTGGAAGGAGGAGGAAAGGGGTCGACGCAAGGTCACGAGGCATGCTCACTCGCTGCATTCCTCCACCTTGGTACACTGCAATTAAGAAACGACACTGCAGGCCCCTGGTGAGGTGAGGAGGAGGAGGAGGAGGAGGAGGAGGAGGAGGAGGAGGAGGAGGAGGAAGAAGAGGAAAAGGAGGAAAATTAGGAGAATGAGGAAGATGATGATGATGATGAGGAGGAGGTGCAGGAGAAGTGGTAGGAGGAGGAAGTGAAGGAGGAAGAATATGAATAGGAGTAGGAGCAGGGGGCAAGGAGAGCGAGACAGCAAAGGGCGAGATTAATGACCAATCTCATTGGCTGAAAGCTGGGCAATTTTCTAATACTCAAACCCCCTTTTTTTTCCCCCTCTCCTGTCAGTTCATTGGAAATGCACACGTTTGTCATAGTAGGTCTCCTTAAACTACACTATCGGGTCATAAAAGGGAATGAATCATTCCGGGGGTTGTTGTGTTTGTGTGGTAGGGGGTTGGGGGGGGCTGGGGATGGACGATTGGTGCCCTCAACCCCATATAACCTAGAACCAGCTCCTGTTAAGGGGCCCAACAGATGTTTTTTTGACAGAGAGGGAGAGAGATCGTAATCTCCAGTCCTTCGGTAAGCCTTGGTCATTCCATTAAGGAAGATCTGACACTCTCCTCGCTTTATTAACAAGAGTGGTAAAACCATCTGAAGACAATAACCGGGGTGGGGGGCTCACTGACTCTGCCTCCATCACCCCCCCCCCCCCCCCCCCCCCCCCCCCCCCCCCTGTTATGCCACAGCGGTCCTGCTCAATGGCTTGCTATAATTAAGTACCAAATATACCATATTGTGTGGCTGCGTAATCAAATCAAGAGAGGGTAATATTCCTCTGTATTAAGCTATTAATGTAATTGGTCATGAAGCATAAAGTATGTTACGTAATTAAATAGCCTCAAAATTATATAGCCCTACATTAAGAATTATCCAACCTGAGCAAATGTTGTCTCTGTGTGGCCATTTAAAGGAACATTGCTTCCTGCTTTTCTTCTCTCCCCCCCCTTTCTCCCGCTCTCTCTCTCTCCCTCCTGCTGCCATTAGCAAAGGCAGTCGGGGCGAGAGACCCATAGAGAGAGACAGGGAGAGCGAGTGAGGGACGGAGAGAGATAGAGGGAGAGAGATGGGGGAAACAGTCTGTCAGTGGAATTGTCGCGGTGACCCCGTGGAAACTCTCCATTTACATATAAAGGGTTCTTTTAATCAAGGTAAGTGTTATTATATTGTGGCTCATTGGGCAAAGGAGTTTAGGTGTTAAATAAAATCTCTTCCGCGCCGGGATGCGATACGTCTTGATTTTTTTAAATGCCAGCGCCGTGGCTCCGGCGGGACGGAGGGGGAAACGGTCGGCTTAATCAGACCGCCGCAATTTAATGGCACGAAGAGAATGTGTGTGTGTGTGTGTGTGTGTGTGTGTGCGTGTGTGTGTGTCGAGGTGTGTGAGTACAGTGTGCGTGTGTGTGTAAGTAAGGCAGGGTCGGTATCTCATATGGGATCTGAAGGGGAGCGAGAGAGAGAGAGGGAGATTTCCCTCGTCTTTCGTACGCAAGCCATGTCGAATGTCCACAAGCCTTTAAATCTGTCCCCGGTGTCTCCCTGCTCTTGTGTCTTATGTCACACTAGTCTCCCTCTGCTACCGCCCTCCCCCACTCAAAACACACACAACCCCACCACCACCACCACCCCCACCCATGCCCATATACATTTCCTTTACAGAGCTGAAACCAAACCACCACCCCCCCCCCACCCCCCACACCCAATGAAAGATCGGCGTGTCACCCACGGCCCGTATATCTCGCCCAGGGAGTGTAATGTACTGCGCTGTTCCCGTCTTTGCATATAAGATAATTTGGGCATCAATCCTGGCCCCCAGACAGATTTATGTCACTCAGAGGACAGTTTCACTTCTCCCTTCTTTATCGCTTCACTGGAGCCTGCTTAATTTCTCCCCTTCAAGCCCCCCCCCCACCCCCACCCCCCCCCCCCCCCCTCCTTTTCCCCCTGGAGATGTTATTTTTTCCCCTAAATGTCCAACATTTGCATTGGCTGTCGCACAACCCCGGAGAGCGATGGCGCTGTTGTGATGAATGCGTTGACACCGGGGCGTTTCTCCCGCTTGTTTCTCCGGTTGTTGTCGTTGTTGTCGCCGCAGACACTGTTGCTCTTGTCTGTCGGCGCCGCATGTCGGGCCCCTAAAACCCTTTCTTTCCCACTTTCTTGGGGTGCTCAGGAGAACACTACTCCTTTTCCTCTTTCTTATATTCATTGCTGGCCCCCCTGGTACACCCTTCGCCACCACACACCCCTCCCACCCACACAGTGGGGAAACCACATGCTAACATGCTAGCATGGGGTTGTCGTGGGGCCTTGTTGTCAACGTATGGCCAGAGAACACAGTGAGGTATTTGTGCTGAAGTGACTGTAGTGATGTAACTGTGGCTTGAAAAAAATGAAAATACAATTCCCACAAGCCCCAAAGTATTAAAAAAAACAAGGAAAGAGCCCAGTACTTACTTCCCCCTGTTTCTTTGCATTTTGCTTTACAAGATGGAGGTTACATGTAGTGCCATTGCCCATCCATGCCCATATTCATCCCCATTCCACTCATAGGCCCTAGAAAGAGGAGAGAAATGCCAGAGGAAAAAGGTCAGCAAGAGGTTGAACCACAGGGAAGACAGAAAAGACCCCCTGACAAAAAGATAAGGTGAGGACGGTTTTAGGATAAGCTGGAAAAACAAGCCGTTGAAAAAGACCAGGAGACGATGACGAAGCAAAGAATGTTTCATTTCAAGAAAATATTAAAAATACAGAAATTGCATTGTCATTATTGGGATTTGTGACAGGGTGTTGTGTTTCCAGCAGGGTGAAAGAAACGGCAAGCGATGGCAAGCAAGCAGGCAAAGGATCTGAGGGTGTTGAAGGCTAGATTGGACGAGCATTACTGGGGTGCTGGAAACCAATGAGACCTGTCTTAAGGGTTAAGGGGTGGTGTCAGAGCGAGCTAAACTCTGTGGAGATCCACCAGAGGATGTGCTGCTACGCATAGAGGGGTCAGTGGTGATGTGCCCCATGCTAAGTCTGCATTACTCTTGTGACGACTAAAGCAGGCGTGTTGATGGGGTCGGAGGAGGAGGTGGAGGAGGAGGAGTGGGGGACGGACTACATCTTACCAGCTGGTCGGATCCCCATGTGCTGCTGACCGTCCAGCACGAAGCTTCCCATTGGCTGTCCCTCCGGACTGTACGCCGCTCCCTGGCTCACTGAAGGATCAAGAAGAAAGCCTGATTGTAGTCAAAACGTGGACACGACGGGAGAGGGGGAGGGGGGAAGGTGGGGAGAGGGGAGAAGGAGAAGAGAAGACACACCAGACAATCAGCAATTGTCCCAGCTCCAGCCCAAACATACTGTACAAGCACTGTGTGCACGTGCGGTGTGCTCGCACACACACACACCGCAGTGGTTGGGAAATCACTGCGGTGTGCAC
>NC_079416.1:17045314-17050314 GCF_026213295.1 Gadus chalcogrammus
GAGGATGAGAGAAGAGAGAGAGAGAGATGAGAGAGAGAGAGAGAGAGAGAGAGAGAGAGCATATGAGGGGGGGAAATGTAAGGATAGGAAGGAGAGTATATGAGAGTTGAGATGGAGTGAAAGGGCAAAGCCGAAAGGTATGGCAGAGCAGGATTGATGACGGCAGAGGTTTGAGGCGAGACAGAGCAGCATTCGATATTCCCTTATATGCTCCTTTTGATGTTCCATGCTTTCTCCTAAATCTATAGAATTCTCCGACTATTAAACAGAGCGAACAGGGGAAAGAGAGAAAGAGAGGCAGAGAGAGAGAGAGCGAGAGACACACACATGGGGAAAAGGAGGGATCACGATAGAAAGAGAGACACAGGGGGTGAAGGAGGGAAAGAGCTAGGGAGAGAGAGATAAAGTGAGAATGAGACAGAGGGAGTGAAGGTGGGGGTGCAAGGGAGGGAATAAAACAAGAGCGGAAAGAGAGAGCTGATGGAGCTGATCATTCTGTTTAATCACCTTTTGGACGAAGGCCAGATAGTCTGCGGTACCAGGAGACACCAGAGAGAGAGAGCGAGAGAGAGAGATGGAGATACAGATAGATAAAGCGAGACTGCCAGAGACAAGTGTGGGAAGAGAGAAAGATGGACTAATAAATGGAGATAGATGGATAAACAGAGTGGACGAGAAAGCCAGAGAGAGAAGGGGAGAGATAGAGAGGGGGATGAGATAGAAATAAGGACAGATCGAGAGGGAGGGAGACAGCCAGGGAGAGAGAAATAAAGGGAGAGAGAGAGAGGGAAAGGGAGAGAGAGTTAAAGAGGGGGATGAGTCTGAGAGCAGAGCCCTTGAAACAACGTGTGAGTGCACCAGCGCTTCCTCACGGGCGCGCACGTGTTGGTACTCATACACAAGTAATGGGTGTGTGTGCGTGCGTGTGCGCGCGCTGGAGTGACACGCTGTTCCCGTAAATGCCCGTGAATGCTGAATCCAGCAAGAATCTGGTCTCAGTGCCGCACAAGGGGGAGAGGAAGGGAGAGAGATCCATTTTAAAACTATGTGCATTAACTATAGTTTTCCCCATAGATTAAGAACTCCACATGAATAATTTAGGCTCTCTTATGCTAATGGGATCAGGGAAGTATCCCCTCTGTACTGCCTACCAACCCCCCCCCCCCCCCCCCCCCCCCCCCCCCCCCCCCCCCCCCCACCACACACACACACACACACACACACACACACACCACCCCACCCCCACCATACCCCATTCTGGAGAAACTACTTCTTGGCTTTCAACAATGGCCCTGCCCCTTCCCAACAAACTGTCAGACACAAATACTGTACTGTTTTTCCCAACAGGCACCGCAGACACCTGACTAGCGCAGGCTAGACATGTAGCAACAAGGCTGAAAATGCTCACGCTGGGGCCTATCAGGGGCACAGTAGCGCTGTTAGCCCGATTAGCCAGAGACGAGGCTGTTGAAATGCAGCTCACTCGCAGATATGTCGCAATAGCAGATAAATAGTTGGGAGTCAGAAGTTCACTGTTAGAGATATAGGAATAGATATAAATATATTGTGGATCATTTGTGGCAAATAACTACTGAGTCGTTTCGGTTGGGTTCCTTTCTAGCAGTTAATGCTAATGGTAGGCGTTCAACCCTCTGTATCTTCTTCATTGTTTAGTCTCTCTTTCTATCTCTACCTCACTGTCTGTCTTTCTTTCTGTTTTTCTAGGGGGAGGTACGGCAAACACACACAAACACACACACACACACACACATACACCCGCACACACACACACACACACACACACACACACACACACACACACACACACACACACACACACACACACACACACACACACACACACACACACAATCACCACACTATTGTGTAGTGGGGGCAATGTGTAAAAATTATCAGTGCACCAACAGCTGGGAGTGAGGGCCATGAAACTGCATGGCCAGAGCCTGCTCCACTGTTTATCTGTTGTTTATGGGCCTGTGTTCAGCTTTAATTACTATACTAAATTAAACCCTAACAGGCGCTCAGAGACATCCAGCTACACACACACTGAGACACACGAGACCTATACTTTACCATATATATATATTTATTTATGAACATATATATACAATATGCATACATATATACATATATATATTGATTCATTGACCACTGGTCGTATTCATTCATAACCACGGGAGAGAAAAGCCACTAAAGCACAGCCAGGTTTCAATTTAGTCTTTTGAGACTTTGGCTTATTTTTTTACCATGTTGTAGCTATACTTTCTTATTTTTCTTTCTCTTCCTTTATTTATTTCCTTTCTGCGTTTTATTAAATGTTTTTTTTCTGGAACCGGGAGAACCTTTAGACACTTACGTGCTACAGCTGTATGGCCAAAGAAACTATGCCAACAGGGTTTCGAGAAGTGCCAGATTCAACAGCAGTCAGTTCACACTGCTGTACTGGTGCTCTCTGGCAGGGAGACGCTGTCCCCACCAGGAATATGACCCCCCCCCCACTCCCACTAAGCTCAACCACAGACATGGGGGCCCCTGGCCAATACTGGGTGAGTCCACCACACTCCCCAAGACACACACAGACACAGACGCAAAGATACACACACACGCACAGACCCACTCATACACAAACACAGATACATAGTACACACACACACACACACACACACACACACACACACACACACACACACACACACACACACACACAGACACACACATGCAAACACACACACACACACATACAAACACGCACACTCACGCGCCGGTTGTACCTCACCACCACCATCAAACGCAGCATGCTCCGAAGCACTCTATCTCTCCTCCCTCTTTCTCTCTCTCAGTCTCCCTCCTCTGCGTTCTCTCCATTTTCCCTATCTCAGTCCCTCTGGGGAGTCTTGTCTCTCCGCAGAGCATGAGGATTGTTCAATTGCTGAGAAAATTCACTAAATGCTTCCTCTGCTCTTTCTACTCCGACTACAGAAGGGAGGGAATCATACCTAAAGAAACCTTTCTCTTTTTTTTTCAGCTGTGGATTCTGGTTTTTCATGCATAGCTAATAATTAAAGGAGCGGAGCAAAGCGGAACCGCGCACGTCTACACACACACACGCACACACGCACACACACACACACACACACAAACACATACACACACTCACGCACACGCATGCACACAGGCATACCCCTTACCTCACTCACCCTGTGATAAAGGACTTCACTGTGTAGAAGAGAATGTATTACTACAGTATTTGCTGAGCTGTTTCCAGACCAGACATAATGTTTAGGTTATCTCGCACCAAACCACCGGGCTCTCTAAACCGAAGCACATTAATCAATGTTAACTCCCAGCGACTAATCTCTTCCCATTTCTCCCCGATAAGCTCGGGATAGATTAAAAACTAAGAGACTGTTACTCCGAATGATTTGCGGAGCACAGCACGGTGTAGCACAGCCAGTTATTCACCCGGCGCCCGTTCTGCAAACTTTACAAGGGGCCCTCAGAAACATCGAGCTTCCTTTTATCACCACATTGTGTTTATCTAGACGGAACATAGGGAGTCGTTCTGTACCAGTCAAGAGGTCAAAGTGCAGAATTTGCCCTCGAGGTGACCATTCATATTTCTTTTGGGTAGGGAAATTCTCAAAAAAAGAGAAAAAAGAAAGAAAGAAAGAAAGAAAGAGAGGAGGCTGTTTAGGAGGAGGAAGAGGGGGAGGAGGAGGAGGAGGAGGAGCTGATAGGCGGTTATTGGGCCTGAGAATGGCACTAAAAAAACCTCTCTTCCCCTGTATCTAAAGCCTTACTGGCAGCAACTACTAACGGCTATGAACGTGCTTCACCTTTCCTTTACTGCTTGACAATAAATTATTCTGCGAGAGGGGATACACATATTTTTACGCTGGTTAAATTGTTTTCTGGCACAGGTTCTGATGCCGAGCCTAACACTCAGATACAAGCTGGAGATACCAGATCTGAGTTGTGCTCACAGCGACCATCTTGAATATGGCCTTACAGGGCAAATATATCTGATCTATAGCGTATCTTATTCGGTTGAACCATATCTTAAGAATAGTATGTGAGAAGAAATTGCCAAAACTTTTAAAGCAGCAACAGTCGCAGCTCAGCGGCTCATTGTTTTAGAACGAGACTGGTTCCTTTAAATCCACTTCTCGTTCAAAGTAGGCTGGTATATAATTTGAGCGTATTGCATAACGCCATGCAACCCTTTTCAAAAATAACCATTGACATTTTTTTTTGTTTTGGTTCGGTCATACCTCTGTAATTTCCAAATGAAAAACGCGCCCCCTTTCTCACCCTCCCTCCCTCTCTGTCATCCTATCTCTCTCGCCCTCTCTTCCCTCTGTGCCGTCCACCTCAACTGATCCGCACGGTCACCCCTTTTAACAGGGGCCAAGCTGTTAAAGACCCCATTACTGGAGTGAAGCACACATTTCATTCTCCTTCGTCTTTTTTCTCTCTTTCTTCTCTTCTTCCATTTCTTTGGTCCTAGAGTGTGCGTGTGTGTGTTTGTGTGTGTGCGTGCGTGCATGCGTGTGTGTGCGTGCGTGTGTGTGCGTGTGTGTGCATGTGCACGTGTGTATGGGTATACGTGAGTGCGTGTGGACCACTACTAGTGAGAGTTTATGTGGAAATTCATTGAGCTACGAGGACAGTTCATGCGTGGAGTGGGGTTGGGGGGGGTGGGGGGGGGGGGGGGGGAGAGGGTCGGTGAGGGTAGAGCAGGAGGGAGGGAGGGAGGGAGAGGGAGAGAGACAGGGGGGGGGGCGAGTGCTCTGGCTCTCTGGCGGGGTTGGAAGGTACCGAGTCGGGGAGGCAGTGGGCACTTCAAGCGTTAACGTAATTGCAAGAATGTGAAAAATGGGGCGACGGGGCTCCGGCGTAGAGGGAAAGGTCAGAGCACGGCTCGCACAAAACAACTGGATGGAGGACGCCCTCATTAGACCATTAAATCAGCTCCCCCC
>NC_079416.1:17055314-17092814 GCF_026213295.1 Gadus chalcogrammus
GTTCCCTCCATGGAACCAGCCCGCCGTCCTCTGAGCACACACACACACACACACACACACACACACACACACATACCCACACACACTCACACCCGGATAGTTCGAAGAGGAACGGCTACACGCCATGGAATATTCCAAGAAAGACGCCATTCTTTAGCGTTCGGTCGGACGCTGCTGCTCCTGTTCCTAATGTAACCGCTACGCATTTTTTTCTGTACTCCTCCAATCAACTTTACATTTGCCTACCTGCCCTTACAACAACAAGCCAGCCTGCCTGTGCGCATATATGCCTGTCTGCCTACCATGACGACCCAAAACAGAGTGGAGGGGGACCGAGAGAATGCGGGGCACTGCGGCAGGCCGGGCGGTGGAGGGGGGGAGTCCAGGGCGGAGGGAGAGAGCGGGGGGGGGGGGACAGA
Organism: Gadus chalcogrammus; assembly: GCF_026213295.1. Taxonomy (NCBI): domain Eukaryota; kingdom Metazoa; phylum Chordata; class Actinopteri; order Gadiformes; family Gadidae; genus Gadus; species Gadus chalcogrammus. The sequence goes on from NC_079416.1 coordinate 17,055,734, forward strand.
CAGAGAGTGCTGGAGCTCTGATGCAGGGCGGGTGGTGGGGGAGGACCAGAGGCCCAGCGGCGGCCAGCTATCCCCTGGGCGCCCGCGGTCCTTATGCACTGCTGCTGCTCACTGCGAGGTTCTTCATGTGCGGAGGAGGAGAAGGAGGAGCAGTAGGAGGAAGAGGAGGAGGAGGAGGCGAGCCTGCTGTAATGGCCAGGAGCAAGGTCCTTTTATCTGCCTAAGTTTCCCTTTTTGCTCTTGTCTCAACCGGCGTTTGAGTGGAGAGGAAAAGAAAACGACAGCAGCGCAGAGAAACACACACACACACACACACACACACACACACACACACACACACACACACACACACACACACACACACACACACACACACACACACACACACAGACATATCACACACTCATACGATCACACACACATCACACACGAGACCCCTTCAGCCCTTCCGCTGCTCTCCACCAACGTCAGCTGTTCTCGGGGGTGACAAGCCCATAAAGCAGGGGGGGTGACCCAGGAGAGGGGTGAGGAGACAGGGGGGGGGTGGTGGTGGTGGTGGTGGGTGTCAACAATGTCCTCTTGCGTGTGGTACTTATACCGCTTCTGTGCGACGGCTGGTAAAAAAAATAAATTGCATCTCTTAGAGGGGCCGATTAAGTATGTCCCGTCTCCAGAGACCGGGTTATACATCATAGGTCTGCAAATATGTGTTTATGGTACATTGTAGGACCTCCAAGTCTACTAAAGGGAGAGCTGGGCACATCAGCCATGCCAGGAAAGCACATGGAAACCCTCTGGAAACACACATGCATTAGGTCACAGTCGTGAATGGCATACATAGAGGGCGGGGGAGCAAGGGCTGGAGCCAACACAAGCCTCTCCCATCGTGTGAAATGCATTTAAGCCAGAATATTTAGAGCCCGGTGCTCTCTGCTGCTTATGCTGTTGTTGTTGTTGTTGTTGTTGCATGTCCCCTAAGACAGAGAACGACAGGGGTTGTACTTCCTCACATCCAGACGCCCACCAGACGAGACCTGAAACACCACGTTGCCTCTCTAGCCATCTCTCTCTCACTCTCTCTGCACTCTTTTATTTATTCTCTCTCTGTCTCTCTCTCAGCTTTTCTCTATCACCCTCTCTCTCTCTTTTATTTCCTCTCTCCCTCCGTCTCTCTCACAGCTCCTCTCCTTTCCCCATCTCTCTCTCCAGCGATGGCCCGAGCATGGCTTTAATGCAACAAACTGAATCGATAGGACTTAATTTAGCTATCATTGCAGGGTAATGTGTCATTTTTAATGGTGCCTGCACTAAATTAAATTCAAAGACACCTCAGCTAATGGTGTTAAGGCCGTGGAAAGATATTTTGCTGTGATTTGCAGGCGGTGTACACTGAGTGGAACCGTGAACAGGAATATGTATATACAGACGGAAGACTTTGTTAGTCAGACACTTACAGGGCAAAAGGCGGGTTGTATTACTTCATGAAGTGTCTAATAACACACCGTCTTTCTCGCGATGCTGTATATGCGCATGAAGCGCATGGAGCGCATGTATATTTCTTTGAAGCCAAAACACACACGCATGTTTTATTTAAACCTGTGGGTCACCTCTAATCTATGAGCATATCTTCAAAAGGAGACAGCATATACCACAACAACGGCGTTAACTTTCCACACTCAACAAGGCGACAAAAGCAACAGTCTTTCCTCCCGCTGAATAATTTAGTGGACCTCTCTGAGCTATAGAGGATGCATTATCAGACACCGCCGCACCTCACACACACACACACACACACACACACACACACACACACACACACACACACACACACACACACACACACACACACAAACACAAACACACGCACTCGCTCACACAACATTTTGTCGGGCCCATGGGTGTAATAAAGTTCAAACAAACTGTAGAGTAGGGAAAAAAAGGAAAAGGAAATTCCATGTGACTCAGCCTGCCTCAAAATAAAAGGCAAATAAAGAGAAAATAAACAAAAAAATACAAAATCTATATTTCAATGAATATAAAAATTATAAAATATAAAATATATACATACTGTATATATATATATATATTTATAAATAATATATATATGTCCTTTGGTGTGTGTGTGTGTGTGTGTGCGTGGCTATTCCCTAAAGCAGGGCATAATTAGGAGTCAAACATGGTTCACTCCATGTTCTTCTCTAATTGTGTTAAAGAGCAGTGTTACAAGGAGGAGCAGAATACAAGAAAACACGCACACACTCCCTTAAACGCACACATACACACACACACACACACACACACACACACACACACACACACACACACACACACACACACACACACACACACACACACACACACACACACACACAAACACACACACACCAAAGGGAGCCGCAGCAACAATAGGACTAGATGGAAAATACGATACAAAGGCAAGCGTGGTCTCTGGGGGCTGCCCTCCTCTATTTGCGGGGTTAGCGACTGGCGGTGGATAATACAAGCTGTAATTAATATAAAAGCAGGAGACAATACGAGGGAGGAAGGGCCCGCAACACCGCCAGGGCCACAGGAGAGCCGCAGAATGCTGCCGTCTATGTTTGCTGCTGTCCCCCATCGCTCATTTACCCACACACACACACACACACACACACCTACACTCACAGACACACACTCACACACCTGTCCCGTCTCCCCTAGCAGCACAGCTACCCACTTCTCCTCCTCCTCTTACTCCTCCTCCTCCCTCTCCAATCTACTCTGACTACATCCCTAGGAATTTCAAATGAAATTGATTCAGCAACATCATTGAATTTTTTTTCTTTTCGCTTCCTTCCCCACCACAAATTCCCATGGACACAGGGATGGAAAAGAGAGGAGAGAGGAGGAGGAGGAGGAGGAGGAGGAGAGGGAAAGGAGGGGAGGAGGGTGGAAAACAGGCGAGGATGGCTCAGAAGGAGAGCTCCTATCCTGGGCCTCGTTGTTGCCATCGACGACGCCGGTGCCGAGAGGAGGGAAGAGCCAGAGGAATCCTCTGTGCCGAAAAACATTTGCGAAATCGCTGACACGCCACAAAACATCCAGGGTCATAAATCAAAAGGCAAGGCTTACATTTCAAGACGCATCTTGCCACACGGTATAAGCAGTTAAGGACTCAACCCACTTTTTTCTCTTTTTTTTTTTTTAAAGCTGAACATTATGTGTAATTATACACAGGCGCTAAAGATGTGTAAAGTAGGTGCAACCGCTGTTCAATGGCTGAGTGTTTACAACACCCACAATTATCCCAGAAATAGAGTCTTTAATTGAACAGCTAATAATTCACATCGTGCGGGTTCCACCAAACATGAGCTATCATCTAAGTAGGAGCAATAGGGCAATGTCTTTATGTTATGTTCTTAGTCAAAAGCTCATAAACACACTGCTAAGTGGATTAAGAAAACAATAAAGGGTTAAAATTGTACATGTATTCAAGTAATTCCAAGGTGTGAAATATTTCAGCAGTCCCATATAAAAAACCCAATTGAAAACTGGAACTGAAAACCAGATTTCTGGTCTTGCTTAACTAGTTGCTAATCACAAGCTAAGCTGAGTGAGAGATGCAACAAGTGAGCCTAGCCGATCCTAGCCTCACTCACACACACACACCCTCTCCCTCTCACACAAACACACACACGATCTCTCTTTCTCTCTCTCTCTCTCTCTCTCTCCCTCCCTGTCTCTCTCCAGCTATGGCCGTGATTAGATATGCCTGCCAAAAGAGGTCCCTGCTCCTCTCGACACTAATCAAATAGGAAACGCGAAGGCCCAGACATCCCAACCGTCAACAGAAAACACAACTGTCTGGAACAGCAGACACACTGTACAGTATTTCTCTCTCTCTCTCTCTCTCTCTCTCTCTCTCTCTCTCTCTCTCTCTTTCCCTCTCTCTCTCTCGCTCTCTCTCTCTCTCTCTCTCTCTCCTCGTCTACCACCACATACTACTTATTTTACACCAGCAAAAGGGGGGTGGGGGGGGGGGGGTGGGGGGTGGTGGATGGCTGAGAGAACCCCAACGCGGTCGGGTTCCCCCGTGGGAGGGAAGAACACAAAGCCGGGGTCTGAATCAAAACACCTCCAGGAAGGGAGAGAACACTATGGTTCAGCGGCCCAGTTGGGCCTGCGGGCAGCAGCCTGGTGCACAGTGAACCCTGGGCAGGCCCAAGTGTGTGCTTTGTCTTGGACTTTCTGTGGTAGTTTTAGTATGACACGCACACAAACACACACATCCAGACACTCGGCCACTATGTTGCATAACTCTCCTTATCTCAAGCGCCCTCCCGACAAGAGTGAACCACTGTGTGTGTGTGTGTGTGCAAGATGAGCTAATGTTTTTTTCCTTCACTGTACCTTTCATTGTACCAACGCAACATCAGATCAAAACGATATTACTAGTACTACTAGGTCTTTACAGTACATTCCACACCACATTAGATCAACGCTATATTACTATTAGACCTTCTGACTGTACCTTCTACAAAACATTTGAATACATTATACTACTAGCACCGCTCCTGCAACCCACACCGGCTTTTTTCACTGTACCATCGACGTCATATATTGTGGGTCAGATCGCCGCAATGGCTTACTACAAAAGCCTCAACCTCGTGGCAAAAACAGCTGATATAAATACTTGGGATCTTCCCCGGGCAGAGCTTTACAATCCTTCCAGCTTGTAGAGACCAACTGGATCTAACAAGAACACTACAGAGATCCTTCTTCCAACTACGGAGATCCTCAGCCCTTTGTCGTACGTCTGCTATCATTTTATATAACTGAAAGAAGAAAGGAAAAGCGTATATAATCCATGCTTGTGAACATAAAAAAAGTATTCTCCTCAATATGTACGGCTTGATTGAAAAATGCCACACAATAGCACAGGCGGGCACAAAGGCTACTTCATTAGAAGAGATAACGCTCAGAAGCCATTCATTAATTTTGCCTCGCTAATTGGATGTAGCTCGGAGAAGGCAAAGATGTATTTTCATTAATTAAAAGACAAGGGAGCCCGCCACAGTAGAGCAATTCAATGTACCGTCAATCTATATGTTTTATCTCTATCTATCAATCATTCGGTATATCTATCTATCTATCTACCTTGTCCATCAGCCTGTCTATCCGTCTATTCATCTATCTATCGAATTGTCCGTCTGTCAGTTAGTCAGTCGCTCTATCTATCTATCTATCTATCTATCTATCTATCTATCTATCTATCTATCTATCTTCCTCTCTCTCTCTCTCTCTCTCTCTCTCTCTCTCCCTCTCTCTCTCCCTCTCTATCTTTCTCTCTCTCTGTATATAAATATATATGTATGTGCATATATATAAATATATATATACAGATATATCATCTCATTTTTAAGTGGGATTAACAAAACATTATTATCACTCTATGAGACGATACAAGGGGTGGGGGTTGGCTGGTCAGCCGCTGTGGGTATCAGGAGGAGGTGGGTGATGGTGTGTGTGTGTGTGTGTGTGTGTGTGTGTGTGTATGAGTGTGAGTGTGAGTGTGTGTGTGTGTGTGTGTGTGTGTGTGTGTGTGTGTGTGTGTGTGTGTGTGTGTGTGAGTGTGAGTGTGTGTGTGTGTGTGTGTGTGTGTGTGTGTGTGTGTGTGTACGCAGGACAGGGGGGCGTGAAGCCGTCACACTGCAGGGCAGATCAGAGCGTATCAGCAGAGTCAGCATGGCATCTTTTCTATTTATGCCACAGCACAAAATCATCCCCCTAAGAAACCCATGCATTCAGTGTAAATAAAACTGTGCCAATTAGGCTCTATCGCCAGGTGAAGATGCGAATGGGGGGGGGGGTGGGGGGCTCGGGGGGGGGGGGGGGGTGTTGGTGGGCGATGGGGGGGTAGACAATCTGGAAAGGGCTGCCTCCTTCAGCAGTGAGAAACACATCTTTCCCCCCCCCCCCCCCCCCCCCCCTACCAAAACCAACTCTCACCAAATGAGATGTGGCCCGAGGCAGTATATTAAAAATGCATATCAAAGCAAAGGGAGAGAGGAAGAAATGGACGTGAGAGCGTCCAACTAAACACATTTGCATATCTAACTATCAAATTGCCTTCCCCCAGCTCTCCGCACCAAGAGCCAAAATGATTAATCAAATAATTCAGAAAAAATTATTTACAACAAAATGAAACAATAAATAAATATATAAATACCCAGCAAGAAAGCAGTGAAGCGGTGGCATGATGCTGTGTGTTTTGCTATACATTCCGTGTTGACACAAACGTAAAACTCACAGCTTTCTTCAGGTGAAGTGCTGCAGTTAGTTAACTATTTACTACCAGGTCATAATCACACAGCACAGGCTGACGCGGAGACACACAAACACAAAGTATGTGCATACCATAACCATTACCACTACCTATACTATATATTTTTTTCAATACGGTTTATATGTCACATATGTTTATGCAAAATAGTGTGAACATTTGTTATCACTGTTAACACTCTTAAGAGACAACATCTCTTATCTGTTTTATTAACCAAAAAATCATTCCTGTTAAATCCAGCATTTGTCATAGAAATATATGTGGACTTTTCTAGCACAAAACAAATAAAGAAATCATTCTACATATAACCACTTAATGGGCAAGTCAGTGTGAAATCCCCAGGGATAAATGTTTTGTATATCAGCTTTAAAATGTATTTATTTGTTGCTGTTCCTCGTGTGCTTTATCAGCATATCAGATTTTCTAATTATACAAATATGTCTCACGAGTGGTCTGGTGACAAAGCAAAAGAAGAAGGCACGGTTGGATATTTGGCTTGAGTATCAGCCATCTGCCATGAAACTAAACAGGCTATAGTTTATCTCATCCCCTCAATATAAACAACATCATGCCTCGTTTCTACACTGGTGCTGCATGGGCTTTTCACAATCCTGCTATTGCGATGATTTCTCGGCAACACACTGGCATTTGCAGTCTGCTTGTGTTTAAATACATATGTGTGCCGAATTGTCTGGTGAACGGCGACGGCTAACAGAAGTCCCTGCTATCGGGCCTATAGCCAGAGCCAACAGATGCAACGCACTGACTCTGCACAGCTCCTAAATCTGCTGTAATTCTTAAATGGTTTGAACTTAGTGTGCTCCTAGCTTAACGATAGACACTTTTTAGCGAGGTTAGTTCACTTATTTCACAGAAAACATAATTTCCCCTCACCCAGATGACACATTCAATCACACCGACACCATAATAGACCAGCTTATTCCATAATGATTTTTAAAAAAAAAAACAGTTTATTGCTTGCTATGTTTTAAACCTTGGGGATCGATCCTTAATTTTTAAAGGCATTAGTGCACTTCAGGTAAATATAATTGAATTCAGCATTGGAGCCCGGAGTCATAAAACGTCAAGCGGAGGAAGAGCTGCACCACAGTGCTAATCGATACGAGACAATTAAACAAATCTACATCAACGGCAAAGCATAAAATAAAGTCCAACTCCATACGAGCCATCATATGCCTTGTGAACTTGACATTGATGGTCAGCCTTTAGTCCTGATATCTATCTCAATAGGGTTCCACTTTCTCCACCTCCGCAGCCAAATCCGAGGCTATACACGCACAGACCAGGGGCAGCGCCCACAGCCCACAAATAAAGCTCTTTTCTCTTTAAATATCAGCCTAAAGCAAAAGCTTAGCGCTGATACCCTGCTTTAATGTTAAACCTGCGGAACACATAATTGCTGCGCGTTTTCGGTGTAGGCTACAGCACACACTACACTAACAGCCATGCATGCAGTCGAAGACATACACACACACACACACACACACACCACACACACACACAATGACACTAACACACACACACACACACACACACACACACACGCAGCCACGCAAACCCATACACCCATACACACACGCACACACGCGCGCGCACACACACACACACAAATACACACACACACACAAACACACACACACACACACACACACACACACACACACACACACAAACACACACCCACACACACAAACATTATACACACATGAATGCCCCTAATCAAAAGATTAAAACAATAACTCTTTCCATTGTGTCACTCCAAGCTTTTGACCTTAGAACAACGACCGTCATATTTTTTTTTACAAAGCACTTAGCACCCTTTGCTTATGGTTACAATATAAATATATATACTCAGCCAAAGTAACCTAAAACAGCACGACTTGTGAAATGGCCAACAAATATTTAAGTGTCTTTTCAAAAACATCATTTTGAAAACTGTTTATAATAAATAAGCTCAGCGAGCAGACACGTCCGCTTTCAGCAGACTAGTATTTCCTTTCACAGCACCAACGCATGCAGACAAAAATCAATAGCCATAGGCCTACACAAAAGCATCCACATTAAACAACTTTTACATTCCATATTAAAGAGAGAGAATGGGACTTACATGATCTGCAAGGTTAGTCGAAGATCCCGATAGCTCCTCGTGATCTGATTTTGAGCTGCCATCCCGTTCGTCAATAACTAGATCTATTGGCATTTTTCCTTTCAAACAACTGATGTACCGGTGGCAAAAATTGTCGCAGAGCTCATGCACCTAGAACAAGGGAAACACCTTGGTTCAGGATGGGGAAACGCTGAGGTTGGTCCAAGAATAACTCAAATTAAGGGATATTATCGGCAGAGTCAAGGAAACAATAGTGAAATTGTTGCGGTGGTTATTATTCTCCAGGGACAGGAGCAACAGGTTGAGGGACAAAAACAATAAACAAGCAAGCTATAGCCTACGTTGGATAGATAATAAGTATTTGATAGAAAATCTCAAGATCAATAATAATGTCAATGCATGCAAAAGTGAGAAGCCATTTCGCCAATTATAGTAACGTGAATACATACATTCTTAATGTAGGCCTATACATAGTTTCAACTTTTTGTCACCGGTACTGTATCGATGTTAGATACAACGGCCTATTGTATTTGCAAAACAATCATTGCATTCAATAATGTAGGTCTATGCAGTTCTTAATTGGAATTAAGATAAAATAAAATAAACGGTGTTGTCCATCGCATTGCGCTTAATAATTTAAAAATATGATGAAAAATATATAATAACATTTACCTTTTCTAATTCCAAAAGGTGAAATCGTAATACTTGTATGGCTTGTATCATCTGTAAAAAAAAAAAAAAAAAAAAAAAAAAAAAAGAAGAATACAATTAGCATATTTTCTTTACCATAAAGCCACAACAATGTCATGGCAAAAATTTCAAAAATTTTGAGGCAGTGAATTATACAATATCTTCCCTTCATTGAATCTCACGAGTAAAGGCCTACCACAGGGACTACATGTGCTATACATGTTATAGGCCTAAATGTACATCCTTCTAAATTTGACGTTACAATTGTGTCCAGACTTTTCCTCACATTATACGTTTGTCCATGATTTGAGCTTTAATAGTCATTTCCAAAGTGCCCTAAGGCAAATAAACAAAGTTAAAGGCAGATTGTGTGCACATAGCTTTCTAGTGACCATGGCTACAGGGGAGTTGACCCGCCGAGGGAATCCAGCGTCTATCCCATAATGAGGCTACGCTCTCGGCCTCCTGTTGGTAGCATTTCACGTTGCCACTCCACACCCCTCTGAGCAATAATCCGAGCTTTATTTTGAAACAATGTATTTGTCCTTGAATGTTTACTTTCTGGAATATGCACTCACTTTGCCCTGGGTATTGTTGTGGTTATACGGACCAGTGTCCACACAAATTAGGAGAGTTAATAATAGGTGGGAAAAAATAGATATATTTAGGGACATAGAGCAATATCAAATGATGAGCTTACCAAATTGTCCAACTCTGGATTTGATGAAAATAAAGGTTTTTCTGCGCGGACCTAAAAATACACACAGAATATGAATATTAATTTACATGTGAAATCCCCAGCCTAATTATGCAATTGTGAAATGCAACAATATCTACGTTATTAATTTGACTCAATGAAACAATTAACGACACATTATTTCCTATAGGCTAATTAAAAAAAAACATAAATACTCTCAAATGAGTCCCATCCACTGTAACTTCCACTGTAAACCATAATCCCCCGAGCTCCTATTGAACGCACAACGCGCGTTCGAAGGTGATTTGAAGTTAACACGTTATTAAATTGACCTGTTTGGCAAAGACTGCGATGTCCTCGTTGAATGAATCTGAAGAGCAGACGTCGCCGCCCGCCACGCCGGGCTCCCTCGGAGTGCAGGTCGCCAGCTCGCACTTCTCAAAAACCAGCGCGAGCAGGGGAAATAAAGGGTGACTGCAAAAAGAGAGAAGACATAGACCATCTATTTAAACCCATGCTCCCAGAAAGACTCGGCGTAGGCCTACATGCGATCTGAACCACCCCAGCGAGTGCGTGTATAAGATAACTACAAACAAACAAAACAACTCATCGAAGCTGTGATGTTCTAACGCTTTACGGCACTGCCAGACCCATGTAAAAGATGAGCTTTTATAATTAGGGAGCTTTAATTATACAATGGCTGTTCTATTCTAAAGCCCTATTGTCGCCACAAAGCACTGAGTAAAGGCAGTTTATGCCTAAATATTAATAAGTTAAAACTCATTGCATGTTGTGCTGTTGTGGTTAGGACGATATTTCAGAAAGCATCTAAGAACTTTTTGTAGTCGAAATCAAAACAAGTCAGCCTACTTTAAGACAATAACAAGTTTGTTTTTTGCTTCGTGCTTTGGCTACCATATCCTTATAATAATATAGTCGTTAAGGTTGTATGAATCCCAATTAAAGAATGTAGAATGTAATTTTTATTTTTGTAGACTGAACATAAATATATTTTTTAAGGGTGTCACTTGTAGTTTCATGATAAGTGCGTAAAATCCAAATCCACTAGAATGACCTGCCTAAAAACGTCTAAATTATAATTGCCATTTTTATAAAACAAATCAGCAGAGCGCAATCCCACATCCAGAAAACACTGCAATGATTCGCCGTAGGTATACAAGAGTTTCTGTTTTCTTCACCTACCCATAAATTTGATCTTTATCCCTCTTTAGAACGTCGTTGACAGCGGAGCCCATGCTAGTGGGCATAACGTTGGGATGGGGGGCATGAGCCCCGTAGTGCTGGCTGGCGTGGAGCGGGGGACCATGGTTCAAGTGATGGACCTGAGGAAGCGGCCGAGGAGCGTGCGGGTCTCCGTACATAGACGCCGGGACTCCCACTCCGTCCATCCCACCGTAGTGGGCCAGCTCATCGTACTGGAACAAAAAATCATCAAACCAAGCGTTAACCACCGCCGCACCGACTCTTGAACAAAACCGATAGAGATACACAGCTGTTGTATTAAACGTTGCTTTTACAATTTCCAAGAATATAAGAAATACACTCGTTTGCTTTTGCCTTTTACTCTAGCGATGTTGGAGAAAAATAAAGAGCATAAGCCACATTCCTCTCGCTGCGCCGTACATTGTTAAAAGTAGAAAGTAGACCTATGGCTAAAACAATCAATGCAATCCAAAAGATTTGTCATTACCAAAAACATTGTAAACTTCTTTATCGCCGAAGGAGAGTTACTTTGGCAAAACACCGAATTAGTTTGCAGTCCTCTGTGAAAGTGCTCCACGATACACGCAGAGGCAGTCGGTTAAGCAAAGGCTGTCACTTTGCTTGAAGAGTAAGGCACTGCAAAAATGTCAAATATAGGTCTACTGTCTTACGAATACTTTGTAAAGTAGCTCCCACCGACAAGAGGATAGCGATACTGAGGCCTTCCTATAATGGATTTGTATAGATAAGTGTTGGAGATTTAAAACCTACCCTTTGCGCCATCAGACTGCCCTCCAATAAACTCCTCAATGTGTCGAATATTTAATATCCCAGTACGGTTGGAAAGTGATTTAGTAGTAAGATTCCCCTTTCAAACAACTTTGCGAATTCTCCTATTCGCTAATGTGCTTCAGTTGAAGTAGTAGCATGAGGAGTTTTACAATTTTTCTTGTTTTCCTCTTTCCTCAAAAAAGAAAAAAATGCGCCAAACTGAAGGTTACAATCGGCCCATCAACAACCTGCATGTAACTAAACTGTCGTGTCTCATGGCTTTTTGCCACTCCAGCTGTCAATCAAAGCCAGAGGTTGTCAAGGTAATGAATGAATGATGGTTGGTGATGATGTTCAAGAGAAGATGAATCTTTTTAGCCCGTTTTCATCCCGCAAGTCCGCGTCCCCTTCTCTCACTCCGGATCGCTGTGTTGTTTTATTGTAAGTGTAAAAAAAAAAAAAAAATCAGAAGAAATTAAGGGATCGCAGTTGCAGATCTTTCCTCCTTTTTCCCCCCGTAGGTATTTGGTCTATCTCGCGGTCTGAGATGAGTGAGTGTCAGCGCGTGTTGGCAGGTTGGCTGCTTGCTTGCTTATAGAACAGAGTCAGTTCGCTGCGCTGATCGGTGGGCGAATGAAATGACGGATCCCGGAAGTAGTGGTGGCCATAGCCAGTCCTGCAGCAGCTCGACGAGAGAGGAGAGACCCAATCCTGTGATATGCAGAGTATGCACGACGAGGACGGCTTCAACTCTTCACGGGGGGAAAAGCCAAACAACACTTCTTCTTCTTCTTCCTCCTCTTCTTCTTCTTCCCCCAGCAATTCCTCTCGTCGAAAAGACTCCTGAAGTAAAACAGAAATCGCAAGATAAAGAAGGTTTTTTTTTTTTTTTAACCAGCGCGGGTGTTTAGACTGCAGCTGTTAATAATACCGAGTCGAATAAATACAGCCGAGACTAATTCACATGACATAAAAAGCACATTAAAACAGTATTAAGCATGATGATTTCCAAGTTTTACGCACGGTCAACTCGTAGCTAGAGATTAGCAGTCAAATATTCGAACTTTTATCCAGCTTACCGATTACATGCAATGAACACGGTATAAACCATGAGCATCATAAATTAAAAGTATCTGATGCATTTTGAGTTTAATTTATGAGCATGACGCTTACTTGTTATCTGTGGTGGGGTTACAGCCGGTGTGCCTGCAATAGGCTATCTACAGCAATACCTTCCAATCTCACAGATAATTATGCTATATGGCCCGTTAAGGAAATTAAACAATACGGACCACCCCTCTAAGCCTAGAATGAACTTTTCCAGGCAGAGAAAGCTTTTGTGGAGAAGTAATTTTGTGTTTTTCTTTCCTCCAATCCCCTGTCTTGATAGAAATCGTGCCTTACCTCGGAGTAGTCAATTATCAAAGCTCCCCAAGACCATCAATCATGTGAGGAGATTGAAGTTTAGAGGAGGAGCAACGCTCCGGCCATTGATTCCACTGAAGCCCTATTTTCCCCCTCAGCTCTTAGGAACAACACAGGAGCAGGCCATTTATCCCCTTTAATATTTAACTTCATCAACGATAGTGTGCCCTGTGCGTAGATGACATCATCGGGCGTATTGATAGGTTTTCACATACAGGCATCCTCTTATGGCTATCCTTGATTTTTTTTTTTGGTGGAAAGTCGACCAAAGTACTCCAAGGTTTATGATGAGCCAGACACATGTACGGAGAGGGAGAGAAAAAACAGGGTTGTTTGGATGCCGTCGGAGGGTCAACAAACTCCCCCCAACTCACAACAACAACAACCAAAAAAAAGCCATATGGTTTATCGAGCCGCACAACAGAAATAGCAATTAAAAAGATTTAATAAATGAAGCAGTGACAACGCTTATGTTTGCTGGCATAAGGGGTGGGAAGACGCCCGGCACACGAGCAAAAAAAGCAGGACTGCAGGGTTGACAAACGGCTGTGTGGACATTTGGTGCGTGCAATACCCCAAGAAGGAACTACAGCGCGGCGCGCACAGCCCCGTGGCGATCACCGTCTCCAGGTCTCTCTCCTCAGCACTCTGCGCTCTGACCGCCGAGCCGCTCTGTAAACACAACCAGCAGCCAGCAGTGTGTGTCTGCTGCCGAAGACTGCTCCTGCTATTTTTATAAGCTAAATACTATCGTTCACATTGATTTGTGCACTAACGGTTTGACTCTTGTTCTTTTCCTCCTCGGGACCAGCGGTGAGTAGCCAAAGCCCTTTTACTGTAGTATAGCGTAACCATTGTAATGGGGGGGTGGGGGGGAGTGGGGGTTATAAGTGAGTTCCGCGTGATTGGGTGTCCTTGACTGCGCTGTGTAATGGGAAGTTTTGTAATTGTTTTATTAAATTGAACTGTGTTATTGGGGTGTTCAGGTTTTAGTCAGTGTTTTTGTGTGTAAAATGTAGTTTCCGCGAAATATATTGAAATGTTTGAGCGAAAATAAAAAAAATAAAACATTAATCATAAAAAATGCTACATCGTTTCGCTTTTATTTTGAAAACATGTAATTATCCCCCAAAAGGACGGATGCAAACAGTCAAGAGAGCGTGCGAAAATTGCAACGCTTAATTATGCGTAACCGATGCTTGCTTCTCCAGAAACGTATTATGTGCCCTTAAACACCCATCAAGAAATTGGACGGGTTGCATTATTAAAAGTTCTTACTTTTGCTAAAACGTGTGGTCAATTACCGGAAACAACAGCCGATGACCAATGCGCGTAAATATATTGCAAAAGGGCATTACATCGAGCCTAAAAAGTGAATACGTAGTGTGTTGTCCATGTAGCCTACAACGCCTTTTTAATGTGCTCTTCTAACTTGTAGGCTATTTAACACTTTTTTTACTCCCAATGAAAAAATAGCCTACAATATTCAAGTTGGTATTAATTAAGACGTCTAATAAATTAGGCATACAATAGATAACTGTCAAAAAAAATCCCCATTTCTGTATAATAGAGGAAAGTCTACTACATTAGCCTACTATATTACTATATTCACAATGGTCTGTTTTACAATGCGATTGTATACGAATGGGAGGGAGAAAGAAATCAGTGTAACTCCGCGCGTAACTGAGTCAACGTGTAGATCATTCACCACTACGGAGGATGGCATTAACAGGCGGTAAAATTTCATCTGGTGGTGTCAAATTGAGGTCATTTTAGGGTTAAAGCGCTCGGTGTCCGCGCGGGACAAGGCCAGCTGCGTTTGGATTCATTAGGGGACAGGGGATCCATTTCAAGGAAAACACTACGGAGACAAGCACGAGGCTAAAGATCCTCTCCATGTCATCCTTAAGGTGCATATTAAGAAGCCCCACTGTATAATCCAACAACACCCCCCCAAAAAAACTTCAATTTTCTAAGTCAACCCTCTATGTTGACACACTCGCAGGACTTATCTTGGCCCTTGTTGCCCTGAGGTTTGCCTCTCTCTCTATGCAAGCCTGTTGCCCGATATGGAGAGTTGTATTGTTGGTTTAATTCCTTCAAAAAGATCACTGATATGAAACGAGTTTTAAATCCTCTTAGTGACCTTAAACACTCTTGGGGAAACAATTGTCCATGAACCACGGGGACAAATAAAATCGACTTAATCTCGTTTGTAACTTTGTTCTTTCGCTGGCCCTTCACCGGTAGGCTATTTTAGATTATGTAAATGAACACGACTATGTGGAGAGCCTCGGTTAGATCTAGATCACAGGCGAGGTAAGCATACTAAAGGAAACTAGCATTCTTTGCTTTGCGTTAGGGGTGTGCCGATTTAAATATAAGAAGTAGAGTAAGCTACTGCATTTGGGTTAAAGCCGTATAGGCCTGTAATTTCAGTGCTCAGAAGAACTGTAGTTTATGTATAGTCAACAGTTACTATTCCATTATCAAAATGTAACCTACATGGGATGAAAGTGGTAGGCCTACATATAAATCATTATTTACATTAGTTCATTTTTATATTTGTATGTTGCCTCTATGTTTTCCTCTTGTTGAAAGGCGAGGATTTCAGCCACCTGAACTCTCTTTGACCTCCGACTGAAATGTGACTAGCGTTTCAGAAAGTTGGAGTGAGCAACTCAAATACTTACAAAAGTTTCACGACTAACTGTAAATTCTTCAGCTCCAAAGCCTTATTTTCCCCTCCACCGATTCTCGGAGACTGGTGTCAGAGGGTTAGTCAGGGAGGGGTGGGAGGGAGAACGGAGGGAACAGAAAACTGTAACTGGCTTTCTCCTTGGTGCTATCGGCTATCGGAAGACTTTGCAGAGGCACCATCATATGCGCGGCCTTCCAGCGACACCTGGCGGAGTAAACAAATAGCGGGCGACGAACAAACGCAAGATATCAAATTGGTCAACGGAACATACAAAACGATTACTATAGAATTACTATATAATTATCATCAGAACTACAGGGGTTATATATTGGGGTTTTAATATAGGCCTATAGCATTTTAAAATACCAAATTGAATAGGCCTACATATAGGCTACGTTTGATTATGGCACACAAATGAGACAGTTAATTGTTTTTAGGTAGTAATCAAATAATCGAATGAATAATAATGTTAGTGTTTTTTTCTATGGTTTATTGGTTATTTTCGATCCTTAATTTTAATGTTATTGTTACAGCTGTGATATACATAGTTAATAAATGGGATATTTTAGATATTATTGGCAAAAAATGTATCCAATAGGCCTATAAGACATTTATTTTTATTTTACTTTAAGTTGGAGTTTACAGTTGTCAATAGGATGGGATTTTAATGGTGTCGATAAACATCTGACAAGTCAAAGCAACGTTAAGCATTTAAACCACTATTGCAAGGCCGTGGTTGATAAAAATGAAATTGTAGCCCCTAGGAATTATGACATGACCATAAAATATGTCAAGATATTGAAAATAGCTTAAACAGATCTACAACATACTCTAAACGATCTAACCTTAACGAAAAAGAGCCCCGTGCCGATTACAACCTACAAATAATTCGGACCACTATGGTTGCTAAATTTTTGGAAAGAGTGCTTATGTGTAAATGCATGCAATTATATCCATTTCTTAAATAATAGTCCTGGAGTATTGGCGATTCGTGAAATGCAAACGATGTATTGTTATCTTATTGATTAAACTAAATGTCAAAATAAACTCGACCTTTAGGGCCTAGACTAGACCTATTTCTTTATTTATTTTGCATTATTATAATTGAATAGGCAATAACAACAGAGCCTATACGCGTGCCAACAGAAGCAGATAGTGTGTACTCCTTGCTTGACAGTTCACTGCCTCCTCCCGGGAGAGCCACGGCTCTATCCTTGGCTGTGACACAGTTCCACCGTCAGGTCAGAGGATGACTGGCGTTAACGCATATAGGCGACCAAATGCTCCCCTAATGAGCTTGCGTCGGGTGTCGCGCCCAGAATACCGGCTGTAGGTAGGCTACATGTGTTGGTAATCTGCAGGGTTTAATCCCAGTGTTTCCACCCTAACACGCTACCAACATCCCCCGCAGAGGAGTGCGCAGCCGTGCCCCGATCGCCTTATCAGCCACCTCAAAAAGGGGGCTTTAACTGTGAATTTTTATTTCGGATTGAATGAGTCGACGTCTGCAGAGGCCCGCATTCAGCCACATTATGGGATGTAATTGAGAGAACTTTAAGTGTAGCCTGGGAAACCGAGAAGTTAATAGCGCTGACCCTCTTGCGTTACCTCTGTCGCTCATCATTTATCAGGCTTAAGGGGCTTAAAGAGCCAGCCCAGACCCACCCTTTATTACATATCAAACCCTCTCTGCCTTATCTACATTATAGCAAATACACGCATCGCTGCCTGTTATGCGGATTTGAAAAATAGAAACACGT
Source organism: Gadus chalcogrammus (assembly GCF_026213295.1). Taxonomy (NCBI): domain Eukaryota; kingdom Metazoa; phylum Chordata; class Actinopteri; order Gadiformes; family Gadidae; genus Gadus; species Gadus chalcogrammus. Next base: position 17,073,452 of record NC_079416.1, read on the forward strand.
TCAATAAAGTACCCCCCTTGCCCGCCCCCATCCTCCGATGATCAGAGGGGAGCGAAAAGAATATTGCTTTAGGCACAGAGGAGATGGATTTAACCCTTCATTAAATCGTCTTAATTCACCTCTCCGACGTTGAAAAATGAACATAAATTCTACCCTTGAGTTGTTTGTCCAGTAGACGGCACAATGGGATATGTCTTATATGAATAAGTGTTAAATCCTTTCACGGTATTGTTATTATTCAAAATTGAATAATCAAGTATGCGTTATATTAGATCGTGAATATAACAACTCAAGCTTGTCCCAACCACCTCATCCTCAATGCTTAAGAAATGAAGCCTATATCATGTAAATGTATAATACAAATGACCGTATTTTTTTAATAAACGTATCGGCTTCTATAATAGATGGGTTAACATAGATTTTGGAAAAAAATATATAATCATAGCTTATGGCCTACATAAACTTTTTTTTTTACTGAAACGATATGGCTGTAGGCAAGAAGTTTCATACTATTTCCTATCTATGTACACACCTTCATAATAAATGGAAGGCCTACACCATGCACAATTATTTCAATTGTGAGAACGTGTCGATTCTTAATTTATTAATTTATCTGAATAAATAAGTGTTATTCTGATGTTATTTGATCTTAAGCAATAATTATTGTTCAAGAGCTGAAATGCATGTTGTAGGCCTATTTTTTGTTGTGCTGATGCATAAAAAATGCTAATCTATTATTGTGTGAATGGTGTGACGTGTATTTTTTCAATTGGATTATTACTGTTTTTCTATGGTTCCAACTTGATGGTAGATGTGAAAGTTGTTACTCCGTCCGTCAGCCACTACGCAGCTGCATTCACACCACACACACACACACACACACACACACACACACACACACACACACACACACACACACACACACACACACACACACACACACACTCACCCAGACAGGCACACACGCACACACAAACACACACACACACACACACACACACACACACACACACAGACGGGCACGAACACACAAACATACAGACAAACACACACACACACACACACACACACACACACACACACACACACACACACACACACACACAGACGGGCACGAACACACAAACATACAGACAAACACACACACACACACACACACACACACACACACACACACACACACACACACACACACACACACACACACACACACACACACACACACACAGCAACGGGTCTTGATATTCAAGTCACAGCGCAGAGTAAACACCACTCCCTTATTCAATAAACATCATCGACATGGCGATGTAGCTACCCAGCCATTTGCAAATAAGCAAAACTCTCCTAACGTTTCTGTTGTATTGCTGTATGTGTGTCTGAAATGTTTTTCAGGTGTCCTTAATTCCATTTTGAACCCTGGTTTGTTTAATCATTGCGGGTCGTATATTGTATTACCATGTACTTCCTTTTGTGAACTACTCAGAAAGTGTGTTGTGTATTCGAAGGTCTACATTGCAGGGATTTTGTAGACTCATTATCAAGTGGCATTAAAATATTTGACCCATTGTGTTTTTGCCTTGTTCTTACTTATTTAATGAGTTTCCTGATGTATTTATTCTCATTGAGACTGAAGCTAAATGCATATTGGAAGCTCATTAGTCAATCCTCCCATAATATCACACACACAAGAACCTCTGATAATTCAAAAAACTAAAATTAAAGAACATTTTGTATCATTGATACAATGTTACTACCCGCCCAACGCACAAACAAACAAACACAAACACACACAAACACACCAACACACACAAACATGACCAAATGAACCGACACCTCTGGGGTGATTTGTGACGATTTAAAAAGATTATCCACTTTGCTTCAACATTTGTGGAAGTTGAGGTATACAACCCAGGTACACAAATGTAGATGAGTTGCTTTGTGGATGTGTTTGTGTGTGTGTGTGTGTGTGTGTGTGTGTGTGTGTGTGTGTGTCTTTGTGTGTGTGTGTGTGTGTGTGTGTGTGTGTGTGTGTGTGTGTGTGTGTGTGTGTGTGTGTGTGTATGTGTGTGTGTTTTTGTGTGTGTGTGTGTGTGTGTGTGTGTGTGTGTGTGTGTGTGTGTGTGTGTGTGTGTGTGTGTGTGTGTGTGTGTGTGTGTGTGTGTGTGTGTGTGTGCGTCTGTGCGTGTGTGTGTGTGCGTGTGTGTTTGCTTTCCTTCGTCCCATTCGCGTTGGTTCCACAAGCGGTCACATGACCCGACGAGGTATACCTGCGTATAATTAGCTGGCCTTGTCAAATAAAGCCACCGCTGATTCAAACGAGGAGTGAAATATCAAAGAGAGCGCGCTGGTTTGCCTTTTGCTTTGCCAGCCACTTATCCACAGAGGAGACAGAAAGGAGATCTGAGGAGCTCATGGGAGCCGTGGAGAGCCGGCGACAACAAAAACAACAACAACAACAACAACAACAACAACAACAGCATTCGGCTTCTCTTCTCTAAGATAAATATCACCCCACCCTATGAAAAAAAACATGTTCAGGTTCACGCAAGTAACGGCGTATTTGTTTGTATTACGTTTCCTGGATACCTCGGATCTGGGGAGCTGGTAAGGTTATCCATCACCATGTTGGCCATGTCGAAACACATGACACATTAAGGTATGTGTGACAGTAGACCTCCTGAATACATTTTCACCAAGTTTACATCAAGGTCCAGAATAATAATAATGTTAATTTTCTTCTTGTGGATAGTATACTGTCATCAAACATAAACCCTAAGCCTGAACAGTAGGACATGATACAATAAAAACATCTAAGTGAAATAGCTATAGGTAAACCAGGTACTGCTCTAACGTTTGGAGTTACAATTTCTGAAACATTATATGAAATACAAATAACTATCCAAGTTATTTTGGGTTGACGTAAGTCCATCCAACAGAATTAAAATTATGAAAGAATTTCCAAACCGAAAATAATCTTCCTCAGGATCTCCAATCCCAGACAGACTTGACACACCACGATGACGCACAGGCAAACTAAACTCTCGTTCACCCCCTCCCTCTAGACAAAAGAGCAATATTTCCTCCCACCTAAAACACCAACGGCTTGTGTTGGGAGTTTAAAACCTCAATCAATGTGAGCGGTTGACAAAAAGGTGATCCAACACTTTGACATGGTACTACAGTCGGTGGAAGGTGATCTCAACCGGCAACGGGAAAACAAAAACCCAAGGAAAAGCGTTCTTCTCCCTCTCTACCCCTCAAGTGGGAACAAGACAGGGGGTGCCCAGGGATTTGGGTTTGGCGGCACCTCTTATTTGCCACGTCTAAAAGGTGTGTGTGTGTGTGTGTGTGGGGGGGGGGGGGGGGGGGGGGGGGGGGTTGAATAGGTAACATCTTGCAACAACAAATAAAGCGCTCCACGCAAAATGCTTTGGTGGCTTGGTTTTCATGGTTGCAGGCGAGAGGATGTTTGAGTGTTTGAGTGTTTAATACTCTTAGCACACAGGGGCCTGCCTCCCTCTGGCGTGCAAGGGGGCTCCCAGGGACCCTTCCCATGTAAATATTCACAGGGAGACGGCGATGGGCGATATTAATTATTAAGCATCGCAAAAAGGGGAAGTGTGTAAGGCTGCGATGTTCAACGCACACATAGAGCAACCCTGTCTCGTCAAAATTACGTTCCCAGAGAACTATTCGGCATTCTCAATTACGTTTGTCATAAAACGTATTTTGTCCGCGATTACGTTTTATTGAACGTATTGCAAATACGTTCGTCCTCAGCCTATTTTTTGCCATTCATTAACCTCTAGGATTATGTTTGGTTGAATCGTATCCCAGATAGGTTAAATGTCAACGTATAGCACATTATTGTCATTAAGGCATATCTTCCTTTCAGGGAACGTTTCATTTAACGTATTTTGTCTGAAAAACGTATCTTGGCTGTGGATACGTGTTATTGAACATATCGCAAATACGTTCGTTGTCAACCTATTTTTTGCCATTCATTTACCTCTAGGATTATGTTTGGTTGAAACGTATTCCAAATAGGTTAAATGTCAACGTATAGCACATTATTGTCATTACGGCATATTTCCCTTTCGGGAAACGTTTCATTTAACGTTATTTTGTCCCTGATTACGTCTTATTGAACATATTGCAAATAGGTTCGTTCTCAACATTTTTGTTGTTATTTATTTAAGCTACCTCTTGGATTACAGGCTACATTTAATTGAAACGTATCCTTAATAGGCTACGTTAAATTTCGATAACACATTATTGTCAGCATATAGGCATAGGTCTACCTCTCGGGGAAGCGTACGTTTGATTGTAATGTTAATAGTCCAACGTTATATCAACATGTCACAAGAGGAGAAATTAGCTGCTGACGGGGTAACTGTAGGAGCGGGGGTTGCTTTGTTGATTTCTTTATCTAGGGCTATAGCTGTGGTCAAAGCGGGAAGTGTGCGTTGTCTGGGCGGCTGCCTGAACTGAGCTGCAGGAAATTATGTTCACACGTTTCTTCATTCATTCATGAAGGCTATACCGGTGAACGGTGACGTCAGACTCACGCCCACCTACCAACCAATCAATGTCCAGTATCAGCCTGTCCTCTCGGAAAATACGACCACGTTGGTTTGTTCCGCCAAAGATTACGACCCATTGGAATTTATCCAAAACGAGCGAACGAGGCCCTCTACATGTGCGGGGAACCCTTTCTCATCAAAATTACGTTCCCAGAGAACTATTCGGCATTCTCAATTACATTTGTCTAAAAAACGTTTTTTGTCCGTGATTACGTTTTATTGAACATATTGTAATGACCTCGCCGGTGACATAACGATGTCGAGTCATAAGTAATTGAAGGAACTTTTAATGGACCAAAACCAGGTCACTGAAACCCGTAACCAAAGGCAGAAATCCCACCCAAAACAAACCCCGGTTACCCCGGCAACCCCCAACACGGTCTCACTCACGTGCAGGCCCCCACCCTCGTGTTCTTCCAAGGCCCTCCCCCAGCTGACCTAATGATTCGCCCCCACACACACACACACAAGCACACACAAGCACACACACGCACGCACAGACACACAGACACAGACACACACACACACACGCACACACGCACACGGTGCATTTCGCTGCTAAAACAACAACAAAAAAATATTCCCTCAAATAGTATTACTTTCAAAACGTTGGCCAAAATGGCCAATGATATCATTTTTTATTTGGGATGCTTCTAGGACATTTTGGGTGGATTTTGAACGGTATGTGGGGGGCACGTTTTTTGCAGGACCTGGCAATTCATTAGTCAATCAGAAGCATGTAAATATCTTCACGGTGGCGTAAGAGGACGAACAAGGTGTCCTTCGACATCTACGCTTCCAGGCGATTGCAACGGTGCCACACACGAGCATATTCGAACATGTTTAATGGTAGTAATTAGCTGTCGAAATTGGAGGCCTTAATCAATACTGAGCAGCTATTGATTTGCTTCCCGATAAAGATTAGTCACAAATGACATGTTATTTAGCATCTACACGTTGAGCTGAGTCCAATGACACCAAGAACGACACTCTAGCTAATGGTAACATGTATTTTACATGGTACACCTAGGTCTAGGACATGATCTCGGTGTAGCAAGAGGCCGAGCTTGATCTCATTGGACTCAGCTTAACGTGTAGATGCTAATTAACATGTAATTTGTCAAAAATCTCCATCGGGAAGCAAATCTATAGCTGGTCATTATTGATAAAGGCCTCCAAAATCGACAGCTAATTACTACCCCGAAACATATTCAAATATGATCATGTGTGGCACTGTTGCAATCGTCTCGAAACGTAGATGTCAAAGGACACCTTGTTTGCTCAGTTGCACCATCGGGAAGATATTTTCATACTTCTAATGGATTGATTCATATTTTAAGGTTCTCGGAGTGAGACTTTAAGTGGCTGCAGCAGAAGTGTTGAGACGAAAGATGATATCAAGAGATTTATAGAATATTCACATTCACATTATGATTCTTCGTCGTAACATCCGACCAAACATCCTTTACATTCACAGAGCAAAGATTATGAAAGTCCAGGCTCAGCAAGTGCTCCATCTCGTTGCACCTGCACCCAGCGGCTCGCTTGCAAGATTTTTGCCTGAAGTTCTTCCCAGACCTATACCCTAACAGTCCAATATGCATATCTGAGAATCAGGCCTCTCTTCAATAATGACAAAATGTAATGAGAGAAATACAGATTCACTTTTTGTTATCTCATAAGCGGCGTGGTGCCGGCTCCTTTTGACCTTTTGACCCCAGACTTCAAAGAGGTGGCCACAGGCCAGCGCTGTCTACACACATTAAGCCACAAATGTACACCTCCATCCCGCAAAAAATGGGGCCTAGAAACTAACCTCTGTCTTATGTACATTGACTGTACTGTTGGAGGTCACGCCCCTTTTCCAGCCTTTTCGAGATAGCTAGGGATGCTAAAATGTTTACACACATTTCCCGGGGCCCGTGAACGACATATCCGAGATTTGGAGTTCTAGCCCTTAAAGAAAAAAAGTTTTCCCAAATGGAGTGTCATTTGGACAAAGCCCCTCAGAAGTGTAGCCTGCAAGACCTAATGGTTCAGAATGTGGTGGAAAAACAGTTTTTGAGATAGGAAGGTCCTACCGCCCTGAAATTTTAATACCTTATTCTAGGGCCTAACTGGGACTTCCGCACCGAAACTTGGCCTGGTCGGACCCCGAGGGCAGGAAGGGGGGGCCCTTCCTGCCCGAAACTTGGCCCGGTCAGACCCCGAGGGCAGGCCCCCCCTTCCTGCCCTCGGGGTCCGACCGGGCCAAGTTTCGGTGTGGAGGTCCCAGTCAGGCCCTAGAATAAGGTATTACAATTTCAGGGCGGTAGGACCTTCCTATCTCAAAAACTGTTTTTCCACCACATTCTGAACCATTAGGTCTTGCAGGCTACACTTCTGAGGGGCTTTGTCCAAATGACACTCCATTTGGGAAAACTTTTTTTCTCTAAGGGCTAGAACTCCAAATCTCGGATATGTCGTTCACGGGCCCCCGGGAAATGTGTGTAAACATTTTAGCATCCCTAGCTATCTCGAAAAGGTCGGCAAAGGGGCGTGACCTCCAACAGTACAGTAAAAGTACATAAGACAGAGGTTAGTTTCTAGTCCCCATTTTTTGTGGGATGGAGGTGTACATTCGTGGCTAAAGGTGTGTAGACACAGCTGGCCTGTGGCCACGTTTTTGAAGTCGGGGGTCAAAAGGTCAAAAGGAGCCGGCACCACGCCGCTTATGAGATAACAAAAAGTTCATGTGTGTTTCTCTCATAACTTTTTGTCATTATTAAAGAGAGGCCTGATTCTCAGATATGCATGTTGGATGGCTAGGGTGTAGGTCTGGGAAGAACTTCAGGCCAAAATCTTGCAAGCGAGCCGCTGGGTGAGTTGCAACGAGATGGAGCACTTGCTGAGTCATTTCCTGTAGTGCTGGAGCCACAGGTTGAAGCGTATGCGTCCTTTGAGACCCCCTTTGATAGATAAGAGACGCTATACAGCTTACTTAAATGTTGTCGACTCAGTCACCTATTGCATCACTTCCTTTAGGGCTTCGGCCTCCTAATTGATCATTGTAGTAGGCTGTAATTGAATGCCCTCTTTCATATATATACCTCCACCACTGGGACGTGGCAACAATTCTCCAAATCCATATGGGGAGGGGGGGGATGCTTGTGGACAGTAGGGGTTTACCCTAGACATAAATAGGAAGTAAAATCAGGAGAAGGAATGACCTCTCACAAATATTTATTGAATAAATTGTTTCAAATAACCCTCCCTCGTTAAATCAATGAGCTTGGTGTTTTGCTTTAAAAAAAAAGTTATAGAAGAAGTCTAAACTGCAGAAAATAAACACATCCAAGCTGCCTTTTAAGGATACCTTGGAATAACTGTCTATTTTTCAACCATCGGACCCTAGTTTACGACAAAAACAACCCAATTGACGGCAGCTCCTTTGCCGCGTGGTTTTTAGAGTTATTAGAGGGGGCGGTCGATAGCAACCACCATAGCAACCATGACGGTCAAGTGACTGGATTCAGCCCCGTTGAAAAAAATAGAATACCTCCCTACACACTCAGTAGTAGATTAGTGTCTTTATTTGCATGGGTTTACATTTCGTTGTGTAGCATGGAAAAATCGGAGAAACACTCCCATTCAGAATGCATTGGTTTACACTTCGTTCTTTGGAGCACGGTTATTTTTATTGATTTATTTATTTTCCGTTTTTGAGGAGTTGAGGATTTTTCTGCAATGATCCAAAATCCAATGGAAAACCCGTTGGCTTTTTGTCAAGGGAACCGAGGGCGACGCTCACTTCCGGGTTTGCCAAAATACGTCATCCCTCTCCACCACTCTATACTGTAAAAACACATGTTCAAGTTGAATGATAATGCATGATTTTATTCTTTATTCTGCCATAGTAACACGGTAAATAAATGGCAAAAATAGGCTGAGAACGAATTCGTATTTACGATATTGTAGCGACCCTGGGACAATTAAATTGTTTGTGTGTTATGTGTTGCATTGTATTTCGTTGTCCGTTATGCCAGTTGTTCTGTGTGCATGTATTGCAATGTTCTTCTTGTCAATCAGTGTGAGGGCGAATCATTAGGTCAGCTGGGGGAGGGCCTTGGAAGAACACGAGGGTGGGGGCCTGCACGTGAGTGAGACCGTGTTGGGGGTTGCCGGGGTAACCGGGGTTTGTTTTGGGTGGGATTTCTGCCGTTGGTTACGGGTTTCAGTGACCTGGTTTTGGTCCATTAAAAGTTCCTTCAATTACTAATGACTCGACATCGTTATGTCACCGGCGAGGTCATTACAATATGTTCAATAAAACGTAATCACGGACAAAAAACGTTTTTTAGACAAATGTAATTGAGAATGCCGAATAGTTCTCTGGGAACGTAATTTTGATGAGAAAGGGTTCCCCGCACATGTAGAGGGCCTCGTTCGCTCGTTTTGGATAAATTCCAATGGGTCGTAATCTTTGGCGGAACAAACCAACGTGGTCGTATTTTCCGAGAGGACAGGCTGATACTGGACATTGATTGGTTTGTCGGTGGGCGTGAGTCTGACGTCACCGTTCACCGGTATAGCCTTCATGAATGAATGAAGAAACGTGTGAACATAATTTCCTGCAGCTCAGTTCAGGCAGCCGCCCAGACAACGCACACTTCCCGCTTTGACCACAGCTATAGCCCTAGATAAAGAAATCAACAAAGCAACCCCCGCTCCTACAGTTACCCCGTCAGCAGCTAATTTCTCCTCTTGTGACATGTTGATATAACGTTGGACTATTAACATTACAATCAAACGTACGCTTCCCCGAGAGGTAGACCTATGCCTATATGCTGACAATAATGTGTTATCGAAATTTAACGTAGCCTATTAAGGATACGTTTCAATTAAATGTAGCCTGTAATCCAAGAGGTAGCTTAAATAAATAACAACAAAAATGTTGAGAACGAACCTATTTGCAATATGTTCAATAAGACGTAATCAGGGACAAAATAACGTTAAATGAAACGTTTCCCGAAAGGGAAATATGCCGTAATGACAATAATGTGCTATTCGTTGACATTTAACATATTTGGAATACGTTTCAACCAAACATAATCCTAGAGTTAAATGAATGGCAAAAAATAGGTTGACAACGAACGTATTTGCGATATGTTCAATAACACGTATCCACAGCCAAGATACGTTTTTCAGACAAAATACGTTAAATGAAACGTTCCCTGAAAGGAAGATATGCCTTAATGACAATAATGTGCTATACGTTGACATTTAACCAATCTGGGATACGTTTCAACCAAACATAATCCTAGAGGTTAATGAATGGCAAAAAATAGGCTGAGGACGAACGTATTTGCAATACGTTCAATAAAACGTAATCGCGGACAAAATACGTTTTATGACAAACGTAATTGAGAATGCCGAATAGTTCTCTGGGAACGTAATTTTGACGAGACAGGGTTGCATAGAGGCCCAACGTCTTACATTGGATTACGTGAGTATGTGTATCGTGTATAGATGTTGAGTTGAAGGGACTGTTTTGTGTGTTTCTTCCCCCATGAAATGTACCATGTAGCAGGCGTGGGGACGCTAAAATGGAGGGGATGATGAAGACGTAGTGGAGGATGATGTCATGACAGAAAGGCGTGGGCATGTGGGGCAGGGGAGGAGGGAGGGGAGGGAATGACGACAGAGTAAAACGATAATAGTCAAGAACTGAACAGTCATCAAATGGGAAATCAATCAACAATCACTGGTTCACTTCTATCCTAAGTTGTTAATTAAAATAAGGTATTCAGTGTCCATATGCAGAACGACCTGGATGACAAAAAGTATCCATTCAATCAAAATGATCCCCGGGTCGGCCTCTTTATTTTGTATTATGTCATATACTATTAAATTAACACTATTTCTCACTGGTGCGGAAGTGAAAATGAGATACCATCAAGACATCTAACAGCTTAAGAGGAGTGAGCGCACAATGCACCACTGTCGTGTTTGGCATAGCTATATGCAAATAAGCTAGTTGTGTAAGAGGGGGAGGTGTGTGTACAGTACGTGGTGTGGAGGTACTGGTTGCAGGATAGTGTAATTGCCTAAGGGGGTTTCAACCTCAGCTCAAGGTTCTTTGACAGGAATGCAGATTTCCTGCTCACCTGTGATGTGTTTTTGAAAATAACAAAACTGAAAAAAATTATAAAAATTAAACTTACTTATGGTAAAATTGTCAGCCAATTAGTAAAAAGTACGGTCATAGTGAATAGTATTGAAAACAAACGACATGTAAGCCCTTTATCTTTTAAAACAATATCTTTCCTGTTCTTCTTTCAATTCCCATATCGGCCTTGACGTATGAATCAACTCCACCTCCACCACCACCTAAACCTCTTTATATGCAAGTAGGTTCCTAGATCATCAGCAGAATAAATGACCCAGATATTATCAGCGCACGTGTTCTTCACCGGAGCACGTTCCATTGTGTCACTGCAAGAAATGAGCCGGTGATCGATGTGACTGGTGCGGACACGAGTCCAAATGAAAGAAGACACTGATGCCATGCTGCCAGATCACCATGTCTCCCAAGCCACTCACCATCTTAGTGGTGAATTGAATTAACAATTTCCCAAGCTGATTTGGTCTTTTAAAACCCTCATTACAGCACAAGTATTGTATATATTAGCGCATCCCTCCGAGGAATACAGAATTAGAATTCTCTGTTCGTCCAATCATCACAAAGTTGTTATATTATTATCAATTAGCACGGATTAAATAATTGTCCAATCTCTCACTGGCTAATTAACCCTGGAAATATAAACGGAACAAACTATTGTGCCGCTTTGATAAAGGGTGTGTTGGGTTGGGGGGGGGGGGGGGGGGGGGGGGGGGGGGGGGGGGGGGGGGGGGGGGGGGGGGGGGGGGGGGGGTGGGGGGGGGGGGGGGGGGGGGGTCGTCAATATGTAGGCATATGAGCAACATCAAAGCGTAGCAAGGAAATGAAGCCCTGGTACCAGCTTCTGTTGACATATATGGTGCATGTCAGCTTTATTCAGTGTTGTTTGGTACACACTAAAAATAACATGTTGGGGCCATGTGGAATATTTTTTATTTAAAAAAGGATAACTGGTCACTGGAATTTTACACTTGGTAGTGTGATGTTCTAATTGGTTGATTGTGTGTGTGTGTGTGTGTGTGTGTGTGTGTGTGTGTGTGTGTGTGTGTGTGTGTGTGTGTGTGTGTGTGTGTGTGTGTGTGTGTGTGTGTGTGTGTGTGTGTGTGTGTGTGTGTCTGTGCGTGTGTGCGTGTGTCTGTGTGTGTGTCTGAGTGTGCATGTGTTTCTACAGTTAAATGAACATATGTTATATACTTTATTCAAAAACATAAGACAAATATAATTCTTAACATAAAGGGACACACAGACAAAATATGTATGCTAAAATATTCCTAAGATGTTCCTAAAATGTATTTTTCTTGAAGCAATATTTCAAAAATTGTCAACACCCTTAACATATATAGGATGGAATTTTCTGGAAATGAAAAGACGTAGCCTGAACCTGAAGCGTCATGGAAACGTTACAGTTGAACAGTGTACTCTTTCCAGAGAGCCAGGGCCTGTTCTGCCTGTAGTGTGTATGATTTATAAAGAAAACATTATGAACACCATAAACGGTGCCAAATGACTTCATATGGCCATGACTAACAATACAAGTCAGCCGATCCCTAATGCTTAACAGCTTATAAAACTCTATAAAACCAGAACAACAAGTACAAACAGCACTCTGGGATAAACAAACAAACAAAGTAGCAGATAATAACAACAGCACTAGACACACATATATTTTCCCTTGTTTTTATTATTCATGCTCGTGTGGGCTTAAAATATAGCAGGGAACTTTTATTTGAACTATTCAAGCTTTGTTCTATGAGCTGTCGTCAAATCTGCCCCCCCCCCCGCCCGCCCGCCACCCGAAAAAAAGAATGCTATTTTTCACCTAACTCCATCTGTGGAGATGATTTCCTGCGTCGGTCTTAAATATTCACATGGTTGTTAATTATTAAAGGTATGTATTTGAATTATAAATATACTAGTTATACAGAAGTAGGCAAAGCAGCCATATAGCCTGGGGCTAAATTCTTCCATTAGCCATTATTTCCCAGTCTGCCGTCCCCATATGCCTGTCTGCCCATGTCATCTCCACATACAGCCAGGCATTCCTTTGTACTTCCCTAGCCCTCCCTTCTTTCGCCACACACCAAAAAAATACAAAAATAAAGGGAAAATACACCCCCTTTCCATACATATGGGTGCTGCCTCCTTGAAGTAGGATGTCACACTTGTCTTAAATATAACGAATCACTATCTTCAAGGCACAACCCCCCCCCTCCCCCCTCCTTCCAGATCATCTCCACAACACCCATCCTCTGCAGAAAGCCTCCTGCTCCATGCTCGTCCTCCCCCAGTCTCCAGCCTCCCTAACATGTCACAAATCATCCAACGTGGAGGGCTCTCTCCACTAAATCATTAACATTGTCAGAAATGACTGGGCCCAGACACAGGGGAAGAGCCTGGCAAGATGCAGCGGGAAACGAACGTGTGTTTGTGTCTGTGTGTGTGTGTGTGTGTGTGTGTGTGTGTGTGTGTGTGTGTGTGTGTGTGTGTGTGTGTGTGTGTGTGTGTGTGTGTGTGTGTGTGCGTGTATGATAGGAATATGGCACTGTAAACAAGTAGAGACGGAAAGAGAGAGAATGAGAGACATGGCCTCGTATTCACTCGTTTCCTTCCCTCAATATTCCCCTTTGCTTCTCAGCAAAAAAAAAACATTTATTTTCCTCTTTCTTTGGGAGTTCCGACCAATGAGAATGAAATGCAGTGTAAAGAAAGTGAGCAGAAACTGTCAAACAAGTTTAAAAACATGTGGGACTCTTCTCTGGATTTGTATGTAATTTATTTATTTTGCACTTTTCCTTCGAGTTTTCCTAAACAAACACTCATATACCGAAACGGTTGTCCTTAGAATGATGGAGCTTAAGACCCTGGGCCTTTGGAAAGTGTATTTTAAGTTCACCGTTGAGAGGCATAATCAAAAGATGTGGCTTGGTTATTGCTTATATCTATTTTTATTCGATTTGCTGTCACAAAATTATAATGTCAACCTCCTGTCAAAGTGTTCCTTTCGTATGCATGGGGGCTCGAGTGGTGATTCTATTAAGCTACTAATCAGGCTATTTTTATTTAATGGTATAGCTTCGCTTGTGTCTTAAGGATACACACGCTACCAATGGCTTCATCCATCAAAAGGATTACTAATTTTCTCTCAATTTCCGTCGCTCTCCAAAGAATCTAAAGGATGATTGATAATGGATGAAAGGGAGGAAAAAGCACAGTGGTACTGTTTTTAACCTTGCTCAAGTCATTAATCCGATTTATACCCATGAAGGTAATAAAGGAGACAATGAATTAGTCATTAAAGCACGGGTCAGTTTATTAGAATTCCTGATTGAACTGTAAAACGACTCCTCCGAAAGGCTTACCACTCGCAGAGAGGAAAATGTGCCGAACACGAGAGAAGAGAAGCCGCTGAGACAGGCGGACATTCCTGCCCGTGTGCACTTTCCCGCTGGTATGAAGACAACAACAAATAAACAGGTCCTCACAAAGATAGGAACACCTTAATGAGTGTAAACAGGTTCTCACAAATATAGGAACACAAAGGGAAAATCATAAAGAGCGTGAAAACCCGCAAACGTTTGCATGCTAACGAGGAAAACACAGGGCTAAATGTATAACTGATGGAGGAAAGCAGGTCAGGGGTATTACACACTCCCACACACCCACACACACACACACACACACACATACGCACACACGCACACACACACGCACACATACACACGCACAAATACACACACACACACTGGGAGTGAAAATAAAGCAATCCTGTGCTCACCATTAGCGTGTTGAACTTTGCGTGCTCTCCTTCCTGTCTCCGGCTACCAACTAGTATTGTGTCTGATGAGAGCGCCGGCTTACGTTTGTCACCGTTTATTAAGTAATGTAGCTCTTGGCTCCCATCCACGGGGAAAGTTCAGAGAGACGTGTATGTTTACTGTTCCCTTCAAACGCAGTAATGATCGAATGAGGAGCGAGGGGTCACTCTGGGACCCAGCAGAGAGAGAGAGATAGAGAGAGAGAGAGACATAATGGACATTAGCAAATCAAAGCATGGTAAGAGAATCAGCACAGAGGAAACAATGGATGGAGTGGGCTTTGATACATCTGGCCCTCTTGTGTTTTGATTAGGCTGGGTTCGGATCACTATAATAGCTGAAATGACTTATGGTGAATGGATGATCCAAGGGTCTTGGATCATGTTTGTTTAATTAATGGTTATTATTACTGTAAGAAACAAAGTTAAAAATAAAGCTACATATTTACGTAATCAACCTTTAGTTATTGTATATGCATATGAAAACCACTGTTTATTTGTTTATAGATATATTTTTTATAGACAGACAGACAGACAGACAGACAGACAGACAGACAGACAGACAGACAGACAGACAGACAGACAGACAGACAGATAGACAGATAGACAGATAGATAGATAGATAGATAGATAGATAGATAGATAGATAGATAGATAGATGGAAATATATGTATTTCCATCTATCTTTATTATTGATCATTATTACATTCTTACTTTTTTGCAGCACAACAAAAAAAGTACAAGATAAAAATATACAATAAAAATAGACAACAGAACAGAAAAGTACAGGGGGCATTGTCCTTGGACTGCACTGAGTCTCTCTCCCCAACCTGGTTCTTTTGCCTGACCCGAGTGCCACGGAGCAGGAGAGGGCTGTTTCCCCTGACGACCAGCAGTAGCATCCCCATCCTGTTCCCTTCAACCACTTTAACCCAGTCAAGGCCAGCCCCCAGGACAGACCCTGCTCTCCTAAGCAGTTTGTTGATCCAGTTTTTGCATCCGCAGCTCTGATGCTGCTGCTTCTGCCCGCCACCGCAAATGACATGGTACATGCAACCACAGGGTGATGGAACATGTACAGCATTGTCCTGCATACATTGAGGCACACGAGCCACAAAACACAATCGGCCCTTGTCCTTCTTGTACACTGCCTCAGTGTTTCAAGACCAGTCTAGCCTGATGTCTAGGTGCAGCCCCAGGTACTTATAGGACCAACCAGTCCTCTGTAATTCCCCCCCCCCCCCCCCCCCCCCCCCCCCCCCCGGCAAATCTATCATGGAGAGATGTTTGTCTCCGTGACAGCATCCATAATATTATATATTTTGAAGTCTTCAAGAGATACGTTTACACTATGTTTACGTTCGGCAATGTTTGTAGATCCATCCAAGGAGTCGACATCCCCTGTCACAGTTTGTATACACACACAGGGAACTGTATCCATATTCCAACTCACATAGACATGAATGGCTTCAGATAAAGGGGGGTGGGGGTGGGATGGGGGGGGGGGGGTTCTGGTGGTGTGTGTGTGTGTGTGGGGGGGGGTTGCTGCTGGATATTCTCTATCCAGCCGGAATTGACACATCAGAAGAGCCTTGTCCGAGGTCGAGTTTGTTTCAATCAAGCGCGGGGAAGCCTTTGATGAACACACTGCGTCTCTGTCGCTCACACGCTGAGGCCATTCATCACGTCTAGCAGCGCTTCACAAGAACCACCGGAGAGTGCAGGGTCTCGCCCCTTCAGGGACCCCCTCAGTACATGGTGTTCGGATGTTTTGTCTAAAGCGAGACAACTTAAGTCAGGTCAACGTAAAGGCGGGCTTGGTTGAAATCCCATCCGGCGGCGGGCATTTATGTGTGTGTGTTTTTTTTTCCTCGACGTGACTCTGGCTGGTGGTGACTTCTCTGTTTGCAGCCTTCTACTTGGCTGTCATCCTGAGCTGTCGTTTTCTTCTTCTTCTCCCACTGACTAAATGGGGCCTTCGTTTCCTGTTTGGCAAATGAGGCTTTTCCCTTTTGCCCGTGCTTAGTATTTATTTATTCGGTTTATGTGACAGGAACAACGCACATTAATCAGCATCTCAGTTTTCATGTCACTGTAAATGTGTCACAGTGTATCTCTCTTTCTCTCTCTGTTTTTTCCCCCTCACTCTCTCCCTCTCCCTCTCCCTCTCTCTCTCTCTCTCTCTCTCTCTCTCTCTCTCTCTCTCTCTCTCTCTCTCTCTCTCTCTCTCTCTCTCTCTCTCTCTCTTCTTGCTCTCCCCCCCCCCGTCTCCCTGTTGTGCAGTGGCCTGGGCCCATCTCTAATCAACCAATCAGCATTATTGCTCTAATGAGATCAAATTGCTAATGGAGGGAGTGAGTTTCCCTTATGGTGGTCCAGCTGATGAATGTGATCTGACAGCCTGTCTTTCTATTAGTAGTGAAGGCAGGAGTGCCATCGTAGCTTAGCTGTGTGATTCTATGACTGAAGAAAGGCTCCTTCCCTTGAAGAACACAGAAGATTGACATCCTAAAAGATGGTGTAAAAAAAGAAACACACTGTTATTGGTATCTACAGCCCAACAGGAGACGGGCGAGAGCAAGTTCCTTGCACGTAAGGCTGTAACTTTTATGACCATTTCAAATATTTTTATATGAAAGGAGATTCTAGTGACTTGAAGCTCACCTCTTTTTGCTTCAGCTGTTTGATTGCATCCATTTCACCGTGAATACAGATTTAATCTGGGCGCCACACAGGGCTCAGAGATTGCCCGTAACTAAAGGGTGTTTATGAATGTCTTGTTCGTGTGACAGGAAAACAGTTGGAGTTGGACATTTTTATATATTTTTTTTGCAAATAAGGGAGATAGGTGGTACTGACAATTGGTTATAGAGCCCTGTGGCCAAGTGCGGCGAAGTCCCGTGTTGGAAAAAGTAACTTAAAGACGTATAACACCTGTGATAAAAATGACTTGGGAAAAGTGTGACCCTGTGTTGTCTGATAGCCGAGCCTTCGTACAAGCTATCAATTCCAACGTGTCAAAAGCAAATGAAACACATTCTCCCGCACCATAGCCATGCCAAAGCAGGAAAACCCTAATCTAAAACACTTACTCTTGGTGTATGAAGCTGTAATATAGCACGCACCATTATCAGGACATTTCCCGTTGCTAACAAGCTAACTAACCAGAACAGGCCTTTCCCTCATTCTGGGCCTGCGGTATGAGATGAGACTTTAGCGGGGCAATGAGCTCAGACAAAATGGATTTGACCCACCAAAGGCTTTAGTGCCAATGATCCTACAATAACATAGAGCATATTGGGGCCATCGGCGAATGGGGGCCTTCTCGGAGTCCACTGGTGCTAAAAGGTTCCTCCGTTTGAGACTCAATGAGGTGATGACCACGGTCATGATGGTCGCTCAAAGGTGAGCGTGGGTAGCATACGTCTGGGGAGGGTGGGGAGTGAGGAGAGGTGGAAGGAGAAACGACAGAATAGAACAGAATGGCACTAATGGAGCAGAGAATTCACAAGGGGGATCTAGAACGGTGGAATGGACTCAACTGTCACCAAATAGAAAACCTAGCCGTAACCCCTGATGGACTTTATATTTAATAATTATAATCGTATGGTAAAAAAAAGTTTCACTCGATTATTTGCATGACTTAAAACACATTTGTCTTTAGAACATATGTTTTTATCGTACAATTTACAAAAATGGATGACCTTGGTTAAAAATAGCAAAAAATCTGTTTTTCATCAGATTTTTTTTTTACAGAATTCAAGTATATCGCCTTACATAAGTCAAAGCCTCCTGAAATCTTTATACGTTGACTTCCTCCCAATGTGCATTGCTTGGGGTATTCTTATAACTGTGAGTGTGACCTTAACCGATCAGGGCAAATTGATAATGGTGACAAGAAAAAGACAATTAATGTTGAATTGTAATATTCCATGGATTAATTTCCACATTCACATTTGTCACAGTATACCTAGGTGTAATGTGATCCTGCTGGAGATCCCATGGGGTAACGTGCACTATATACTTCACAAACAGAACTACACACTAACACATATGTTTACATCCATAAACGTTAAGCACAATATGCATCTTTGTGGTGTGGAATGTGTTCGGCGGTAAATGCAAGCCAGACGCGGATTGAGTCAACGTTCGTGGCGACAGCAAGAAAACAAAAACAAAAACAAGGCAACAAGCCGGTGACGTCGCCGCCAGCGTACGTCTCCGTGCGTCTGCTGCGCCCGCTCTCATAACGCACGCCGCCTCGACGCCGCTCGCCGTCTTGGGAGCAAAGATAATGTCGGGCGGCGGGGTAGGCGCCAGACAGGTTGATGGCTGTCAGGGAAAGCACCGGAATAAATGACAGGGGTTTCATGGAAGCTTCTCCGAGACGCATTAGGGACCCCCTAACCCCCCCCCCCCCCCCCCCCCCCCCTCCGTCTCTTCCACCGCCCCCCCACCCCCACCCGCTCCATCCCCAAACACTGGATGAAAAATTATTTTGTCACAAAGGCGCAGAGTCACCCATCACTGTCTAATGCATGCCTTGATTAATTGTAGCCATGGATCAGGGGCTGTGTCCTTTTCAGGGTGGGCCTTAATTGTGCACCCCCCACCCATCCTACACACACACACACACACACACACACACACACACACACACACACACACGTTCAAGTCATCCCCTGGCCTAATGATAGTGTGTGTCTGCCTCCTCCATGGATTCATGGATGGATGGCTGGTGGACTGTAGATTATAGGACAAGACAAGACCCACACCTCCTTAAAACATCCCCACGAGCAGCACAGA
>NC_079416.1:17097311-17107311 GCF_026213295.1 Gadus chalcogrammus
CCCCCCCCCCCCCCCCTATCCCAAAATAAAACTCCCTCCACCCATCCATCCCCCCAAGATCCCACTTCCCCCCCCCACCACTGTACCCGTCCTCCCTCTCTCCCCATCCCAGCCATCCCATCTCAACGTCAGGCCCCATCACCATGACAGGAGGAGAAACGCCCATCACCAACACGGTCACGCAACCCACCAACACCACTGTCACGCACCCCACCAACACCACTGTCACGCACCCCACCAACACCACTGTCACCCCCTACACCACCACCACTATAACCCCACCACCACCACCACTATAACCCCCTCCACCACCACCACTATAACCCCCTCCACCACCACCACAAAAACCCCCTCCATCACCACCACTATAACCCCCTCCACCACCACCACTATAACCCCCTCCATCACCACCACTATAACCCCCTCCACCACCACCACTATAACCCCCTCCACCACCACCACTATAACCCCCTCCATCACCACCACTATAACCCCCTCCACCACCACCACCACTATAACCCCCTCCACCACCACCACTATAACCCCCTCCACCACCACCACTATAACCCCCTCCATCACCACCACTATAACCCCCTCCACCACCACCACTATAACCCCCTCCACCACCACCACTATAACCCCCTCCACCACCACCACTATAACCCCCTCCACCACCACCACTATAACCCCCTCCACCACCACCACTATAACCCCCTCCATCACCACCACTATAACCCCCTCCACCACCACCACTATAACCCCCTCCACCACCACCACTATAACCCCCTCCATCACCACCACTATAACCCCCTCCATCACCACCACTATAACCCCCTGCACCACCACCACTATAACCCCCTCCATCACCACCACTATAACCCCCTCCACCAACACCACTATAACCCCCTCCATAAAGACCACTATCAAGCCCTCCCATAAAACCACTATCAACCCCTTTACCACCATAACTGACAAACCCTCCACCAAAACCACTATCAACCACTCCACCAGCACAAACAACACCACCACCAGAGAAATAAATGGAATTTCATGTTTCTATGACATATTATTATACATTGTCTCCGGGTAGTGGTGGTGGTGTTGATGGTGGCGATGGTGTTGGTGGGTGGAAAGCATTTATTTTATTGCCGTTAGAAATATGAAAGTCTAAAGAAAACATTTAAAGATTGGCAAGTCAGCAATAGGATGAAGCTGGGCAATTTGAGAGAGAGAAAGAGAGAGAGAAAGCGAAAGAGCAAGAGAGAGAGAGAGAGAGAGAGAGAGAGAGAGAGAGAGAGAGAGAGAGAGAGAGAGAGAGTGAGGGAGAGAGAGAGAGAGTGAGGGAGAGAGAGACAGAGAGAGAGTACGAGAGAAGAGGGTTAAAAGAGAGTGAAAGGATGTAATTATTTAAAATAGACTGCTAATGTGTATTATCATGTCATTAAATGTAAATGAGCTGGAGCTGAAGGAACCAAAGTAAACCGCCGCGTGTCTGACCGTTAAAAATAAAATATAAAAAGGAGAAGAAAGAGAATGAACGTCGAAAACTAAAGAAATGTCACGGCGATCTCCATTCATTGGGACATAAACATTTAAGAAGCTGGACAACCGATGAAAATGACCAACAACGTTTACACACGCCGGTATGAGTGTGTGTGTGTGTGTGTGTGTGTGTGTGTGTGTGTGTGTGTGTGTGTGCGTGCGTGTGTGTGGTTGTGCGTGTGTGCATGCATTTACACATGAAAGCTGCAACTTACCAGCCCTTTGCGGTCGTTACTGCCACAGATATAAAGAGAGCAACGTATGGTTAGCGTGATTGAGTGGGCTGTCCCCACTGCTCTACAAAAAAGAAGTACCCCCAAATAACTGTCTTTGTGTGTGTGTCTGTGTGTGTGTGTGTGTGTGTGTGTGTGTGTGTGTGTGTGTGTGTGTGTGTGTGTGTGTGTGTGTGTGTGTGTGTGTCTGTGTGTGTGTGTGTGTGTGTGTGTGTGTGTGTGTGTGTGTGTGTGTGTGTGTGTGTGTGTGTGTGTGTGTGTTTGTGTGTATGCGTATGCATGCGAGTGTGTGTGGCTGTATGTAAGCGTGTGTGTGTGTGCGTATGTGAGTGCGTCTTTGTGTGTCTGCGTGTGTGTGTGTGTGTGTGTGTGTGTGTGTGTGTGTGTGTGTGTGTGTGTGTGTGTGTGTGTGTGTGTGGGCAGGCGCGTGCATGTGTTTACCAGTGCATTTGATCCCTGACGTGAGCATCATTCCACTCCAGCTGCTTAATAAGGCTGTCTGGGCAGCTCCTTGTGGCCTCCAGGCCTGTTATCAGAAACATTAAGCTGAATATTAATGGAGCCAAGCCACAGACGAATACCATTAGGCTGGCTGGGCAATCTCTCTCCGTCCCTCACCTCCGCCACTGTACAGGACTTAATGAATCGTGGGGGAAAAAAGGAGAGAGAGAGAGAGAGAGAGAGAGAGAGAGAGAGCCCCGCTAAAAGAGGCATAAGAAAAAGAGAGAGGGGTGAAGACAAAGGGAGGAAAAAGAGATGAGGAAGTTGGTGCGTGGCCATTTATTTTATTTTATTTTTTTCAGCAGTTTCCGTTTTCACAAGCCTAATGAAAGTGGTTAGACAGTGGTTGCATTGCAAAAAAAAAATGGATGTAGGCCCATGTCATTGTCCCCTGACGCCATAATTTCCCCAAAACTTTGAGTAATTGTGCAGCATTTGAATCATTTGTATCCATTTTTTGTTTTATACAGTTGACGTAGGAAACGAAAAAAGAGAAGATGAAAGAGAGAGCGAGACACCAACCTCCCCTTCTGTTAAGTGATCGGCCATCATAGCCCAAGCAAAGTGAGCCATTAGCGGACATAATTTGCGCAGTACCGCCGAAAGGAGGAGGCTGCTGCTTTTGATATGCAGAGGAGCTGACCCCCAGAGCGGGGGTCTTTAATTGGGTTCTTCATTTTCCAGACCACCTGACAATATCAAACATGAACCCTGTGCCGATTGTAACCACGGTATGAGGCCCCGGCCCGGAGTCCCGATGTCTTGCTCTTCCCCTCGGGAGGGACGGTGACCGTTTGGAGCAAAGAGGAAGAATAAAGAAAAGTTAACAAGTGGTCGTAAGGGGTTGGGGTGGGGGGCATTGGCAGTGGGGGGGGTGGGGTGGGGGGAACTAAAAGCTTTAGAGAGGCGAAAGGCGGATTGAAGTCAGGAGATGGAAATGTGCCCTAATAGTAGCAGAACTGAGTGCAGTATTGTACGAGGGCGAGACAGGGGTCTCTGTTCTGGGGCTGATGTGTGACCACCCTCAGAGACAGCCAGCATAAAGTGCCGGCTTGGGAAGTATAGGCTGTCAGTGGTGTGACTGCCGACAAGCTCGCACAAAGGAGCCCATGAGTCGGACCGGGAAAAGGCGCAGCGGCGTCGGTACACCGTAGGACTGAGGAGCGGGGACCGGCTAATAGCATTAGACAGCAGCTCTGTGCCTGCGTTCAGTGAAAGAACCGTAGCAGAATTAACCCTGCAACTCTTTTGCTCAAGTTGTTTTTCCGGCAATAGATATAAGGCTGTAGATGAGTCGGTACCAAGTAAGGTGTATTTGACGCTTAGTTGATCCAGAAATTGGTTGTTTATTTAATGATGAGGTTTCCAGATGTAATTTGATGGGGTTTTATTTTGATACAGTAGACTCTTTTTTCCGAAGCGATTTATAGTGCTTTTTTTTTTTATACACGTCACCAAGGAGCAGGTCGAGGTTGGGCATCTTGTCCAGTAAATGCTACGGGTTAGACTGAAAGGTTGTGAACTCAAAACCTTTCAGCTGGGAGTAAAACACCCTCTCTACTAGACCACAACGCCATCCTCTCCATTGTGTGAGGATTTTTTTTTAGAACTGGCAACGACTACACTGATGACGAACACGCAGGTTGGCTTTGTGGACTCTATCCAAAACGATCCTGTGCAATTTGCAGCAACCAACTGCCATGTCTGGAAATGTAATAACACAGAGGAAAAAAATGGCTTAAAAATGAGGCAAAGTCATCAAATTGTAACCGTGGTCCATCAACGCACCAACCAGCTACAATTATCACCTGCGCCAGTCCATCTGGCACGCGACTGACAAGCAGGCGAGAGAGCATGTGTATCTTGTGTTTTTTTTGGACTAGGGTATCCTACCGGTGCCTTGTTTGTTCAATCTGCAAGACCACACAAAGAGTTTGGACCCACTAATCTCCTAACCAAACACGACAGCAATTACACAGGCAGATAGCGAGACGATTCCATCCTCAGTGACAGTACTGGCTCAGGAGTGTGTCTGGTGTGGACAGAAGAGGAGAGCGCGCTAGTGAGTGTGTGTGAGAGAGTGAAGTGGAGAAGTAAGATAGAGAGACGGTCTTGCTTTTTTATTTTCACAGGGGAGTGTTAAGGAAACAAGAAAGATAGATAGTAGTGTGGAAATTTCCGGAATGGGTTAGTGGTTATCTGAAACACTGGTGGTCGAATCAGCTTTTCAGATGAGACGGTTATTGACCTACTGATTGATTTAGTAACAGCAGTAAAAAATGATGTTGCTGTTCGTGCCATTTTGGTGACGTCAAAGCCAAGCGGTGGTATTGAATGTGTGACCATTTTGAACCACTGGGAATCCGCACCTTGAATAAAAACTCTCAAACTCTTTCATTTGTTTGAAAGTGACTCATGTCCTAGGTAAGTGTGAATGAAAAAGGTGAGGATCGGGCAATCATTTTGAATTAAGTCGGTTTCTTGGCATATATTCGACAGATGTAGCTATTTTTCATGAGCACTGGACCCATTACAGTTGAGATGGAGAGTAATATACCTTTCTTGGCACCACAGCGATACCTCAACCTTCACTTACTGAAAAAAGAGCAAACGTTCCCATCTCCTGGAAAGCTCCCATTCTTATCGCGGCAAAACAACTCGAAAGGCAGACGATTGTGTCAACAAAAACAAAAACCTCTCAAAACTCAATCTATTAATGGGTCATGAATGCTGAGCTACTGCATGTAGGCCTACTTGGTTTTCATGAATAAATGTCTGTATAATACCACGTGTGTCATCAAATCTGCATGCATACGCACACACAGACACAGACACACACACACACACACACACACGTACAGACACAAATCCACACGCATGCACAACGCAGGCCCCCATAAAAGACAAATACACGCATGTGCCGAAATCTCATTAGAGCTTTTGTTAATTGCGGCAGACAAATGCTAATGGCGCGGGCGCGCCAGCAGCTGTGTGTATGAAAAATGAGAATCCACAAAGTAATTATTACATCCAATATTAATTTAATTATACCGTTTTATGTGATACAGTAATTTAGGAGGGTTTTTTTTCTAATCACACACACTCTCGAGATAAATTAGAGAGTTACAGAGGCACAGGGGGGGGGGGGGGGTGGGTGAGGGTACGGGGGTGTGTGTTGGGGGAGGCAGGGGGGGGGGCTTCTCACTAGGGGGGAGATGGCAATGGTTCTTCTCCAGGGAGTGGGGAATATCACGTTGAAATTAAAACGCCGCCGTTGTGCTCTCATCAACTGGGAGGAGGAAATAAAGGGAGGAGAGGCGGGGGGGGGGGGGCTGATCTACTTTTATCTATATTTTCGTTGGAAGTGGAGGTTTGCTTTTGTTTTACACTTGGTTCGTCTTTTGCTGTCCCTTTTTCTTTCGCATTTTCGTGTTGTTTTGGTTTCCTGGCGGTGGTGGCGGCGGTTGATGTGCGTACCTCTGGGACTGTTTATCTGTCAGCGTAGCGTTTACACAGTCCGTAGCAGGAAGAAAAACATCCAATATTAATTACCTCTCCTTGGCCCAGATTTACGACTTACACTTTTATTGTATTTTTATGCCTCCTGAGCTCGCAAAAAAAATTAATTGCAGTTGTTTTATATATATATATATATATTATCACAAGCAAGAAAAACTGTATGAGTCAAAGACTTTAGTTTTTTGATTCTTCAGGTTAGGTTCATTATGTACCACTGCTTTGTAACTACTGTTCCAAAAAATATGCTTTGATTGGCAGTTTTTACATTTCATTTCAGTTTCCGCTCCTTTGCTCTCTTTGTCTCTGCCTTTCTCTACGTCTCTGTCCTGTTAAATGTTGAATGTTGGTCCTTTAACTCTTATTCTCTCAAAAGTTTGTGGGCTGACTGCTCCCCATCTCTGCTTGCTTTCTTGTTGTAAGGTTCCTAAAGTACTTGTGGTCACACAGTTTCATCAAAAAGTTCACCATGTTCACCAAAACATTCACAGAAACACCGGGCTTCTTGTAGCACACCATGGTCTTATCGGACCAATGTATAGTAACCATCTGCGATACCATAGCTCTCACTCTCTTTTACTCTCTCTCTCTCTCTCTCTCTCTCTCTCTCTCTGTTTTTTTTTATTTAATCCTCACACGTTTTAATAAAGCAGAAATTCTCGCCTCTGGAAGCCTTGTGGACGGACAGCTGTGGCGTGTGGTCGAGGTGAAAATCCACCCCAGGACATGTCAAAAGAGTGAGATCTCCAGCCCTAAAATTAGAGCGAGCCAACCTGTGTGTCTGTGAAGGGGAGGGGAGGAAGACAGGGAGGTGGTGCTGAAAGAGAAGTAAGACAGTTAGATGGGTGTCGTGTGTGTGTACGTGTATGTGTGCGTCTGTATGTGTGTGTGTGTGTGTGTTGGTGGGGGGTCTAAGAGAAGCACATCCACCCATGGCAGCTTACTGTAAATCTGCAATTCCCAGAATGGGGTGGGAGGGATGCTACTTCCTTTATTTCCAGGAAGTAGCGTCCTGGAGTCAAAAGTGCAAAGGTATTTATATAATTGTGCTCATTCCCGCGGTAATGTTCTCTCCCAGCCAGCAGTCTGTAATACCCCTAATGGTGGAATTAAAACCAGAGGATGGCAATGAACACATGTAAATTAACAATCACCTCCCAATCACAGAGTCTCTCTCACACACAAACACACACACACACACACACACACTCACACACACACACCATCCATATGCACACACACTTTCACACACACTTTTACACAGCCATACACATGCAAGCGACAAATATACACACAAATACACATCAACACACACACACACACACACACACACACACACACACACACACACACACACACACACACACACACACACACACACACACACACACACACACACACACACACACACACACACACACACAGCGACATACACACACACTTTGCATAATCACATACCACACAAATACATACAAACTTGCCTCCTATCTCTTTTTAAAGGTAATCAGAAGTTGGGGCAGCTCGAGACAAAGAAATTAGCCGTTGGTTCTTTCCCTTTTCCTTCAACACAAAGTACACATTAGATATGGGAGACATTGGATGGGACCCTCTCTTTTGTGTGGCTGTAGTCAACATTTTCTGCGTATACTCTGAAATGCATTTGTATGTTCTCATTCCATAACAATAACTGTCTGGATATCATCGATTCGCCGTCGCCACTGTATCACCACGTGTATATCCCATACATAAACAAAAAAAAAAGAAATGGAAACACTTCCTATAGTCTGCTCTTTATTTAAAGTTGTGAACGCAGGCTTTTCTTTTTTCCTCAAAGCAGATGAACCGTATTCCCTTCCCGCCCGACGGCCAGAATCAACCCGACTTCCGGACGACAAACTCCCGTCCATCCACGGCGGATGAAAAGAACAGTCGGTTCAGAATGCGAAGAGCGCGCCGCAGACGTGTGTAAGCGTGTCTTAATGTCCTTGGCGTGTCCACTCCGCAGGGGGCGGCCTTAACACCGAGGGACAGGACGGCTGCTACGGGTCACCCCGAGGTGGGGGGGGGGGGGGGGGGGGGAAACAGACTTGGGAGCTTCAGTCGATTATCCAAATTCTTTTTTTAACCCCCCCCCCCCCCCCTCCCCCCATCCTCGTCCGCCCTCCTGCCCCCCGCACTCAGCGCGGAGACTGGCAGCTACGCAGACAGTTGTGGCTGGCCGGGCACACTCAGGCTCCCTGTGCTCTTATTATTCCGCTTGATGGTTGAGATAATAACCAGGCCTTTCTCTCCCTTTCTTGCCCCCGTTTTTTCACGACAACCCGCCACCCCTTAAATACCCCCGCGTTATCCTGCTCCTTCCCCTCACGTTTTAGACATGATTCTTTTCTTTTTTTTTAAGGAGTGTGTTTTTTTTTCTTGAAAAGGCCCTTTTAACAATTCCAATATACCCTAGCTTCCGTGGTTCCTTCAAACACAACTCAGGACAGTTTCGTGGACGGCTAAAGCTCTTGGGTAAACTGTGTTTACATGTGTCCTAAAGACCTGGATTAGCTGTGCTCCTGAACACTGTCTGCTTAGAAACCGCCTCAATCCTATCAGTGCCCCAGAGGTCGCCCCCCCGTCTCCGTTTGACCGTTCCCACTTACATTAGGATTAGCATTTTCCCTGAGATAATGCTCTAACGCTGAGATTGTTTTGTTTACATTAAGGTGCCGGCAAAGGAGCGACATGGCATGTGCTCAACACATGTGAACACAAAACCCCTATACAGACAAACGTATCACACACACACACACTCACACACACACTCACACGCACACATACATACACACGGACACATGCACACACACCCATCCATCCAATCAGTCCTCCATCCATCCATGAACGTAAATTCATAGATATATCAAAATGTGCATGCATGCATTTATTTTTTCATTCTGCAGTTAAACGTTCATTTAATTACATATTTGACTTATTCTGCATCCATATCCATCCGTGTTGTGGTCCTTTAAACCATCGTGGGGCCACCAGGACAAGACATTCCTCCATGGACCCCCCCCCCCCCCACTGTACAGTACCAGTCAACCTGCTAATGGCCGGCTAATGACATTACAAAAGCAGCTATTTGGTTAACCACATCGGGATCAACTCTGACATGGACCCGGGATGAGGGGGCTGGGGGGGGGGGGGGGGGTCAGACTCCACATGGTGGGGGGGGTTACAAACAAGAAGCTTTAAGGTTAAGTGCTCCAAGTCTGCCCCCCCCCCACCTCGTCACTACTCCCCTCTCTCCACCTTGCCTTATTCACCATTAAGCTGTTAGTCAGAGGCCAAATAAGGAGATTTGGAGAGATCAAAGTAAAGGGGGGGGGGGGGGGGGGTTAAGGAGCTATGTGCCAGAAGCTTTGTGCAAAAACAAACCATGTATTTTTTTGATATTCGAATAAAATAATAAGTGGGCTTACATCTAAAAAAAAACTATCGATCATTTAAAAAAGTGCAGATAAATATAAAAAAGTTGGATTTAAGTTGAAATTCTAGCTTTGCGCGGGCATTTTAATGCTAACTGACGTTTTGAGACGCAGGCGAGATGAATACTATGGGTCAGGAAGAGTTGAGGGTTCACCTAGGGACAGGTGAGAGAGACAGAGAGAGAGAGAGAGAGAGAGAGAGAGAGAGAGAGAGAGAGAGAGAGAGAGAGAGATTGAGAGAGTGAACCCAGGCCTTCCAGATACCAAAGATACTGATATCATCATGGTTAATGTTTGGGGAGTGGCGGGACGGACCTTCCGGCGACCCCCGGAAGCCTACCATTAGGGACTATAGTACAACAGACGGCTGTCCTTATCGCGCCCACCAGCCCGCCCCCCACAGCCAGCAGCAGACAGGGACTGGGTCCTGTCAATCACTGCCAACATGCGACGTCTCACTTGGCAGACAGAACCAGACCAAACCGCTTCCGAATGACGAATCACCGTCCTGACTGAGATTCAGCACCACCCCCATCTCAGCGCCACCAGGTCGTCTCGCGTGTGACGGAAGATGCCGCAGGACCTTTTAATGGAGGGGGGGGGGGGTGGGGGGGTCGGGATTGGGGCAGGTCTGAGGGATGCTTGGTTGTGTAGTCACTTGTTACTTTTTTTCGATATTTGCTTAATTCGTCGTTTGTTTTTTTTTCGTTACTTTGTTGATTTCTTTCTTTGTGT
>NC_079416.1:17112311-17124811 GCF_026213295.1 Gadus chalcogrammus
GGGCTGAGGGCCTCTGCCGTCCCCCAGCCTCTCAGTCAGTCACTTCCCCCTGCTTGACTGCCCGCTCAGCCAGCCTTTAAGCCCTCCGTTGTCAGGCTGGAGTGCTAATTAGGCTCCAGTCTAATTTTCCATGATGCTCTGCTGCCCTTTAAATGGCCATTTCAAATTCAAAGTGATGGTAATTGTACCAAGGCATGCTGATCTAGTAATCACAATGGGCTTTTCTCTTTTTCTTCTTAAGCCAAGCTTTTCTCTCTCTCTCTCTCTCTCTCTCTCTCTCTCTCTCTCGCCCACTCTCTCTCTCTCATTAGTTATATTGCCTTCAGCATCATGCTTCATAAAGAGGTCTTAAGTCTGTAAATAAGGACCCTGACTTTTTGCCAGATCCCAGTGGGTTCTCCGTGGGTTCTCAGTGGGTTATCAGTGGGTTCCCAGTAGGTTATTCCGATTTATTTCTCAAGGTTTCTTCCCTAGGCTTCTGGAAGTTAGTCTTTTCCCTTCAGAAGGCTAAAGGGTTAGTGGGTGTCGCGAAAAATGTGGGTGTGGGAAGCCAAGAGAGACAGCAACTGTGATCAAGGGCAAAACAAATGAAATTGACTTGAAAATTGACTTCTAAGTGGATTCCCGGTGGCTTTCCGGGAGTTCTTAGAGGTGGGTGTCACAGGGTGTCCACAGTAAAACATTGGGTCTGTATTAATCGTCACAATAAGTGGCCTCTTCCGGCGACGGAACTAAGACGTGGGAAATTGCGTTCTCAAATCGTGACAGTCACATGTTGAGCGCTCCAGCAGAGCTGCAGAACGTCAACGTCGGTTCTCTCCTTGGCGCTGGGTTATGGGGGCTAAGTCTGAGTAATTCCTGGTGCCGCTAGGGTCACACACTGTAGTAATCTCCTAAGCGGTGTTCCATTGCATTGAGGAAATGATAATGACATGTTCACTAGAATGGCAATGTCCAGATTATAAAATTCTCACAAACCCCCTTTTTTTCTTTTTCTTTTATTGAGGTCAAAGGACGAAGAAGAAAAAACACAGAAAATGGAAAAATTATCACCGGTCAATAGCTACATTCATTCAAAGTAATTACTCCCTTGTTCAACTTTTCTCTTGGCTTCCATCCCAGTAATTAGCCCCCCTCCCGGCCTTATTAAACCAGTTGATGATGAGTGCTGTTAAAGTTATTTCGATTTGTATTCTGGAAAGAAAATGAGAAGGAAATTTGATTGCGTCCTCAGAGAGTAATCGGGGTTAATGGCTTCAATACTGTTTTTCAGGAGGAAATAGTTGTGGCCTTCAGTCATTAGGAGGGAGTTGCAGATTTATCAAATTCATAATTATTTGGTACATGTTTGTAATTATACGAAAAAGCCCACTTCGAAGTGGATGTTGTCCAATAGAATCAGGATAACACAATTTCAAGAGTTTTTCGAAATAATCCCAGTTCACTCAAGATGGTGCATTCCCCCGCTTTAGTTTAAAAAGTGTGGAAAGACCCCTTTGCCTTTTGATGCTATTTACTCTTGTCTCGGATGAGCTTTGCTTTGTCGAGCCGGGGGTCGGGATGGGGTGGTGGTGGGGTGTGTGAGGGCGTTATTTCTCGTTGAAAGGGATTCGTTGGAGTGACTCGGGGTGTCAGGCCCGGTGCAGCTTCCTCTTTTCAATTGTCTTTGCCGTTCGGAGGAGATGTGAGGACGCTCCGGCTCCTCAGCCGTCACAATATTGATACTCCACGATGGCTGTCGGGGCCCCGGGCCCCTGCCTCTAATCCGCCCTGACAGACCATAGCGGCGGCAGGAACCATAGCAGGTGTGACATCACAAATAAAGAAAAAAAGTCGAATGCAGGGACTAGACACGGAGAAGGGGGAGAATGGGGCGAATTTCTGAAGTTGTTTTTTATCTTTCTCTATTTTTTTTCATTTTTTCATTCTGGTTAATAAAGAGAAGGAAAACATTTGAAAAAGATGGAGGTGTCCTGTGATGTCAGGTTCTGAATGCAATCTCTCTTTCTCTTCTCTTTGCCGTAGGAGCGATCATTTCTTATCTTTTTCTTTCTCTCTTTATTTGAATTTGTTTTACTTTTCGCTGGTTGAACTGGTGGAGGGTTGATTGACTGGTTGCCAGGGCAATTTATTGTAGCATTGTCAGCTGTAGATTTATTTGGTCTTTAGTGTGCAGGGGGAGAGGACAGGACAGGATGCTGGCAGGGGGGAGAACAAAGACGCACAATAGACTTCTTTAAAAGACACCTTGAAGACACTGATTCATCAGTCAGACAAGCTGCCTGCGGCAGGTCTCTGGTCACAATAGGTCACTCACAGACACACACAAACACAAAAACACACACACATCCTTATGCAGACAAAAACACACTCTCTCACACACACACAGACAGACACGCACACACATACTAGCTTACACACACATACAAACACACGTACATATGCCCTTATACACACTACATTACACATGTCCTTAACATAAAGTCACACATAAAAACACACACACACGCACACACACACACAAACAGACACACACATAGAGATTAACACTTTACCAAATTGTTAGGCTAGAACAGGGTCTGGACTGACAAAGACAAATACTCACACACACACACACACACACACACACACACACACACACACACACACACACACACACCCCTACACAAACACACTCATAAACAAACACACACACAGACACACAAATAAACACACACACACACACACAAGTAGAGAGATTAACTCTGTACCAAATTGTGAGGCTAGACAAGAACAGGGTCTTGACAAAATGAAGACTCATACACACACCACACACACACACACACACACATAAACACACACACACACACACACACACACACACACACACACACACACACACACACACACACACACACACACACACACACACACACATAGAGAGAGATAAACATTATACCAGATTGTGAGGCCAGATAAGAACAGGGTTTGGACTGAAACAAGACCACCATCATGCATGGCACAAATCATAACTCAAA
The DNA here is from genome assembly GCF_026213295.1 of Gadus chalcogrammus. Classification (NCBI taxonomy): domain Eukaryota; kingdom Metazoa; phylum Chordata; class Actinopteri; order Gadiformes; family Gadidae; genus Gadus; species Gadus chalcogrammus. The sequence goes on from NC_079416.1 coordinate 17,115,329, forward strand.
GTCAAAAATTGTCTTTCCATTAATGAGAACCTCACATTTTGTCAAATTGTAAGCGTTGGAAAAGCCATAAATGTTTGGAAAGGCGTGTCAGCTGTCACACGATGATAAGTGAGTGGTATGGGTTGTTGTTTTGTTTAAAGTCTGTGATTAAATTAAGGCGACGTAGAACAGCACATGGGTGATAGGGTAACAATGGAGCGCAAATATTTCCGTAGATATAATGATCATAGGCCATTTCTATGTGGAAAACAGTGTTCCATTTTTATGTTGAAATTAAATATGGAGTTAGGAGGCTCGCTACAGCTCACGTTACTCAGACAGTGGACAGTGGAACAGTGGAAATAATGAATTCAGTTCAGTCAAAATACAAAAGGTATGTTGTACGTGCATGTGTGTGGTAGAGAGATAGAAAGATAGATTTATGTCGAGGATGTAAATGCACAGGTAGACTGTCCACCCATTTAAGAATATTGCCATGGAATAGATAAATGATACATTTTTATCTACTGTAATATTTACAACTGCAATAAAAACACTATATCTCCTGTTATTTTTCTCGGAAAAACCTAATCCTCATGTATAAGCTATTAGCTAAATCCTTTTCATGAGAATTTTTTGTTCTATTACTTTCCTGTTTCGTTGCCAATTTAAATCTCCCTTTCCTCCCACAGGAAAAGACTCTTGAAATTGTTCATTTACAGAGAGGGAGAAGTTGAAGGCCAAGATAGTCAGGCTTTTTCTCTCTTCTGTCAGATTTGTAAAGATTACTCCCATCATGATCCTATTAGCCACAGGGAGAATGTGACTACTTAAGACGGATTTATGGAAAAATTGTTATCCCTCCTCAAAAAAAAAACCCCTCAGTTGGTCAATCAATCCCAACTCCAGCCAACCCCCCGTCCACGCTAGCCCCGCTGTTACTCTCATTGAAGTCATTCCCTCTGCAAGGTCATCTGAAGAGGCTGCGTTTAGTGTCCTCAAGGCCACAACAAAAGTCAGTCGACTCCCCAGACTGCCTAGTATCTAAGTACCACTCCAAGGTCCTCCGTTCCCTGAACTTGGAGACCGTTGAGACAAGGATGACTCAGCAAAAGGATTAAACTGTCCCTGCAACTGCAGTTCTTTGTCACCAATTTGTTACGATTTGGCACCCAAGCAGAATTCACCTACAACAACGTATAAAAACGTGTATTTAGTCTGGAAAACATATTTGTTTGCTTGTCTAGTTGATCCATTTGGACTAATCTAGACTATTTCGGAATATTTGAATATTTTTGGTTACCGGTACTTCATTAGTTACTTACAATGAATTCAGATACAGATGCACATTAGTCTGGTAGGGGTAAGCATCGTGCTCTAGAATTCACAAGGTAGGTTGTGGACATTACGGATTGTTCCTGTACTTTTTTGGCGTTTGAGTCAGCACCTTGGCAATCTATTATCCTATCCCTGATATTTAGTGAGGAAACAGTCTACTGATCTCGCCTAACAATAAAACAAACAACTTACCAGAATAAACCCCCCCACCCACACCATATGTTCTCCGCACTTTAGCACCACCGCAGTAATACTTTTGTTGAATTGAATGAAGGACCCCCCCTGGACTCTCCCACTGTGACCCGGTCTGTTGCAAAACATGTTCACTCATCCCTGGGCTGGGTCAGGCTTATCCTGCTGCCGGTCCCCTTCCATGCAAAGTGTTTCTGGGGTCACAGCCTCGGCTCAAGGCCCCTGTGGCCCCTGTGCCATATGTGAGCACCAGCAGGGGGTGATTCACAACAGGGGGTGGGGTTAGGATGGTCATGCTACTGAGCTCAGGTAGGTAGTACCACCAGCTCCGCACAGATCCCCCAACCACCCCCACCACCCCCACCACCCCCACCACCACCCCCACTCTCCGCCTCGACCACCACCTTCTCCCCTCACCTCCCAGTCTGGGTACCCAGGGGAGCGGAGGTGCTAAAACCTGGTGTGCCTTTGCCTGCACACACACACCACCAGCACCTCCTTACCCCCCCCCCCCCCCCCGAGCTGGCAACCATCTGCTCCCCAACCAACGTCACCCACTACCACCCTCACCTCCCTACCCCTCGCCTCCCCTCGTCTCCCCTCGCCTCCCCTCGTCTCCCCTCGTCTCCCCTCCCTACCCCTCGCCTCCCCTCCCTACCCCTCGCCTCCCCCTCGTCTCCCCTCGTCTCCCCTCCACTCCCGCAACCCAGCTGGCCAACTTTGATCCCTCTAAATTTGAGCTGAAATGATGTTGATGATTGAGGCCTTCCAGTGTGCCTGGGAGAGCTGAGCAGGGAGGGAGAGAGGGAGGAGAGCTGAGTAGGGAGGGAGAGGGGGAGGAGAGCTGAGTAGGGAGGGAGAGGGGGAGGAGAGCTGAGTAGGGAGGGAGAGTGGGAGGAGAGCAGCAGTTCATGGAATTTGGGGAAACTCATGGGCGTAAAAAAAAAAAAAACATGGAGGCGGTTATGAGAAATGAGCGAGATAGGCGTCCAAATGTAGAGTCATAGCCACGCACAGATGTATTTTGTCTACAGTATTACACACGGGCTGTGGAAATCACTGCTGACATTTCTCGTGTTACGCAAGTGACCAGGCATGACTGTTAAAATTAACACACATGTTTTATGGCTGCAAGCCATGCTTTGAAGATGTCTAGGATATGCATTACCCCCACCTCCCAAAGAATCTCCATATATTACCCTGTCATTAACATTGCATGCACCATGAGCTGTGCATTAAGAGAGTTACAGTGGAATTGTCCATTATTCGTGAGAACATATGCAATCTAACCATTCGTCACTCCTTTACTGGCTGTGAGAACTGTGCAGCCATGACCTGGCAATTGCAACAGCTCATATCTCTAATTTAAATATATGTTTGAATCAGATGTCAATTGACCCGGGGTTCAATTGAAATTGATATCAAAATGATCAGAATCATCCGCTTACATGGGAATATATGGATCTGAGCCAAATTGATTTTCATCTCCTGGTGATTAAAAGAGGATTTTAAACCGAATGACCAATTCACAAATCAGTCAGATTGGGAACACGAAATCAACATTTCCTCCCCTGTGTGACCCAGGGGCGAATTAATTCCACAAGAAAATATCATGTGAATGATTAAACACATTGATTAAGCAGTGAGATAATATTTAATTAAGGTAGCTCATTAGAATTCCTTGTGCAGAGCTATTAGCGGGTCATTAACAGAATTAATTCATTAAGCACCCTCTAACTACCAAAAGGAATTTATTCTATAATGAGAACATGTTTTTAAGTTAATTAGGTAATACTTGCTTCTAAAAAAGTCCTGTGTGCTGAGTTCAGTGTGTAGCGCAATTACTGTTGAAAGTTTTCCTGAAAGTCCTGGTCAAGGATGTATTCAAAAATAGCTATGTTTATTAATTATTATTAATCCGAGAAGAAAATAATCTAAATATTATAGCCATGGATTAAATGCAGCACCTGCTCTGCCGTCATATGTATGCAGAATACGTGTTTTTTTTATATGCATGCATGAAATATATGTATATGTATAATTTGTATATACATGTAACATGTATCGTTTATAAATGAATTTTAGTATATATATATATATATATATATATATAGAGAGAGATTTGTATGTACAAACAAAACCGTTGGTTTTGCGGTCACAAATCGGGCACAATCAGGCAAAATAGCATGATTTGTGGGAAAACATTATCCATGTATCTGCACAATGAATCTACTAACGGTGTAAAGGGTCACTGGAGCAAAAGAGAGAGGGCAGGAGGTCGCATCGAAAAATCACTTCCCTGTCCCATCTATGTACATAGATAGGACAAGTATGACTAGATCCACAGCGGGGAGCTTCCTACCCATAAATCATACTCCATCCCGTCTTCCAACACACTACTTCTCAGAAGGCCTTTTTTCCCTAAAGGTGAATTATGGTTTTTTTGACAACACCAGCCTTCTGTTCTTTACTCTGGTCCCACTTGACATGAGGGAACTTTGTGATCTATTTCTAAGCGGGTGTCTGGGTGTGAGGGTCGGGGTCCAGGGAAGAGGGGGGGGGGGCACTCCTGGTGTGATGTTGGCTGAGATCCCCCGGTGAGCTTCCCCCCAGCTCCTGCAGTGTGAACAATCCTCTCTCTCTCGCCGTGATCATCGGGCAGAGAGGGGTAAAACCCACTTGCATAAATACAATTAGTTATCTCCCCCCCCTCGTTCTCCTCAGCCATGCCTGTCTGTGGCCGGGATGTATTTAATCACTCGGGGGCCAATGGGATGGCAGCGTTTTTCTGCTGGAATAATCAGAGGGCGTCCATGTGGCCTGGTCATGTGTCGTAATCCTGCTTTTCTCATGGCTGGCCTTATCAGCTCCCAAAGCCCGGCTCTCTTGGGATCCCCGGCTGCTGTCTCAACGGCCTGTAATCTGCCCTGAGAAATTGTTAACAGGATGTAAACGCGTCCAGAGATGATATATGGCTCCTTGTATAACATATATGTTATTGTTAAGCGTTTTGCATGCGAGGCACTGAGATTATGCACATAGAGAATGGGATAGATGGTGGTTATTGATTGATGGAATAACAAATGTCGAATATCGTTTTAGATGCAAATGATCAAACAGGGGTTAGAGGAGTTATCTGTTTTTTTTTTGTGCTCCTGGTTGGGATATGGACCGAGGAAGAAATACTGGAGGGATTGCAAGACTTATCTCTGGCAGCCATTTTGGTTATAATGGAATGTGGAGTTTGGTGAGGCAGCCAGGCGGTGAGATTATTACCTACCATCAAGATTATTCTTTGCTGAATGAGCGGGAATGCGTATGAGGTTGACACGATGGAGGTTGCAGTTCTCCACACTGACCGCTTTCACACTGTGTAAACACAGTAGTATGAATCCAGATCCAGATTTGTTTGTTCAAACCGAGGTGTCAGCTGCAATTATCGTTTAGGAGACTAAGAGAAGTTTGTTTTGGTATCAGGGAGATTTTCTACAGTCTGCTGCTTTGACATCCTTTGACAAAAGGAATCCAGTACTGTCAATTTCTGCCGGCACCCGATATGAATCAAGGTCAGGTTTTGATTTTGATGCGTTACTATTTTGATGCGCAATGTGTTTCATCTTTTTGCTGTCACAAGAAAAAAGTGCTCATCATTGATATGCAAAGACTCTTCTTGCAAAGCTGTCAAGGATTGCATAAAAAGTGAAAAATAGGCATCAGTAGTATATGGTATGCGCTGTCAAAAGTATATAAAGTAGTGCATCAGTCTTAATTAAAATAGTATTGAATATTTAAATGCCATATTTATGCCATAATTTATCATCAAAATCAGAAAAATCTAAATATTTAGGGTCTTAAGTTTTTGTTTGTTGTTGGTTTCTTTGTTTCTGTGTTTGTGTTTTCAAGATTTTTGCTGTGTCGGTACATTTCCAAAACTCTTTGATGTCACTTCCTGTCAAGGTTGGTTAGTACTCAGGTTTGTTGGCGAAGGAGGCTGTGATTCCCCTATTTTCAGTTTCAGTAATTAGACACCCTTCACCACCCCCTACCCTGCATACAGGATGCCAAACAGCTCAAAGTATTGTCTCACGTGATTAAAGACAGCTCATTAGCTGTGGCTAGTCGCTGTCGGGAATAGTTGAAAACCCATCCAGGGAGGCCATGTTGTCATTGTCTACCCATACTCTCAAGACATACGCTCTGGTGCCACCACTGCTCCATGACCCATCTGGATGTCTTTATATTCTGATGGCCGTCTTTTCTTACGTAGTAGTAGGCCAAAGTATGGTGTCATGAATGTGTTTGTTTGAAATGTTAGGAAAAGCATTTCCTCAACATCGACATTAACTATTAAATGTTATTTCCAAAATGGCTGTTGTTTAATTAAAGCTGACATTTTTAGCATTTTCATGTTTGAGCACACCATTTCCTTCTAGAGTACTTTAATACCTCAGTTACTTTTGATATTATTCATGTTTCCCAATATAGAGTGTAAAAAAGAAAAATTTACTACGTTCAAAGATCAATGACATTTAAATGCTTGACAAATAGTGTTCAAGATGATGTACCCAAACCCTGTGGAATATAGTGGCTGCTGATTCATTGTCCAGGAAGCATCAAGAAAAACATTGTGTATGTATAATTGCACATAACATCTAGTAACCTGAACTATACAACAACAGTTCAAACCTTGTTTATGTATTCGGGCACATTTGTGTCCCACACTCATTGAATTATCTATTCCAAACCACTTATTTGCATTCAGAAAACGAAATATCTGGGAACAGCCGTAAGTAAACCTAGCTTCAGGGGGTCTTCAGAGTGTTTTCAACCACACAGTAAATGTAGTTTGTCCTTGAGAATCCCCAGAAATGCAAAAACGCAAAAGGCAAAACAAATTAAATCTCCGCAGTGGAGGTCAGTGTTAAACAGATGCATGGTCGGTATGATCATCCTGCGGAGAGGGACAGTGAAAGGAAGTCAAACAAAAAGGGACAAGTAATTGGCTGTCCAACACATCCGTCCAGCGACTATAATTATCCCGGAAAAGCCCAATGTTGTGACTGACTGTCTGCGTGAAGTCAACTTTTAATGGAAACGTTACGAGGGAAGACCCTCAAATAATGAACACCGTCTGACCACTCTCAGCGGTGTCTCCCAGCATGAGGGTGCCAAAAACTGGGGGGGAAAGTTTTCCCGTCGTGCTGGGGGCTGATTAGGCCGAGGATGGGTCTCTGCTGGAGGACAGACCTGGCGGTGGCTCCCCGGAGAATGAATTTGCACCTGCCCCATCCCGAACAATGGCCCGGCGCCTCGCACCGTGCGCTGGGCTTAATTAAAAAACATGGCTAATTTGCACACTCTCCTCGGCCCTCCAAATTGGAAAACCAGTTCACCACTGTGTCTGTTAATTTGCACAGGAAACCTTCCCTCGTCTGAAGGTGGTGGTGGGGCTGGTGGTGTGGGTGGTGGTGGTGGGGGGAGGGGGGGGGGAGCCGGAGGGGTTTGACAAGGAAGACTGGACACCCAGAGCATCTTCACTGACGTCAGGCAGAGGACAGAAAAAAGGCCTTTTTCCTTCTTATCTCCGGAACATAAAGGTGGAGAAGAAGGAAAACTTTGATTCGACCAAGCAGAGGGGAGTAATCCCCCTGACTGTTAGCAACGCCGCAGGATAATCTCCATACAGTGAAATCACCAGGGGGACACAGAACCGCACGGACACCGCTTGACAGCTGACCGGATTGATGATTTTCTCTCCGGGAGAAAATGTACATTGCAGGGGGAAAAAAAGAAAAAAGGGCGGATGAATTATGACAGTTTTCATATTAAGCAGACTTATCGGCAGGAAAAGAGCATTAAGTGTGCCAAGTGCAACAGCCGATAGTATCACAAATTGACCTGCCAATCACCCCCCCCCCCCCCCCCCCCCCAGCACCCACCCTCTCCCCCCACACTGACTTCAAAGATGCTGATAAGGTATTTAAGGTCATTTAAAGCAGGTCTGTCTGTTAGGCCTTCTTCTGTACTATTTTATCAGTGCCATGTTTCAGGACAAGCCAAAGCTTCATGGTCTTTGACGACAAAAAAAGATTTGGGATAATTCTCCAGGGCTCAAAATGGAAGTTATCTCACAGGGAAGTTCACTCGCACTAAAATACCCAGATGAATAAAAAAAAATTCGAGGTCTTAAAAGGGGCTGTAGATGATTCTTTGCCAGGCTTAGGAGGTAATGTCATTGATATTTATTCATCTTATGATGACAAAATCTGTAAACTGATAAGTACATTCATTGCAAGATGACCCCAATGAGTCTTCCATATTTAAGTAATGAATTGTACATACATGAAACTCCCAAATCTCCAAGTCAAAGATAGAATAATCTCCAGTGTAAGGCCATCCCAGCAAGGTATTAAAGTAAGCAAATGGTGGGTAATGCCACTAGATTCAAAAATGTATGTACAACGATGATCCCTTAAGGGTAAATTAAAGCCCTCTGCAAATTGGATGTAACCAAGACTTAAATACAGATTAAAATATTCCCGAATGAAATTTATTTTGCCAATCCCCAATACTGTGTATTTGAACACCCTCACATATAATTTAGATACCCCTGGTATAAACACATTTAATCTTCAAATAACTGCGCCGCGCTTGAGATAATGACATATTATTACAGCTTTACTGTGATTTGAAATAAAAAGGAATAGGACATTCGAATTAAAGTCAAATAGAGAGTGTGGCAGACACGAGTAGAGCGGTATGGAGAGAATCAAAACCAGCACAGGAAGAGGAGACGGTGCATGTGAGGTGAGGTGAGGCAGGGACAACCGTGGGTTGGGGGGAAAGGGTGAGTACACATGGGGAGTGATACTTCTTGGAAATCACTCCACACTTTGAGCCGGAGCTGTCGTACCGGTCGCGGAAGTGCTGACAAACGGTTTGTTTGGACGGAGCGCGGATTGGGGGATAGGTGGTGGGGCTGAACAAGGGGAATGCTGGGGACTCTCAAAGTTTGTGATAACAAGATTGGGGGGGGGGGGGATGGAGGAGACTTGATCAGCAGAGGTGACATCTTGATTTATTGACTCACAGGGGTCAGGGTAGGGGAGAGAGAGGGGGGGGGGAGGATCTTGTGACCTGACCGTGAGGTCACAGTAAATGCCATAGATAATGTAATCTACTCACACCGCCTATCTCTTTAACCCAGTCCATGCAAAAACAAAAGTGGTCACTCCACACACATGCATGGGTAACTTCCGCCGACGACGACGAGAGCTCACACTAAAAAAATAGAGGGCTCGAATGAGCCGCAATGAGTAAAACATTGAAGGAGCTTTTTGATATATTTTAAACAAAAGGTCACAAAGCAATCCACACCCTCCCCCCACCCAACCACCAGCAGACCCCCCAATCCCCCACCTTCCGCCCAGCTCTCCACTGCGGCCCCGCCCAGCCGCTCGGCGGCTTCAGCTGTTGTTTTTCTCCCTGTTTACTCAGCATCCAGCAGGCGGCCATGTTGTCATCACCTGTGTAATGACTAAGCCCAGAGTACAAAGCTCTAATGAGACGACACACGGAAAAGGGGGGAACATTGGGAACACTGGAGCGCACGCACTCAACACAAAGACAGTTTGAAGCGCAAGATCGCCGGCAGCTATCCAAACATGTAGGGGCCGGGCGGGTGGGTTTGTTCAAACGGGTCTGGCCGTGTGTTGGAGGGGTTTAGGAAAGGCTAGAGGGGGCTAGGCCGTGCCGCCCGCCGCAGACCGGTACCACGGAGAGGCAGCTGTTAACACTGTTACCACTGCACCACTTCCTGCTCGGCCCCCGCCAGCTGCCTCTCCTCTATTCACACGGACACACACACACACATACACACACACTACACCCCCCCCCCCCCCCCCCCCCCCCCCTCCGGCGTGCTGGAAGCTGGAAGCAGGCGGGGGTTGAGCCAAAGTGTTAGCAGCCAGGTCG
>NC_079416.1:17127311-17132311 GCF_026213295.1 Gadus chalcogrammus
TCTCTTTGTCTCTCTCTCTCTCGTTGTCTCCCGTCCTTATTAACATACTCTGCCCAGTCTCTTCCCTTGTCCTGTCTGGTCGTCTTTTTTTTTTTCTTCCCTCTCCTCCCTCCTCGTCTCTCTCTCTGCCTCCTACCTGGTCACTCCATCCGCAGTCCTCTCATTCTGTCTCTACACCCATTCATCCTGGTTCTGCCTATTTCTCTCTCTGTCTGTCCATCACACTCCCACACTTCCACCAATCATTCTCCCTCTCTCTCCCTCCCTCTCTGTCTCTCTCACCCTCTATCTCTCCCTCTATCTCCCCCTCTCTCTCTTTTTCCTTCACTGTCCCTCCCCTTCCTCTCTCTCTGTGTTTATCTCCCTGCCCCCCCCCCCCCCTCTCTCTCTCTCTCTCTCTCTCTCTCTCTCTCTCTCTCTCTCTCTCTCTCTCTCTACCTCGCTCTCTCTACCTCGCTCTCGCTTGCCGTTCTCCATGTATGGCACAACACAAAGACAGATTCTAGCCTTTTCTTAGCCCATGAAACATTTAACATTTCATTCCAGGGAGGTTGGCAGACGCGGGTAAAGGATGTCCTAATGAATCTAACTTATTGTCCACCCCGGGTGCCCTCGCTAGCTTAATATGAGATGCCTTTACGTCGGCTCCATCCATTGTCTTCATGGACTCTTTCTTTCCCCTTCCTTGCTAATCCTATAGTCTTGCATAGCAGTCGCTCCAAGCTACTACACATTAGCCTGGCTCTAATGCTTTGCGAAGACCATTTCACGTAAAATTCCCTCAGCCAGCAACTGTGACAGTGGATATGTGGATTAAACATTATGTTGTTTTTTTCCTATGGTATTTTGCTTTCCTCCTCCAAAAACATATATATTATAAGGATTCATAAAGGCTCACCAGTAGCCTACAACTCGGCTGTTGGATTTGATTCTCCCTAAAGCGCCGTTTAGTGGTCTGAAGCATGGGAGTTTAGTGTTTAGCATTTAGAATCACAGCTTTGTGTTTGAGTTTGTGTTTGCTCAAGTCAACTCTTACCATTCTCCCTTGTCTGCGGATTAGAAAGTGAAACATAACAAAACACAGCCAGCGCTGGTAATCCATCTGAGCCCCAATGTCTCCAATCTCCTCGCCCTCACCCTTTTGTACCAGTGTGAACCTGAGTCCCAGGGAACCCCCCCAGCTCTGGGACCCTTAGCTCTGAGACCAGGTGGTCCATGGTCTCGACCTTCCCTCCTAGGGCCCAAAGTCTCGTGGACGGGGTTCTGGGGGTGAGGAGTTTGGAAGGAGGTCTATTGACGCTGATAAGCCTGTTTCAATTGTTGTTGCAGGCGAAGGCTGCCTTTTGGCCTTGACAATGGTCGGTTTATGTGTCAGCCGTCACATGGTGGGGAGAAGCCATCTCTATCTCATGGCAGCCCATTGTCTCCGACCATCTTGTTGGGCTGTGGTCAGTCCTTGATCAAACACACCATTGTCTCCCGTTGAATGCCAACCTCCCTGTGGAAATCTGGGCAAGTGGGTGCTGCACGCTGCATTCATGTTATAAAGAAGCTCGCAGAGACATCTGTCTGTCTGTCTGTCTGTCTGTCTGTCTGTCTGTCGTCTGTCTGTCTGTCTGTCTGTCTGTCTGTCTGTCTGTCTGTCTGTCTGTCTGTCTGTCTGTCTGTCTGTCTGTCTGTCTGTCTGTCTGTCTGTCTGTCTGTCTGTCTGTCTGTCTGTCTGTCTGTCTGTCTGTCTGTCTGTCTGTCTGTCTGTCTGTCTGTCTGTCTGTCTATAAAGATAGATAGATAGATAGATAGATATAGATACATATCTGTCTATCTCACTATCTGGCTATCTAGCTATCATTTACACTATACGTCAATCTTTCTGTCTGTATGTCATTCTATGTGTTTGTAATATATATATATGTATGTATGTCATAAAAATGTTGTAATTGTGTCTATCTGTCTATCCTTATCCTATAAATACATATCATTCATCTCTCTGTTCTGCATAGAATCAAACCCAAATATATGCCACACATAAGCACACACACACACACACACACACACACACACACACACACACACACACACACACACACACACACACACACACACACACACACACACACACACCCACACACAGACATATGCACACTTTAATTGGACCTCATTATATAACCCCTATGCATGCATTTTAAAGTCTGAAGATTATTTCCAAACATTCTGGCAATTTATGTCCCTCAGAATGGTGTTGGTGCGAAAACGTGTAAAACCAAGACAGGCTGGTCCCAGGAGAGGAGCCGTACGGATCTTCAAACACCATTGATGGTTTACTGCTTACCAACGCGTCGTCTCTGAGAACTGTCAAAACCCTCATTTTGACATGACAGAGTTTGCTATGCAGATGCAGGTCAGCTGTTTCCTTTATTTATTTATTATTTAAATGTCTCAAACCACGGAATATTCTTTTCCCATTATTCTCTGTTATGCTTAGAGGAACGTTTCCTTCCAGCGTCTACCAGACTGAGTATTAGCGAGAGGGGCTCCTGATGTCTTCATGCGGTCTCTGTGGCCCCCTGGCCGTCGCTAGGGGCCTGTCGAAGGCCCTCAGAGACGTTGTCGAGAAAGCTGTCAGATATAGCTATAGGGATCCCTGTGTGATACACATCCCTGCCAATGCAAAGATACGTTGAAAACATAGTCGCTGTTTATTTTCTACTTCAACAACCCTTGATCACGTAGCACTACAGAGCGTTTGTCAGAGCAGGTGCATGACTTTTTGCCGTAAACATTTTGCTTCTGGATTCAAAACCATTGAGGTGGGATTTGGTAATTATAGTTATTTAAACGCTGCAGCAAAAATGTAAAGTACCAACACAAAGTCGATTGTAAGGAATTCTGTATTTCTGGGTTATTTGTGTGCGTGTATTTCGATGACTGTGGAAGTGCGCCTAGGCATTACGTTGCAGTGTAATTGTTATTAACTTTAACGTTTTTTTTTTTTTTTTACCTTAGCATACAGTAAAAGGGTGGGGTGGGGGGAGGGGGGGTCTTCCAGAGACGGATCATCTGCAACACAGGCGTTAAAAACAGATAGCGGATTAGCCGGCCTTGGCCGTTCGCTGCCGGATCAGAGAGGAGAGAGGGGACCATGATGCACGGTGGCGGGTTTAAAGGTTTTATGCAAAACATGATATCTCTCCTCCCGTTCCATTAACCGGCCCTATTGAATCACTTAATATGGTATAGACGTCTTTTCCACGAAGCAATTAAAGGATTACTCTAATACAAATCAAACTGGCTGTTTGCTGTTGAGGGGGGGGGGGGGGGGGGGGGGGGGGGGGGAAGGGTGGTGGTCACCGAAACACATAGAACATGCCAGAATGAAAGACAACGTCTACCTCTCCCCAATATTCAGAGGGCCGTGGCAGCGGCTTCCACTGGCGATAAACTTGCATGTTCTCTATCAGAAAATGAGTCTTGTAGCTCTAGCGGATACCAGCAACAACAGCTAGAGTTTGGTGGCTGCCAACGACTTCATTTGATCAGCTTTATGTAAAGCAGCCGCGGGACCAGCAAGCATGGAGGAGGAAGATGAATTGCAAATGTTTACCGTGGACCGTGTGTGTTCGTGTGTGTGTGTGTTCCGACACGATAGTCCGGTCCCATGCACCCAAGGGGAAGGTGGAAGAACACATTAATATTGTAAGCCTTTTGCTTATCACACAGTGCTGTCTACTTAGTGTTTGAGGAGAGTGTTGTGCCAGACACATCGTGTGCAGCGTAACATGTTTATTAACAAAAACTTGCTGTCAGTTCCTTAATACAAAATAATTATTGTATCATATATCATTAACATATCTGTATCATTTGGGTTAGCATCTTAAAAAAAATTCTTATGAATCAGACAATTTATATATGTTTTTATCTAGTTTGTACATGATTTATCTAGTTTCATGCAGCTAGGTCGCTGCTGAGGCGCAATTATTCGTGGCCCAAGTCAGACAAAGAAGGCAGGGCTAATGTGCTAACGTCCGCTACGCCGAGACGATGCTAATGACTAGCGAGGAGTTCCAGGTCTTGTTGCCATGTGTTAATCAGCTCTGCCTCCGATCACAGGAACTTAATTACCCAGCGTTATGTGGAGGGTAACTGCAGCTCACTAGGTGTTTCACAAACAACCACCTAGGCCTATGGTCGCTTGTATGTTGTATCCTCTGGAGGTGTAGCTTTGCAGTAAAATTAAGGAAGGTTTAAGATTTTAGGGAAATATAGAGTCTTATGTGTTACTAACAGTAAGAGTACATTATACCGCAAACAGAAAACAGAATGTGTGTGTATACGCATGTGTGCGTGTGTGTGTGTGTGTGTGTGTGTGTGTGTATGTGTGGTTTGTTCACGTGTGTGTGTGTGTGTGTGTGTGTTTGTGTGTGTGTGTGTGTGTGTGTGAGTGTGGGTGTGTGTGTGCATTTGTGTGTGTGTGTGTGTGTGTGTGTGTGTGTGTGTGTGTGTGTGTGTGTGTGTGTGTGTGTGTGTGTGTGTTTGTATTTTTGTAAGTGTGTGTGTGTGTGTGTGTGTGTGTGTGTGTGTGTGTGTGTGTGTGTGTGTGTGTGTGTGTGTGTGTGTGTGTGTGTGTGTGTGTGTGTGTGTGTCAGTGCATTTATGAATGCATTTTGTCTGCCTGTGTCCCAGGGAGATGATGATCTCAAGTCTTAGCCATCAGCCACCTCTTGAGCTGCCCCTAATGCCATCTTTCACAGCTTCATGTCCTCCAGCCCAATCAACTTCTCTTACTGGATGACACTGATCCTGAGGGGTCGTTCTCCACACATGGACTCATAACATCCGTATTTATCGCTTGGCACGCCTTTCCATACATACTTTTTTTTGCATTTGAGATTCATTATTTGAATCTTTAAAATGATGATGTGTAAGGCAAAAAGAATACAGACAGGAAGATACAAAAGAAAAAAAAACTAACCCTAATCCTTTTACTCTTGCTACGCTCTGCG
>NC_079416.1:17137311-17139811 GCF_026213295.1 Gadus chalcogrammus
AGGGGGGGCCACTCTGGAACATTTACAAAAACGGACCAATTCATGAAGGCTGGCCGCTTGAAAACGCTATGCTCTGAAATGTGTCATAAGAGGGGAAGAGAAAGAGAGGGAGAGAGTGCTTTTTGATCCAGCTTGACTTCCACACAGGACCTCAGACGCCCTCCCCGCGATACAGCCTCCAATTAAACTTAGGAGAGGAGAGTGTCAATAAAGGAAGGAAGGATGAGGAGGTGGGAGATGAGATGCTGCCACTCGTATGATATAAAAACCTGTATGGTCAGTTAATGGCTCATGCGTATGGATAATTATAACACATCGTGATTCAAGGCAGGCCTTTCTTTACAGTATATGATTAAACTTAGGGCAATAAAGCAAGAGATTCAAGAGGATAATGTCAAATAAAGAGAAATTAGGGATGAAACGAGTACCGCGCAAAAGAAACCAAAAAAAACATTGCAATGCATTTTCAGTACCGTGTTATCAACACAAACAATGAAGAATAAAGGCAGTTGACCAAAAAAGATGAAACCTGCTTTTGCAAGTTTAATCACATAGTCAGTAATAACCCACCAGGAGCCACCATTTGAATTTGAAGTCAATAATATAGATTACACTCATGAATACACATTCACAAGGGGATCTACTGTATGTGCTACATATTCCTCCACACTCGCCGTAATTGCAACCTTGTTGTGTTAATAAGCAGCTGTACTTTCACACCGAGGTGCGAGGACGGCCGGTCGCGCCTCTAAGTTGTGTTTATGTGTCTGCGCTTGCTTCGCACCTGTTAGCGATGGCGTTGTGTTTTTTCACGACAACTCTGAGGCCCCCTTATCAGATGCTGGTTCCCTCCTACAGGTATTATAATGACTGTTATCACACAACGCCTTCAGTGGGCTCCCACATAGAAGCTACACTGCACCAATCTGTGTGTGCGCGCACCGTGTGTATGTGTATCAAGGGGCATGTGTGTGTGTGTGTGTGTGCATGTATGTGTGCATGCATACGTGTGTGTGTGTGTGTGTGTGTGTGTGTGTGTGTGTGTGTGTGTGTGTGTGTGTGTGTGTGTGTGTGTGTGTGTGTGTGTGTGTGTGTGTGTGTGTGTGTGTGTGTGTGTTTTTCTATGAATTGGCCAAAATGGGATGACAATCAAACAGAAGACAGGTGGTTCAGGAATATAGAATCGCAGTATAATCGCGGGATTCTGACACACTTAGTTTGGCAAGGACCAGGTGACAATATGCCCCTTTCACCGTCAACACACCACAGAGTTGAAAACATACCAATTCTGCCTGGGATATCATTACATGCACATGGATATTCTCCTCTGGGCATCACCAGACTTCCTTCTCTCATGAGGATTACTTTAAAAACAGCTAATTCTTCCTCCGTTCCTCACAAAGCCCAAACCAGCCAACCACGGCCTGGACCCGTCAATATTTCCCCCTTTACATGTGAGCTTCTCGATTACCAGGACCTTAATTAACAGTATTTAAGTGTCTATTGAAACACCAATGGTTGACTGGCTCTCAGCTGACCCCCACCTGGCCCCGGATCTCTGCTGCCTCGGAGGCTGCCGCTCTACTCCTCATTATAATGGCATGATTGCAGGTAACCACTGGCGGTATCAACAGTGTTAATTACCAAAGAGAGAGGGAGAAAAAGAGAGAGAGAGAGAGAGAGAGAGAGAGAGAGAGAGAGAGAGAGAGAGAGAGAGAGAGAGAGAGAGAGAGAGAGAGAGAGAGGGTTATGGTGCCACAGTGGCCCAAATAAACCTGGGCAGCACGCTGAATAAATAACAATTATCGTTATCAGGCCTGGGCTTCTTTCATTACCAAGGGGCTGGCCTAATGTTGAATGTGTGCTCATTAACGGAGACAAATGTGTTGTTTTTATCTCACAATTACCAATTAAGTGCTGGTGCTGTTTTGAAGAACAGAAAGAGAAAAAAAAGACAATACAAAAAACGAGTTTGGTATTGTTTATTTATTTGTGTTATTTGATATGGATGAATGCACCCATCCAAATCAGTAAACAAATTAGAATCGAAAATTATGTAAATCTGTGTGGTTTAACACAGTTATTTAATGCTGTTGTAAACTGTGGCTAGCTTGATAGCATTGGAGCTGAATGGAAATTCGCATTCCTGCTATGCTAGCCTAGCTAGCAGGGACAATGTCAGGGACAATGTCAGCCATGCACATTTACTATCGATGGATCGTTAGGAACATCAGAAAATAGGGGCTTTGCTAACCAAAGACGAAAGGCAGATAGAGGGCACAAAATCTGTTATCCAAAAGCTGAATATTTCTTCATGTATCGTAATTGTGTGGTCTCTTACATTTTCTAAATGTGAAAAATTGCTCCAATGTTTTTCAGCAAGCCACATCTCTCAACAGCGTTAAATAACGGTTTAAACCACACAGCGTTGGAATGGGAAAATCAGGCAAAACGCCCAGTTGTTTGTACCCAGTGACGCAAATGGTTAAAAGCAAACTTT
>NC_079416.1:17144811-17154265 GCF_026213295.1 Gadus chalcogrammus
TATGAGTTGTATAAACCACAGAGCTAAATCAGTGTTAGCTCAGATGTGTTCGATGGAGGTCTACAGAACCCCCCCACACACACACACACCCTAACCCCCCCGTCTCCCTTGTTTAAAATGCAAGACGACCCAGTGAGGACGTCTTTGCTTAAGCTGTAGTGTCCAATGACTTATTGCTGGAGATAGATCACGTTGTGTGTGTGTGTGTGTGTGTGTGTGTGTGTGTGTGTGTGTGTGTGTGTGTGTGTGTGTGTGTGTGTGTGTGTGTGTGTGTGTGTGTGTGTGTGTGTGTGTGTGTGTGTGTGTGTGCGTGTGTGTGGTGGGAGTGGGGCGGGGGGTCAAAGCAATCTGAATTGCAAATGGCCAGAGAATGGCATAGACTTGTTCTTTCTTTGTCGTCGTTAGACTGTGAGATGAGTTGTTTGACTACAGTCGGTGAACAGTGATGAATATCGCCTCACCTTCCAGAGGCTGGGCTTTAGGTTGGTTTAACATGACTGATGTGAACATCATACTCATTGCATTATAATGGCATTAATCACTGTCAAGGGTGTCTGAAATAGATTGCTCACGCTCTACGGAGTGAGAGAGACAGAACATAAACACAGAGAGAGAGAGCAATTTAAAGAGTACTTAAGAGGAACTTTAATTTGGAAAGTAATTACTTGCATCAATCTTCTGCAGTATAATACTTCTACGTCGATTTTCATCACTTTTTCATTGTTATGACTGCTTTTTAAGAATGAATTTGTCTGTTTTTGTTTATCTAATATGATAGAGAGATGAAGAGGGAAACATATATTGGTGTCAGTGGCTGAACACAATTATTGGTCATTATGAAAATGAAATGATTGATTAGAAAATATAGTAGTAAAACAAAAGTGAACCGGTAGCAACTGCTGCACGGCAGATTTTGACTTTAGCTTTTTTAAGGGGAATACCTACCATGCAGCAATTCAAAGAATACCATTTCAAAAGCGGTTACTGAAAATGTATAGCAACATCACCGAACACAGGGGAGGACCTTTGACTGATTGGCAGTCTTTCTTTAGAGCCGAACAGAAGTGTAGGCCATAGGCTGACATACAAAGCTGAAATACATTCCCTAATTCACCTCCCACACCAAGATGATTGTAGCCTCTCTCTCTCTCCCCTTTTTTCTCCCAAAGAAGAGGGGTGACAGGGTGATTCCTAAAAGTAATGATTAGGGGCTGAGTGGAAAGCGAAGGCGAAAGGGGGTTTATGAATATTTCATGTAAATGTTAGCAGCACTTACTGGACACAGGGTCTGAATGACAGACCCTGTGACATGAGAGTGCCTGTTAAGGGGCTTGGACATTGAAGGGCCCCTCTTTCTCCTCCTCCTCCTCCACCTCCTCCTCTGTCGCCTCCTTCTCCTTCTTTTCCTCCTCTCAGCCCCTTACGTTTGATCGTAAGTAGAAAAGAAGAATCGCAGAATGAAGACGTATTTAGGCTGGAGAGCTCTTCATTAATGCCGTGCCTTTTAATGAAAGCACCGGCGTGAGGGTTTGTGTGACCGGGCTGGGATGCCGAGCCCCGGCTGAGACAGACGGCAGGGAGGTGGTAGTGAAGAGAGACTTGACGCTTAAATACACGTTTTTGTCACCCCGTCTTGACGTTTTTAAGGTCAAGTGAGTTATTTTGAGCTAAGGAGTAAATAAATGTGTGTGTGTGTGTGTGTGTGTGTGTGTGTGTGTGTGTGTGTGTGTGTGTGTGTGTGTGTGTGTGTGTGTGTGTGTGTGTGTGTGTGTGTGTGTGTGTGTGTGTGTGTGTGTGTACTCGCCTAACTATCCAACAGTGGACTTCGGCGTCGTAACACCTTCACCAACAGGGGATCTCCGAGCCAAGAGGGGACATTTTTCAGGTCCCCTTTTGGTCATGCCTTAAATCAACCTAAAAACATGCCTAAAATATTTTGACGCATTTTCACAACTTTTGCCAAGAGGGGACCTGAAAGTGTGTGAGTGTTTAGTCCATACTCTATAGCGCCTCTGCTGGCCAGAGCTTGATTTTCAATGACCAATCCACACACGTCGCTTCAAACACTCCTCTATTGTGTGAACGACCTGCAGTCGTTCACACGTCTGTCAGAGTGTAGAGGGCTGTTAAACAGACTACTTAGTAAAGTCTCTTGAAACATGCAAACAAAAAAGGCTCAGCTTTAAAAGTTCCACACTTTTTTTGTATGTAGTGACAGGGGTCCACTAATAATAATAATAATAATAATAATAATAATAATACATTTAATTTGGATGACACTGTTGCCTATTACAAAATGACACAAGTCCCTTCTTAGATAGCATGGAGCGACATTCACACTCCTTCTTTTATGAAAAGAGGTAATAACTATATATACTGTAAGGGAAAGATAGTAATCTCAACTAATGTAATAATAATTTGTCAAACTTGATTTGTTAGTGTGTTTTTAGGAATAGAATTGTCTAACAAAAAACCTATCAATTAATTTGTATCAATAAAAATTGTAAACAAATACAATATAAGGTTCTAGACCTTTGAAATGGTTCAATCCCCAAATTAGCCTTAATTTACCATTTTACAATGTACTCCAGTCCCCAATCTATTTTTAAAGAAATGCATTTGAATTGTTGATTTGCATCACAGAAAATGGTCCACACTTGTACTGTATGGAATGACAGGGGTCCACTGTTGGCTGATACATAATGACAGAAGTTCTCTCTTGGATAGCATAGTGACGTTCACACTCCATCATGGATGAGTAAAAAAATAAATAAGCAAAATGGATAGTTCTTAAGAGGTAATAACAATCTAAATAAAATATGATATATATATGTATATATATATGTATATATATATGTATATACATAGTGTTATTTTGCAATTAAAGTTGCCCCAACAATGTTGTCATGAACACAAATATCTAAACTTAATAAGGTTTTTATTTTTTTACAACTACAAACTTGTGTGCTTAGTCTACGGTTAAAGGAATGCATTTATCTGTTGATTTGCATAACATAACTTTTTCTAATGACCGGGGTCCACTGTTGGCTATGACAAAATGACACAAGTCCCTTCTTAGATAGCATGGAGCGACATTCACACTCCTGCTTTTATGAAAAGAGGAAATAACTATATATATATAGATATATATATATAATATATAATGTAAGGGAAAGATAGTAATCTCAACTAATGTAATAATAATTTGTCAAACTTGATTTGTTAGTGTGTTTTTAGGAACAGAATAGTCTAACAAAAACCTATCTATTCATTTGTATCAATAAAAATGATAAACAAATACAATTAAAATACAATATAAGGGTCTAGACCTTTGAAATTGTTCGATCCCCAGCTCAACATGTACTAGTTGAGCTGAGTCCAAAGACACCAAGCATGACACTCTAGCAAACGGTAACATGTATTTTACATGGTACACCTATGGTCTAGGACATGATCTCGGTGTAGCAAGAGGGCGAGCTTGATCTCATTGGACTCAGCTTAACGTGTAGATGCTAAATAACATGTAATTTGTCAGAAATCTCCATCGGGAAGCAAATTTATACCTGGTCATTATTGATAAAGGCCTCCAAAATCGACAGCTAATTACTACCCCGAAACATTTTCAATGATGTGTGGCACTGTTGCTATCGCCTCAAAACGTAGATGTCAAAGCACACCTTGTTTGCCCCGTTACGCCACCGGGAAGATATTTTCATACTTCTAATGGATTGATTCGTATTTTAAGGTTCTCGGAGTGAGACTTTAAGCGAATGCAGCAGAAGTGTTGAGACGAAAGATGATCAAGACATTTATAGAATATTCCCAGTCACATGATTCTTTGCATGACCTGCAGGTTGGAGAGACTGAAATAACCCCCAAAGTCCCACAAATTGCTTGATTTATTTCATTCCATTGTTTCGTTGATATGCATTATTGAAAAGTTTCAAGCATATGGATTTAATTCAATATCCACAAACAGTTCAAAATGGTACCATGATATGCGGTCACAGGTACATAGTTATCACCTGACAAACATCTCACGGGTTGAAATCAAAGGCAGTACAAATAGATAAAAAAGTAGCTGAAGTTTCAAATGTCTTGTTTATTGTATTAACCAGTTCATTTCTCTTTTGTGAAAGTCACCAAAAGTCCAAAAATGTTAAACGCAAGGTCACAGGCTAACAGTGGAGCTGTGTTGGGAACCAGCAGCCAAGAGCTTCCATGGAAACTTTCTACCCATGTTAAATAGATTTAGTTGGCAGTTCCTTTTCTGCCCATTCTTTAAACTTGTGGAAGCACTTTGCAGTACTGGGAGACACCATTTCTAACGGCAATGGAGCTAGATTCTAAAAATATCAAAAGATGCCCAAAGCAAATACCTTTAACCCATAGTTGTGTTTTATCAAATTAAAAAATTTGAGTTTCATTGACCACAAATTGAGCAGAAATATTTTGCATACAAATCTTTAAATAGTTTAACCACATTAAGAAAAATACATTTGTTAATTTTTTTTATTAGTGAAGCCACAAGTTTTGCACATTATCCAAACAGAATACCTGAAATGTTGATATTTTAGCCCTTTCGGGTTAAAACAAGAGAAAAGGACAACCTAACAAGAGTGAAAAGTTTGGGTTAGGTGACCTATAGTTCAAAGATGTCCCTGGTCAGGTAGACTAAATAAAAGTGTATTCCCAATTGCTCCAGGACATTCGTGTAATTTACTTGTGAGCTCTCCCTCAAGCCTAGAGAGACATCAGTGTTGAACCACCAACTGAAAGGGGGTATTTGCCATTAGTATGAGTGACAACATTTCATGGCTATTAATTTAGTTCATTATATTTAGCCGATTTGAATAGACTTTTCTAGCAGGTGAGGCTGTCAAATAACTAAATATGGAGCAACTACAAAAAGTAAATTTGCAGCATGACCAAATTATACAAAAAGTATAGGAACTGTTCTAGCAGATATGTTTTAGAAGTCTCTTTTGATAGGCAGGGAATAATTGTCTTCGTCACCCTGTAGTCATGCCATCAAATCTGTTGGGCAAAGTACCGCTACTGATTAATCCAGTAGACTCACCAGTCAAGTCTCCCTAGTTAGAAAATGGAAGAAACCCAGTTAGTCATGTTAATTATTCTGTTGTTACAAATGAAGAATACTTTGCACATATTGCGATCCAAGTTACTGGCTGCAGTCTTGGATTTTATAGTTCTATATGAATAGATTGAATTTACTAAACTATTAACCATGCTTCAGAAGAATTAACCTTTCTTGGATGGCAGATCTACCACAAGCCTCCATTGCCACAACCGCCAGATGGCTTACGACCTACGGCAACTCCTCGACTACTGCAAGCCAACAAATTGGCTCTTGCACACCACACGCATTTTGCTTTATTTTAGGTTTTCAAGCATCTTAAAATACCCAAATCATCGCTCCAATACACAAGTCAGCTAATGGCCTACAAGGAAATGCTGAAGCTAGTGATGGCGATAGAAATGGACAAGCTTGCGTGTAGAAATATGCAACTAGAATTGCAAGGTTCACAGCCCAGTTGCACAAGTGGTCGCAACCGTTGGATTGTAAGCAAGGGTAAAAAAAAAAAAAAAAAAAAAAACACAAACTAGTCAACATGGTCAATTGAAAGCCTGTACAAAACGACCCTGGAATAGTCAAATGCAGCTTTACAGCGGATGAATTAAGCCAAATTGCTTAAACATCCAATGGTAAACAGTATACAAATGCAATCAAGGTTGCACTCAAACTAGGCCATCTGGCCGTCGCAACTGTGGCCTGGCCACGGTAGGCTCTTGTACATACGCCATCACGTCGCTAGCATCCAAACAATTCTACCAAACCTTAACCAACTAGTGAAAAATGGAACAAAACTTTAGCACACACCCAGTGACTAATCACCTTGTCCAGGGGTGTTCCAACGTGGTTTACCAGAGGGCCTTGTGGACTTAAAGTAAGCCACACATTTGACAGAGACAGCACGGAATGACGTTAAACTAAGCTAATCTACAGGTTACTAGTGCTAGTGCAATTACATGAGCATTTTGCACAATATTTGTACTCCAATGCTACGTAAAGCAGGCTTCTTCAGAAACCCGTAGCCTGCTACATTGAAGGGCAACTGTAACAAATCCTGACCAAGACCGAAAGATGGCTCTGGAAGCCACTACGGCCCACGCAGCAGATTACTGCGTGGACCGTGGTGGCTTCCAGATCAACCCTTCGGTGGACCATTCATACACATGTATTCCGAGGATGTTTTGAAGACACTGGAGTCCCATGGCACTAGATTGAAGACTAAGTTGGTATGGGGGGGCCCAAAGGGGGCCCCCCCATAGATCTTGTCAGTCAACTAACACCTGTTAAGAAAAACACACACACACACACACATCACAAGATACAAATCAGCAAAGCTAGGTTAACAAACAGCAGCAACATGCATGTCAAGGTGCAAAGAGCAGGGATACTGATGGCTTGTGTCTGAGGAGACAGCCCAAAAACGTCATTTAATAAAGGAAAATAACTTTTACTCACTGCGGTGGTCTGTTTCGAAGTGCCATGTTGGTAGCAATATTTGTCTGGGCTGTTCAGTCAAATGCCCACAAAAACAAACACGCAACAACGCATACTTACAGTTTGTATAAAGTGACGATAGTGATCGGCAATCTAGATCAAAAACTTTCAACCCTCACTAAACTCAACCTCGATTGACACAGGCCGATGCGAAAGTAAACCAAACCCATTGTGTTGACCTTTATAAAGGGTTGCGTGACAGGTGATCTCAATTAAGAGCTAATCAGGTGCACCTCATCAGCTGACAAGCCTCTCAGCCCCGCCCACTGGCTACCTGTAGCAGGTAGGCAAACACAGAGGACCCAGCAGACGAAGGAGAGAGAGAGCAGTCACAGCTGTCACATCTGTTCTTCTTCTTCTTGGGGTTTTACAGCGGTTGGCATCCACAACTTGGTGCATTACCGCCATCTTCTGATCCAGTTAATGAATCAAAACAAAAATATCCAAACACTCACTCATTCACACCTTCTTTTTACTCTATATCCCATCATATAACCCTGTTTCTCTCAAAAAGCCAAACAATACTTTTATACAATTCCTCTTCATTAATCTTAAAATATTTTCCAAAGTATACTCCTGCATACCCAATTCTCTCATTTGATTTTTCATACTTTCCCTCTCCATCCCATAACCACTACAGTACATTAAAACATGTTCCACTGTCTCCTCTACCTGGCACCCCTCACATAATCCTGTGGGGTGTTTTCCTTTCAAATTCATTGATTTATTTAGTGCACTGTGCCCCAACCTTAACCTAATCAAAATGTGTTCATCCTTCCTCTGACCACTATACCTTATTTTAACATTAACACTTTTTTGAATATTATCTAAATATCTCCCTTTCTCACTGTCCCATTTGTCTTGCCACATCTTGTTAACTTTGCCCCATATCAGGCTTTTAACTTCTGCCTTACTTAAACTGATATTCATTTCTACTTTTTCCTTCTCCAATGCCTTCTTCGCCATCTTATCGGCTTTCTCATTTCCCTTCACCCCAACATGAGCTGGAACCCATAAAAAAAGTATTTGCCTCCCTGCTGAACGATTCTCGTAGTTGACTGTAGAACTTTGTCACACACCGGGTCAAGTAGTGGCAAAACAAAGGGAGTCCACACATGACATAAAGAGAAACTAGTTTATTAGTAACCCGTTTTTACTCGTTAAAGTAAACCTAAGCAATTATATTTAAACAAAAGGGATGATACTTAAAACCACATGGCGGGTGGAAGACGGAGCCCAGCGCCCAGCCTAGAAGCAGCAAAAGAGAGCCCCAACACATGGCTACCCAGCCCTTAAATCTCTGGATCCCTAGGATCCACAGGTGTGGCCAATTGGCCTGACGCCCTTTCCCAATCTCCACCCACAACCAATAGGCAGAGAGAGGGGCAGGACGTCACAACTTCATATAACAAACCTTGGCGACTACTTGAATAAAAAGACCTCATACTTGCCAAAACTGATGCTGAATCTGTACAGATCACAATTTTTTCAACTGTACTTGATTCCACCCATTTTAATGCGACCAGCACCCCCAACATCTCCACTGTATAAACGCTTAAATTATCTGATACATGTATTATCTGGATACATACAAGGACTGGGGGGTGGGGCAAAATATATAGCTCAAGGTTCCACATGTTTGAAATATGTGTTGTGTGATACAACATATAACATACTTTTCTTAAAGCTTATTTAATTTATATTCCCTGAGATCCCTTGTGTGTGTGTGTGTGTGTGTGTGTGTGTGTGTGTGTGTGTGTGTGTGTGTGTGTGTGTGTGTGTGTGTGTGTGTGTGTGTGTGTGTGTGTGTGTGTGTGTGTGTGTGTGTGTGTGTGTGTGTGTGTCATGATGCTTTTTTTTGTAGGGGATGGGGGTGGGGGGAGGTGGGGCTCAGACAAACCTCTCCAGCCAGATAAAAACATCCCAACCAACCAGCACAGAGCCTCAATCTGTAAATAAAATGAAATAAAACCAATGAAAAACGAACACATAATGACATGGCTGCACTTCTTTTGTGTTTAGTCCAGACTATGGCTGGGGGTACTTCATTATCCTTGACAATTCGCATTGCTACCATTCCTCTTTATTCTGCCTCTGTGTGCGTGTCCATTCGTCTTGCATGCATTTTCCCTTGTCTTTGCATACCACTCTATCTCTCTCTCTCTGTAGATGTGGTATAGAGACACCCAAATACACGTTGGAAGCACCCGTCCGGCTCTCTGTAATTAAAGCGTGTGCATTTTTCTACCGCTGACAACTCCATTTGCAGACAATCGTCCATCATACATCTCCCCACTCCTACCGAAGGCCCCCTCGCGATGGATTGAACAAAAGTGATTTGTGGTGGTAATTCTTTGGAGGAATTGGACGAAGAGTGAGCATTATATGTATTTTTCACTCTGTGTCTTAATTCCGCTCTGCCCCGCGGGCACGCGGCATCGCAGATAAAAAGGGCGGGAGGACATTATGTTGACTAAGGTTTTGGTGCCATTACCTTGTCCGTAATAAAACTCAAGTCTTTGTAATGGCTATCCCTCCTCCCTGGTTTTAGCTGGACTTTATGTGGAGGCGTGCACATTTGTCAGTGTTCTTTAACCTACAAAAAACTCTTACGGAGAACATTAAATGGAGTAAGTATTTAAACCATTGGAAAGGAGTATAATATATTATCGTTACCATGAACGTTTATTAAAGGGTATTTTTTTTTTTTGGGGTTAGATTTTAAATTACAAATGTGTAGATGTATACAATGTGTACAAACGACTATTCAATTCAGAATTGAAATGCCATCATGAAAACATGCATGCAACCAGAATTGGGCTGGTCTGTTGTTAATCTTGTTCAGTGGCGTCCTGTTTGACGTCA
>NC_079416.1:17156865-17276865 GCF_026213295.1 Gadus chalcogrammus
TCTAATCTTGTAGGACTGCTGCCTCTTTCGGCGGTAAATAAGCCTCGGCTCTCTCTACGCGGCTGCACCCGGGCGTGTATAGCCTTCATCTAGCAGGCTAATCTATAGAGGTATCTTTTTCCTTTTTTATCTTTATTTTTCTTTCTTTTAATGAGAAACCACGGTCGCTCCTCTTGTCTTTTCCTACAGTACACAGATGTCAGTTTGGGCGGAGGGGGGGGGGGGTTGTAGGTTGGCGGGACGACGACATTATCGCGCAGACAGACCACATGGGGGGGGGGGGGGGATACTTTGAAGTAGTGAGCTGCGGTTGCTTCCTTTTGTGCTACAAAAAAAAGAATCGAAACCGAAACACCCCTTAAGAATACCTGAAAGGCGTTCAGGATAGACTATAAGGTACCGTATGTAGGCCTACGTGACGCCTTTAAACACATCTTCTCTTTGTTTCACCCCGACCCCTCCCCTTCTGCAGTGATTATGCACATTTCTTCTGTGATGCACTTGCGTTGCGTCGGTAGAGCCCCTGGAATTGGAACCCGGATGGGGGTACAGACGAGAGAGAGAAGCGTTAAAATACAAAAAGAAAAAAAAAATCCTCTTACGCTCTCAAACGAACAACCTAGGGACAAAACACGGATTCCAAGCAGTGGCTTCCTTGTAGTGCGCGCATCTCAGACACGCTCGCGTTTAGCAGTGGCTGCTCTCTCAGACAGAGGGTCCGGTGGGATGTGTAGCTATGTGTTTATCAGAGGATGAGCTTCCTTGTTTTGATGTGGCTTGTAATCCCCACCTTTCCTCTGCACCCCCCCCCCCCCATCCCCCAATAGGACTCTCTCTCTCTCTCTCTCGCTCTCTCTCGCTCGCTCTCGCTCCCTCTCCTCTCTAGACTACAGTTGAAGTTGGAGCGGCAGAGTTCAGAGAGCAGGAGCAGGAGGAGGATAGAGGAGAAGCCTGAGCCACACGGAGCTGAGATACTGGGGATGTGGAGCCTGGGGTTTTGTCCCTGTGTAGTTTCTGGTGCACACTTACTGTGGTAAAAAAAAACGGTTGGTGTTCGTATTATGTAGGGCTTATATGATAATTTCTTAATTCTTGGCCTAGATATCTTGCTCTTTTCGAGAACTAAGATGTAGAATGTTGCTCAATTCAGCTGGTTTAGTTCTGGTTAAAAATAGCATTAGTGTGGTTACTGTGGTAACTTGGGAATAAACGTTTTTCCAATCACCAGCAAGAGGTTGGTGCCTTTGTTTGTGTAGTCTAGATTGTATTAAATCAGTGTACTGCACTGCATTGTATTATATTGTATTCTTGTTTATTATTTATGTTTGACAAGAATATGTTGAATCTAAATGCCTCTAGAAATCTCTATATCTAACTTTTATTGAATTGCATATAAGATCCATGTTTATAGGCTATAGCTATAAGGTCCATTTAAACTTCTTCATCAACTTTGGCATCCGGACTATGCTACTAATAGTATTTTATAATAAGCTTGTTTTGTTTAATGTCCTTTTATAATTACCTTTATACAGGCCTAATGCATTCTTGGGAAATTGTATTAGATCTCCTTGAGTGATTCAATATTTCGATTGTTCAGTACCAATCTGCATTCTGATAAATAGGCTATTGCCAAAAAATGTAGACCTTTTCTTTGTATCCTCTTTAATAGAAAATATGAAAAATATGTTGATGATGAATACAATCTCAATACTCCCCTCTAGTGGAGATCATGCTCTCTACTGTAGCAATAATTCTTGATAAACGTACTGCATTAGTAAAGTATCTTCAAATTCGTCAATTGCAAAATGCTATGTGAATCTTTTTTTGAAATAGGCCATGTTGCATATTAAATTTGTGGTAGAGATTTAGTAGTATAATAATAATAGTATAACAATCACATGCAAAGTAAGCATTGTTTTTTATCCTCTGTCTATTTAATACTATCAAATCTATTGGAGGCATCTGAAAGTCATCAGGATTTGGAAAGGGGAAAAAGTAAATATAAATAGCCGAAGAATAGCAAAGGAACAACCTCCATTTAAAGACTTGTGGGAAACATGTGAAAGGAAATATGAGGGGATGTTTGTGATGAGTCATACATCAAAGTGAATAAAGCCCACAGAACGAAGCTGCACCTGGTGGTCTTAAAATAGTTTTTATTGTGCTTATGTTATTTCAAACCCTCCGTGAAAGTCATGGTGAAGCGCTTACTTCGTGGTAGTAAAGTTGTTACGCCTCAGGAGAAGATCAGGGTGATAATGCCAGGTGTGGGATGCTGGACCCTGCCAGAAAATGACATGAGGGACGCATGCTTTGTCAAAGGGAAATCATTCAAGTGTTGTGAGGGGAGTCAGCCCCTTGCTTTTCCCTTCTCTCTCTCTTGCTCTGTTGTTTTGTTAATGTGTGTGTGTGTGTGTGTGTGTGTGTGTGTGTGTGTGTGTGTGTGTGTGTGTGTGTGTGTGTGTGTGTGTGTGTGTGTGTGTGTGTGTGTGTGTGTGTGTGTGTGTGTGTGTGAGCGTGCGTGCGTGTAGCGCGTTTGTGTGTGTGCGTGATTTTCTTGTTCTTCATCTAAATAAAGGTCAAACAAACAAAGGATTCACTTTATGAATCAGCATTAATTAATTAATGTTACCAATGGTAACCATCACATTCAAAGTATTTATATTTTCGTTAGATAATGACCTCGCTCGGTGTGTGTATTTATATTGTGCTATTAGTATGCATTGCCCAGACATTGAGGATCAAAAGTGAAAGGGCTAGATTCCTGGTATCCACAGCCTACCAGTCCAGTAGGTCTCCCATTTTGAGTGTTAAGATTCCTAATCCCTTCCTGCTCCTTAACAAACTGCATCTGAATACATAGTAAGTCACAAAAGCCTAAACATAAATCCCATTACAAAAATTGTATGGAAATCAAGTACTTATAATAGGCCAAAATAGTATAAAATGTATCTAAACTTGTAACTTAACGTTACAAATGTAATGGTATGTAAAAAAAAAAAGGCAAATTTGACGGCATGGCAGTTGGTTGGACTTTATATTACTTTATGTACGCCTATTACCATTTTTGCTATAGCACTTTACTATTGCTATTAATACTCCTGGAATCAATCATAATGGAGTGGACCTTCTCATAATTTTTCAAAGCAGGCCTCAGCATTGATACATGACATTGACCTCCCCCATGATGCATGCCTCATATTATTTAGTATATAGATTATTGTCATGTCACTTGAGACCTCAGTACAGTAAGCTTCAAACAGTGAGATTTGAGATGTGAACAATTCTCAAAGCTAAGGCCTTAAGTTAATTGTCTATAGATCCATTTTTATCAGTTATTTTTGAAACTGAATAAATAATATTCATGGTCAGCTAAACTATTGGAGCAGCTTGATATATTTCTAAATACAATAAAACGTATCAAATATACGAATGTTTAACATAGTTATTAAATTCGATGTTTCTTTTCAAGCTTCATTCTGACAAAATGCAATAGGGTTTACTCATAATTTTTATAAATTGTGCTTTACACATCTACAGCTCATGAAAGTACAAGATGAACCACTAGGTGGAGCCACACAATTCTATTTCACCAGGCCGGAACCTCATGGTCTATGTGAGGATCGTTCGTAGGCTACGGTAGCCTATTAGGCTGTTTGTACTGTTTGTTTGAAAAAAATTATAATAATAATGGAATATCATATAATAAATATATTTATTTATTTAATAGTATCAACATATTTTTTAATCGGACATGCATTGTAATATGTGTTTATCTAAATATTAGCAACAATAGGGCCTGCATACTACCATCTTCCTCTTGATGGCAGCATTTACTTAAAGAACGGTATGTCCAAACTAATATCGTTGTTTTACCAAGTTATTGCTATCGAACTAGAAGTGTCGATGCGTCATTGTCTTCTATTGTAGCAGCGATTTTATCTGCATGACTGCCAATTGGGAAGGTCTTAACCACGTTATGAAACGTAAACGTTTCCCAAAGGCCTAAATCTAATTGTAAGCACTATATTTGACATATTCATGAGTTGCCATGGTTCTACCCCCAAAAAAGGACAGTACTATAATGCTTCATGTAATTGAATTTAACATTTTAAAAAAACTTCTGAAAGTGAAGCCAAACTCAAGCTTGTATTGTTTGCAATTTAGATAAGGCTAACTTAAGACTGACACTCAGTCAATTTAGGCCTGGGCCTTCATTAAAGAGCCACTTTGCTACGAAAAAGCTCTGCTACAAAAGCTATTAGTTTCGAGTGTAAGTGCATATGATTAAGCATGGTTCCTAAGGACAACTTTCTCAATATGGTGGCCAAGCATACGCATAAGTTGGCTGCCAACAAGACATTTACGTTTTTATAACTGTGATTCTCACCTAGCAACATGACTTTCTGTTTGTTCAGGTCCATTCCTACACAGTTACACGTGAACCCTTCCGCTGTACCATGCACAGCCGTGTACCCATGCAAATATAAGTAATCCACCTCAGGTATCCAGACACTAGGACATAGTTAAAAAGGCCTACAATCTTAAATCAACATCCTGTTCTCTCTGTCTCTCTATGACACGCATCAGCATGCATGCACACGGACATCCATACAAATGCACATAAACAAGAAGTAAATACATTTGCACATGTAAAAAACATCAACATTATAGATTGAGCGGGCAGCATTGGACTCTAACAAGCGGAGCCTGTGTGACACGGTGCTTCTGTCAAGGAGCCCAGTGCTACTGTCAGCCCACATAAAGCCACTTTCAATGTGAATGGAAGTGCCTTGAGTTGGCTTTCAGGCCATGGGCAGAGTCAATGCAACAGGCTCTAATAGCAGATACACACATCCCTCCTCCTCCTCCTCCTCCTCCTCCTCCTCCTCCTCCTTCTCCTCCTCCTCCTCCTCCTCCTCCTCCGTTTCTCCCTCACCAGACCCCTTTTTCTTCCTTTTTCTCTTTCCTTTTCCCTTTTCATTATTATTCTTTCCCCCAATTCCCCCAATTCTCTCAACTCTCGCAACCCTCTCAACTCTCTCTCTCTCTCTCTCTCTCTCTCTCTCTCTCTCTCTCTCTCTCTCTCTCTCTCACTCTCTCTCTCTCTCTCTCTCTCTCTCTCTCTCTCTCTCTCGCTCTCTCTCTCTCTCTCTCTCTCTCTCTCTCTCTCTCTCTCTCTCTTCTCTCTCTCTCTCTCTCTCTCTCTCTCTCTCTCTCTCTCTCTCTCTCTCTCTCTCTCTCTCTCTCTCTCACTCTCTCTCTCAACAGATAGACCCTGTTTATTTGTCCCCGTTTGAGAAAACAAATTGTAAGATCCTGCTGCTCTGTGTGCTGTTGGAGATTTGAAGAAGAAGAGGGAAAAAAAGAAACACAAAAAAATCAATTGGCTCTGCGAGTCTTGAGACTTCCATGCAGTAAATTGGCTCTGAATGACAGCACTATGTGGATTTTTTCCTAATATAGCTTCTCTTTATGAAAAATTAAAACCACAACTTCGGATATAATACCGTGTTATTTGGACGTTTTCACTTTGTGAAATGGGCACAAATACCTACCCAGCTAAACCAGCGGATCCAACCAATAATCAAATATTTCATTCTTCCTCCTAATGACGTAAACGGCACATTCCTCCCATACTTTTTGTGCACTTTTACAAAACTGAACTTTGTCATAATTAATCACTTTTGTCAGAACCCAGAGTCTCTGCCTGCCATAGGAAACAGACCAATTACTCCCGATCAATTATGAGGCCCCATGTTTTCCAGTCTGCATGCGTGCCGGTGGGTGACAGAAGCACAAACCACAGAGACGACTCCCCCCCTCCTCGTACTTCCTAGGCCCTTTAATTAACTCTTTGATCTGGGTGCTATGTAGTACGCTTAGACCAAAGGCCTCCCAGGCCAGAGGAATGGATGGCATTGGAACACAGTGGCACACCACAGCAGGAAGGAGGATAAAAAACACCCAAACACCCTCCATTTTATTTGAATGTATACAAAATGAATCCTTGCACTATTTTACGTTATTATACGTTGCCAGGTGTTTAAGGGGTTTATGCAACTATATTATGTATGTATATATATATATATATATATAAATACAGTATAGCTATACTGTACGCAGTTTTTATGCAATCGACAACGATACTTGGTAGTACTACCCTGTACATGGGGGTGTGTGTGCGTCGGTTTAGGGGGCCACACACACATGCTGTTATGTCTAAGCAGGTGCGAGAACACAGAGAGTGACACCGTGCGTTACGAATCTGTTGTGTGTGAGAGGAAAGGCCTTGAGCAGAATGGAGAGGGGGATGGGGGGGTCGAAGGTGCAGCAGATTTTGGCAAATTTTAAAAGAAAACTTGAGCCCACTTCTTTGGTTTGGAATTTGCAGCACCATGGAACAACTTAATAACAATGCATGAGGCAATGAAAATTACACAGCTTCTGCTCCAAAGGAAAAATTAATTGCTCTCTGGTTGCACTCCAGAGACATTTGTTCATCCGAGCACACATTGACATACACACACACACACACACACACACACTCACACACACACACACACACACACACACACACACACACACACACACACACACACACAAACACACGTTCACTCATGCATGCACACAGACAGACAGACACACACAGGTGCAAGTTGAACATTGGCTTGTGGAAGAACCCACCCCTGGACTGTGTGTGTCTGTGTCTGTAGGTGTCGGTTTGTGTAGGTGTGTGTATAGTTTGCATGTGTATAGGTGTATGTGTGTGTAGGTGTGTGTGTGTGTGTGTGTGTGTGTGTGTGTGTGCGTGTGTGTGTGTGTGTGTGTGTGTGTGTGTGTGTGTGTGTGTGTGTGTGTGTGTGTGTGTGTGTGTGTGTGTGTGTGTGTGTGTGTGTGTGTGTGTGAAGGGGTGTCTGAACCTGCAGCCCTCCTGTACTGTGCACTGAAGAGAAGAATAGAGAGCTTGGGCCACATTCCAGTCCTGCCTCCCTGGGCGAGAGACATTCAGCATTCCACTGCCTGCCTATCTGGCCAGGTGCATTCCAGAACACACTCAAGTGAACACAAACACACCGTGGACATGCACACGTATACTCACACACATGTGTATGTCCATCAAGACCAACGACACATAGTAGCTACATACAGACCTTTTAACTTTCTGAAACAGTTTTCAAATAATATTTGCCGGATTTCCCAGTACAAAAACAGTGGTTGTCCGGGACCTATCCATCACCACCTTCAAAACTTTGCTTTTTTTAATGTATTTATGTTTACTTTGATTTCTTCCTCCTTCCTATTCCTATTTTAAAGCCTCTTTAAGAAAAACAATGAAGAAAGACCTCTATAAAATGTATACCATAATCTGCATTATTATTAATATTGTTAGGATTATTTGTTTTATTATTATTATTACTATTATTATTATCAAAAAAAAGGGGAAATAACATAAATTTACAATTCTGGCAATGGTACATGTCCTCGATTGAGAAGTAAGTAAAAGTGTCATTACTTCACTCATTGCCTCACCTGAACACATGTGTCTACCCTTGAGGCATACAAAGTATTGAGGATCCAGTTTTAAGTGCCATTATTATTCAGATTCTTCTTATAGTCATCCTTATTCAAAAAAATAATTACATTGTAAATCAACTGATTATGAATGATAATCCAAAAGCTGAAATTTGAAATGTTTTTTCAAGTAAATAAGAAATATAAACAAACATGGCACTTGCAGGTGGACGATCGATGCAGCAAGATCAAAGTGTTCCATATTTTGCGTTTCAAGGCAGTGAAGTAAAAGTATAAGACCCGTGAAATGTAAATACCTATAAGAATAAATAGCTATCTGAGGAAAAAAATCATACGTACAAATATTCAGAAGCACTTTTCCACCACTACCACGATACTCACCTACCGAAATACAAATGCATGTACACACAAAGAAAACACTGCCTTGCAAGTATAAACATGCAGCATCCCACTCCCATGAATACAACACAAAGGCAAACAGTGTGTGGGCTTTAACCAGGACAAACTGCCATTGTCTGTGCCACGCTGTGGTTGGTTGTGCTACGATGTGTTGCGAAGAGATGTTCTCTGTCTCTTTAATTCATGTATGATTCAGTCATTTTTAATGCATGGATTTTTCAGTTTGGAGGAGGGTTGAGCTATTTAAAGATCAGAGGTTGAATACACGTCGAATGTTCAGCCATCCTCTTTTTGAAGTTGTTCTCGTTGCGGTACGAAAGCGCCTGTGAGTCACCCATGACAGTGCAGACGGGGGTGGTGTGTGTGTGTGTGTGTGTGTGTGTGTGTGTGTGTGTGTGTGTGTGTGTGTGTGTGTGTGTGTGTGTGTGTGTGTGTGTGTGTGTGTGTGTGTGTGTGTGTGTGTGTGTGTGTGTGTGTGTGTGTGTGTGTGTGCTCACACATTTGTGTATGTGTGTGCGCGCCTTTCTGTGTGTGTGAGAGAGAGAGAGAGAGAGAGAGAGAGAGAGAGAGAGTGTGTGTGATCTAGCTGTGCCCTCTCCTTTTATTCATCGTATATAACGAAATTAAAGAATCAAAATGTCCCTTCTTTTACGCTATCATGTCTTTCCCAATGTGCCCTGAAGCTTCCATGGAACAGTGTAAGCTGAGGCAGAGCACCAACAACCAGTCGTTCAGGACAAGCTCACAGGACCAACGTTTCATGGAGGGTTAAATCAAGAAGAAATTAGGTAGTGAGGCTGGGGGGGTTATGGGGGGGGGGGGGGAGGCTGGAAGAATTGTTAATTTCGATGCCACTCCTTCATGCAAATGCGGTTGCATCTGCAGGCTCTGTTTTAATGTAAAAGGCCACAACACTCCTGGAACAAAAGCTCCATTCAGTGACCGCCCCGAATGCTTCCATTCCATACCGCTACGGCGTTAGGCACAGAGCAGTAGGCTGTGTAGCTTTACATGCTAGCAGACAGGCGCACGGGACTACATGCTCCACAAGCCCTGAATCAGGGCCATTATTCTGTGGCATGTGGAGGGCCCACCATACCTTCTCTTGCTCTCTGTCACAGCCACTTCCCCCTCCTCCCCCATCCCACACCACTATCCTTATCCTCCTTTTTTCGCCCTCCCTTTTCCCATCCTTTTCTTTTTGGCTCGTCCCTCGTCCAGCCCCATGCCCTCCCCCCCCCCCCCCCCCCCCCCCCCCCCCCCCCCCCCCCCCCCCCCCCCCCCCCCCCCGTCTCCTTCCTCTCCCACCCCGGGTTTATCTCCGCCGGCTGAGCAGGAGGAGGACTTCTCTCCCGGCCCACTTCTCATCCATTTCCATGTGGCCACTCTTCATCACTGAAGTGCCTTCCTGGCCCCTTCCACCCCCCCTCCCCCCCTCCCCTTCTCCCCTCCAAACACCCCCACAACCCACCCACTCCCTCCCAGCCCCTCACTGAATGGTGCCGCATGAGAAACAGAGTGGGAGGAACACAGAGAGAGAGAGAGGGGGGGGGGGGGGGGGAGAAAGGTAGGGAGGGAGGGAGGGAGAGCGAGGCATGAAGAGAAGGAGGGAGAGAGCGAAGGAGAAAGAGGAGAGGGAAAAAGGGAGAGACGAAGCCATCCTTTTGTTTTCCCACCCCTTATAGAACAAAACACCCCTTGGCCTGCCGCAACAGTGGTACGCTCCGCAGAGAGAGAGCTGCAGAAGTTGAGAGAGCACATTGTCTGTAATCTGGCATCGCAGGGGTCACTTCCTGACTCGCGTGTCCGCTCCCTGAGCCCCGCGACGCTCCAACTTCCCACCTCCCCCAACCACCACCACCACCACCACCACCACCCCTCCCTGCTCCCTGTCTGTCCTGTCCAATGGCCAGACAGTCCTGAGCTGTTGGACAAACCCTGTTCTTCCCCTTTTGTGTAGGAGAACCTCCAACATCTGAAAACAATCAAATAATCTGGGCACAATGCGGCTCTTTATGGAGGGGCGCTGGTGGATCCCAGATGAGCGGGACGAGGATTAGCGCAGAGGAGGCCACTAGGGAGAGAGAGACAGGATGGGAGGGGGGGTTACACAGCTGAAGAAGGGAGGGCAAGACATTGTTACTGGGATTTCATGGGGGAGCATGTGTGCGTGCGTCTCTGTGTGTGCGTGTTTGAGTGTGTGTAGGCGGTGTTGGGGAAAATGACGGTTCTTAGATTTTGGATTTGAATACACTCCTAAAGAGTAAGATAAGGAGTCATGGCTGACTCAACACGATCAGTCACTGATTCCTCGTTGTTTGATGCAGAAAGCTTCAGCACCCACACACTCAAAATGTCTGTGTTTTTTTCTTG
Source organism: Gadus chalcogrammus (assembly GCF_026213295.1). NCBI lineage: Eukaryota > Metazoa > Chordata > Actinopteri > Gadiformes > Gadidae > Gadus > Gadus chalcogrammus. Next base: position 17,167,174 of record NC_079416.1, read on the forward strand.
CGTTTTTTGCCAGACTAGAAGATGGGTGACTATATGCTGTATTCACGTTGGTCATTTCTAATTAATACTACGGATATGATGTGAGGTTGCCAGAACTAGTTACAAGATGTGGAAAGAATGCCATTGCGCACATGCTAAGAAGTTTTATTTCCCTTTTTTGCATGATTCAACTTGAAGTAAAAATAATTTTGCGTCAAAATGTTACTTTCTTTTTTGCCTCACACACACACACACACACACGCACACGCACACGCACACACACACACACACGCACACGCACACGCACACACGCACACACACACACACACACACACACACACATACACACACACACACACGCACACACAAACACGCACACACACACACGCACACACACACACGCACACACACACACACACACACACACACACACACACACACACACACACACACACACACACACACACACACACACACACACACACACACACACACACACACCTCCAGCCATACGTCTCTACCACAGTTCTTTCCCCGGGCCCATGAGAATGGTAAACAGTCATCTGTGACTTCCTCTCCAACATATTCATTAATCCCTTCTATCCTGTGTGGCTGGATGATGATTACAGGGAAGCCGGGTGAAGCCGCCCAAATAAACATTGCTCAGGCAGCAACAAAGGCCTGTCCACCTAACCCTAAACACAGCTTCCACAGCCAGATCAGGTTTCAATCAGGCCCACGCTCAACACACAAACAATAGGAAGTTAAAGACTCCAGGACAGAGAAAAGGCCAACCGGGCTGTAACCTGTTTGGGTTCCTATTTCTTGAATCTGAAACATGGAGGGAGAATGCAGAGAGTGGAGTATTGCAGCACATTGGCGTCCAAGCGCTTGAATTACAACAAACTGTAAATTAAGAGTCCCCTCTTTTTAAAACTTGAATATATAAATATCAAGTTTACAATGAAGCGCTAAATCTCTCCCCTCGTGTCTCGCTGCTTTCATTTACTTTAACACCCTAACTATCTGTCTCGTGCTGTCATACATGAACTGTTGACTCTGGGAAATGGTTTAACATTCCACGGCAGAGCCCAGAACATTACTTTCTAAAATGCACTCCAGTCGGTTTTATGGACACTCGCATAGCTCACATTCTAAACATTGACACAGTTATAACGATCAGCAGGAGCACTCTGCACACTTTTAAAAGCAAGGATCTAAGACACAGTATATTTATGAAGTACAATAAGCGATTCTAATAATAATATACACATTGGAAGAAAAAAATTGAACTAATCAAGATTAATGCTTCTATCCTGTGACCTGCCATATACATTTTTTCTTTTTACTTTTAACCCACCGTTTTCTAGATGTCTTTTTCAAGGCCGTGATAGCGGCACTGACCTACCTTTTGAACTGACAACCGCATCCACTGTCACAAGAATGACCCCTCTGTGAATGAAATGCTTGAGTCATGACACAATCCATTACATACACAAACAAACAAAAACATGAAATGTGTCTGAACCAGCTTTTCAAGACTATATCAAGTTACACTTGGGTAAAGTCTACACAGCCGCAAATATGCAAAGCCTGTGGAAACATACACATAACCAAACAGATGGATAGATCGATTAATGGATAGACAGACAGACAGATAGATTGCAACAAATATATAGAAAGTTAGAAATGTATACAGAGAGAGAGGTAACAAGAGATAGAGAAGCAGAGTGCAAGAAACAGATAGACATAATATGTAGAGAGAGAGAGAAAGAGAATGAGAGAAAGACAAAAAGGAAAGAAAGAGAGAGCATAGAGTCATGCCCGAAGGCATTCACATTTCCTCTCTCTGAAGCCACTACACCTTTTCTGCTCACCACCCTGCAATTAGCATGCCTAACAGTTGCAGGCTTCCGTAGCCAGGCCCACACTAATAATAGGTATGCATTGTTGTGCTCGGATGCCAGGCTTTAAAAATCAGCACCTCCAGTTCACACCCCAACTCTTTTTGCCCAGATGGCTGTGAGTCCCCTGACAACATTGTCTGATGGGTCTCAGTGCAAAATGGATGTTGCGTTGTTGTTTTTTTCAACACCCTCCATAGATGCAAGGAGAAGAATGCAGAGCTGCAACAAATCACCACAGGTTACCGCTCACAAGAAAACCCCAGCCTCAACAAAAAGATGAAAGGGCCAGCCAAACTCAAACATGTCTAAAAATAACAACAAACAAAAAGGAAGCAGGGTTGAAAAGGCTTTCTTTTTTTTTGCAGCCTATCTTTTGATTATTTAAAAACTGATTTTTTTATCGCACATGGGCCAGCCCAAGGTTTTTTGCAGGACAGTATGGTCCAAACACACACACACGCACGCATGCACGCACGCATGCACGCACGCACGCACGCACGCACACAGATGTTGAATTTCCCTTTCTGTTATAGCAGCACAAAAGAGGCCTTCACTTCCCTTCTCTCTATATTGTGCCTGCAGGCTCGTGCTGGGAGCTGGTGATCCAATCACCTGTGTTCTGAGGTCAGGGCCTGATCATCATTGGTCGACCCAACCGAAGGATCCCGCAGACGCTATAGGAATTTTCTTTTTATTTTCATTCCTGCATTGGTTATGCAAATTATTTGAATTCTATTTTGCATCTTGGCCGTCAAAAGCAAACAACTTGTACCAGAATGTGTTATCACGTGTGGTGAAAAGAGTAGGCATACATATGGTGCCAAATCTACCACCGGTTTGCCAAACTAACAAGGCACAAGTGAATACATTGAAGATTCAAGTTCCAATGTTGCCGGAAGGTAGAAAATAAGCTGAAAGATGAATGAAATATAGATACTACAAAATTCTTTGGACTGGTTGGACTCAGTGGGGGAAGTGAAGATGGCCACTATGAGCTACATATTCTGTGGCCTGATACTTGAATACACTATAGTACACTGTGTGTTGAAAAACACAGGAAATGCATTGGGCCATTCATATTTGTGAGATGAGTTGACTTCCTGAACTCGAAATGCTCTAAAGAATAGAAGATGCTTATGAGAAAACAGATTGAGGGGAATTCTTTTCACTAGATGTAGAAAGACAAAAGTTATTTTTATTTGAACTTTTGACCATAACAAGTCGGGTGTTTACTAAAAAGTAAGCACACATCTATATTGCAGAATGTATCATTTATAAAGCAATTATAAAATAATCTACATATGTGGGTCAAATAACATTTAGTAGTATAATGCATATGATTTATCAAAACTTCACATGCCTACAAAACACACGGCATATAGTGTTTTTTGTCATATTTTAACAAAGCATAAATGGTGTCAATTGTACTATTGAGCTAGTAGGACTATGGGGAGTTGGACCAACAGATAAATGTCAATGGACAGCAAATCTTTCCTATCCCAATCTGAAGAGGATTATAATGTGGCATGTATGTAACAGACCTATTTCCATGGGGAAAGAAAGACAATATTGTATAGAGTTGTACTATCATATACGGCCACGGCCCAAGATCTAGGAGAGCCAGAGAAATAAAGAAACTTCTCACAACAACATACTGTCACTATGACAACCAGGCAGAATCATTTAGCCTGATCTCCAGCCATTCCACACAGCAGAGACATTAAATAGCATTTATGTCGTACACAATCTACAGAGATTTGCTACACAAGCAAGGCTTTAAACACATTTAAATTAAAACTAAATTAAATGATATGGGATGAATGATGCCTGGATCAAAGATAAACGACAGCTAACGACTAAATAGGCAGTTGTGAAGGAATGACACAATAAACAGTAGGCAAAAAATACAGAATTTGCCTCTGGGGCTTGTTAATGAAATAGGCACATACAGACAATTTAACATAGGCCTTAAGAGGATACCACAACATAACTGTCTCATATAAAATAAATATGTGCAACAAGATGTCTCTGATAGTAAGCTAAATCACATATGAACATTTTGTCCCTAGATTTGGCCAGGTCGTTTCCTCTTTTTGGCCAAATAAAATCCCTGTTGATATGGAGATATACAAATAGGCTACACAATATGCTGCCGTGACATTAACTGCGTTCATATAATAATGCATATTCTGATATTAAGTACTCGCGTTCATTTATAGCGCTCCCTCATATTCAAAATCTAACTCATGAAACATGGTGAGAACGTTATTAATGAAAACAAGCATCCGAGTTTATTAATGGTCGTGCACGTATGTATGACACATAGTGGCTGTGGCTTCCTCCCGATTATTTCTACATGCTATCACACAGACTCTTCCCTCTTCTATGTATCAATGCGTGATTGAAGGAAACTTCTTTTGGAAAGTGCACGGACTATTTGCATTTAGCCCTGGAAACCTACGGCTATGTTTATGTTTGAATTATTTCAGTGGAACGTAATACGACTTAGAATACAACAATCGTTAGGTTGGCAAAGCAAATAATGTAACAGAAGTCTTATTCCTTCTTAATTGCGTTATATTTTGCTTCCTCGCGGAAGGATCTCATTTTCTGTGGCGAGGGTCGAAACATCCGCCCAGTTTTCCGATGTTTCATTGCCCCCGAGTTGAAAATGGAGTTCGATCAAACCAGATGTCCGCCAACTACTCTGGGGAAATGTAACTCCTAATATTTTGACTTAATATATTACCCTCAACCTTGAAAATAATTGGATTTCCCCCCGCTCTATACGCTTTACCCCACAATACTCGGACACGTTGACGGAGCGAAGCTGCACAGCTCTTTTCAAGTGTTGTCCTGGACCTGATTGGCGAATGGATGCTCGACAGCCAGCCATAAATAACCTGCCAAACGATGTGTACAGTTTGTACATTTTATAAGGATCTTTATTCACTTTTGAAAACAACGGAGTCGTGTCGCTCAAGAGGACGATGCAGATGTACAATCTGTTGTGGTCGGATTTTACTTCAAGGGAAGATAAAATGAATCATCGGTTGTCATTCCTCCTCGCAATTTAGTTCCAGCCAGGAGGCTAGGCTAGCTACTTGGTTTTCAGAGGAGCGCTCAGTTATGCATGCTCCATTGTAGAACATTTTCCTTTATCCATTATAGGGTGATTTTTATGTGGAAGAAAATGGTGATATTTGTGGTATATTATCCCGCCGTCACTGCGTCGTCGATGCTATTGCAAGAATTTGGATCCCCGTGAGAAAAAATGAGCGAAGATTCGACAAATCCTAACAACGAGTGAGTACTTGGATTAATTTACCATGTTCCCTCAGATTGCTGCAATGATAACAGGTATCTTAACGCTGTGGAGGAGCTCTCCAGGTTTCCCACTACTTGGGTCCGTCTGTAATGCTGGCTATCTCGATACATAACCCAATGACCGTGTCATTTTTTATGGGGTTGTTCATTTCAGGCCTATGTCAAATAAACTAATGCATGTGGTCTATTGTATACATAAGCAAAGCAGTTATTATGTTGTCATTACTATGTTTGGTAAGATCTCTGTGTAATAACTGAATAGTTATAAACGTTTAGTAAGGCTCGCAACGTGTCAGAAAATAGGAGCCAATACTAACTAATCAACTTTCAGTATTCTAGTAACAAATTTCAAAATCCAATTGAATAGTAGCCTTCCCGTGAATAGTTAGGCAAACATTATTGTAATATAATTTAAATAACTGCCATTTAAAAAAGGGAATGGTCCTGCTTATTTGTATACTTGTATTTCAAATTACCTGCTAGAAGTGAATCACAGTATGCCTATGATCACTATATTACAAAGGTTATAACATTAGATAATAATTAATCATAAATGCGAATACGTCATTTTCCACAACATGTGTCCATAAAGGCTACATAGCCTACTAAAATGGTTTCATAAACATTATCACTTGCATTTCAAAATTGTCACCATTCAATTCATATCTGGTCCAGTGAAAACGTTTCCGCCTCTTCATTGCTGCAATTTGAGCGTTCAAAAAGGATGCAATTTTTATCAATCACATTAATTTGCATATCACAATCCCCATTCATAAAAAATGATTTAAAAAGGCACGTTGACATCCCAAATCCATGAATAGACATACAGTATAAAACAGAAGTATTGAAAACCGATATGCTTTATTTGCAATGGATATGATCGTTTTAAATTCCAATTCCTGTTGTTTTAAGGGGCAGCTCTCTTGCGTGCGCTTGTTGACAGTCAGTGAGAAATATCTGCTCGGGAGGTGCTGCGGTCACGTGATTTCCTCCATTCATAAAGTACCTGCCTGCCCATTCACAGCACAGTGCACTGTTTCGCATTGCGCTGTCGCAATAAATACACAATATTCCTTGCATTATTTGCGATAATTCAAATATAAAAACAAACGCGTGTTGGGGATTTGTGTGATATATCTAATGGTATCATGTCCTTGAAATAATATATTGGACCCAGAGAGGAAGTCTATGCATAGCGTTCACATTGTCATGGTTTAATCTCCACCTACTTCTTCCCCCTTTTGTTCCTCTATCGCTCATAAGATCACGAGGTTAATAAGGCTATTCGAAGGATCTGTAACTCTCATTCAAGATATACTATCTGATTTAAAATGGATACAAATCAACTAGACGTACGGGTTGTGGGCGATATGTTTTTCGAAGGCTAGATGATGTCTAACCAAGATGGCTAACGTGATTGAAGCACCGCTGCAAAGGATTCACGCGTCCTTTAGTTGCATATTGTAAAACGATATCCTTTTTTATAATTTTATTTTAAATCTAGTGATCCCTACTGATGTATCCATATCCCCTTAGTAGAATGACTTTTAAGAGATGCCTACGTTTTATTTCATTTATTTTACTGTTAATGAACATGTAACACATGTATTACACATTATAATGCTACGTTGGATGCATTGTCCAAATCTAAAAAGGTAGAAATATAATTCCATTTCTCATATCGATCCCCCATTAAAGAATAAATATAATTGTATTTGTAGCTGTTCCTCAACGTTGACTTTTCCTGAAGTTTGATTCTGTGATTGATGGGTGTTAACCAAGCACAGCCATTTTGATCATGTAGGCCTATATCCTATCGATTTTTTTGTCATTTGATTTGGTGGTGTGTGTTGCTGTTAAGAATGTTGCACAGTGTCGAGCTAACTTTAGGGTTGGAGACATGCACTATGTCTCCAACCCTGATGATAAATAAATAAATAAATAAGTGCACTGCACAGTGTTGATCTGATCACATTAAGTACCTAACTGCCGTTGTAGGTTTGTGGCTGATGTTTTGAATCATTCATTCATCGTTTAAAGTACATGGTTATACCCCTTCTGGTTTAATGTGTCTATAATATACAGTCAACTCTTAGTATGAGAAGGAATCAAATCGTAACAATGTAAATGTTCTTTGCACGATTATTTAAGCTAGTTTACGTCTGCTGAGAAACATTTAAATGGAAACCACTAGTATCCATATAGATCTGTGAACAAACATAGCCCTAGGCCTCATCGCTCGAGATTCCTTCAATGCTCTGCAGCTATTGTCAGGTGATTCCTGGCTGATTTCTCTCCGTCTGTGTCCTGTTCCTATCTTGTGTGATTGATTTGACAGCTCAGCGCATTGTCTTCCGTTGTGGCTGTTGTGATCTTATCACCTGAGGGCAGTTCGGCACTCCCTCTCCTGCTGCCTAGCTTCCCAAACACATTCCTTCCCAAACATCCCCCCCAATCACCCCCCTATCCTGCCCTCAAACGACAATAGCAGACAGATACTTTACCTCTTGAGACTAGCACTTTACGACTTGGGTAATTGTCTATGTCCTATGGCCCTTATGTTAGACTAAATCATTTCCTGGATGTGTTTATGGACGCTGGTATTTCTTGTTTGTGCCAGTTGGTGAACATTACAAACTTAATGCTTTGCGTTACAGAATATTCTATGCTATAGGCAATTGGTTGGAGAAAACAAAGCCAGCTGAGGCAAACATATTTTGTAACAGTTTTAAGCCAAAGGATGGACTTCGACTGCACAGGATTGTGTTGGAACTGATTAAGTTAACCTGCCATTAAACAAGATCTTGTTGTAATACTTTGTATAGCCTAGCCTATTTTCCTCTGTGGGTACTGACTGCCAGCTAGTATTACTTTCTTATTTGTTTGAATTGTGTTTGTCCTATATGTTATGGTCAAAGAGTTCTTGAGGTATGAAGATTTACTCTGCCTTCTTCCTATATTGGGTGGAGAATTTTCCTTAAAAACAAAAGATTGCAGTGCAGGATGTCATTCCAATAAATGTATTTGCACACTGGCCATTTGTCATCTGGTGTCCCCTTCATAAGAGACCATTGCATTGTCCACATGACTAATGTCAACAATTCTCTACAAAACCAGAGGTCTTGGACAGCCTGTAACCATAACAAGCCAACAAACTGAACGGGCCTTTTATGCATGCTGTGGACAGTTCCATTCCCAGGCCAGATCTGAGCCTGGATCCTGTGTATTTTAAACCTGAGCCACTTCCCTCTTTATAATTTTAATTTCCTCCTCCAGTATTTTAGGAGCAGACATAAACTGTTGTAAATGTCAACAGTCTCTTTAGTTCATATTTCAAACTTTTTTTCATTTAAATTTAAGAAACAACCTAGTACTCGTTTTGGGCCTACTCTGCTCCTGGGCTGTGTACGTAGGCTATTAAAGCCAACCTAAACCTCCTTTTATCCCCCCTTATCTTGCCATCAAGTAGCAGAGATTGTCCTTCAGTTTTTTCTTTGCCTCACCCAAGAAGGTCCTATGATGTTCATAGACCATAGCTCAATGCCTTGAAGAAGTGTCTGAATTGCAGAATGCGGAAGCCTAAAGGCTGGGCTAGTTGTGAGCCCTCTGCTGCAGCTGGCCTGACACCGTTCTTTCCTGGGAGGCCACAGACATAAAAGGACACAGATGTAAATCCTAAACCTTGTGTCTTTGATTGAGTTTCCAAACTCTTTGAAAGTGTGAATGGGGGTAGGGTTGGGTGTGTGTGGTTATTTTGTCAGGAACAAGATTTTGTGTTTTTTTCAAGTTTAATTTTAAACCAGGAAGGTAAACTAATTGATGAGTATGTTGATATTAATATATTGGCTGGCCAATTTCAGAACATGTTCCACCTAACCATTTGTTCACAAGGTTTTAGAGATCTTTTTGGGAGTTGAGCTGAGCATACTGATCAGAAAGTCTACCAGAATAGGAACCAAATCTATTTTTAAGGTACTGGTAAAGTTTGCCGGTTGTAACATATTGCTTTATGAAACCCTTTACAGCTCTCCAGAGCTTGTTGATGATGTAGATTCACTCGTTGCCACTTGTGCAATGGCTGCAGTTTTTTTGTTTTGTTTTTAATCAACAACAGGGCCTGCCGTGATAGTTTACAACTTGTTTCATAGCCGCTTCTCTTCACAGTCATGGACCAGCATCATGGTTTGGAGTTTTTTCTTCTTCCCAGCTTTGGTGGTTTCTTTCCCACCCTATCCACCAGCCTTCCAGTCTCTGCAGTAACTATGACGATTAGCCCAGCACCCATGGGACTACTTTCACATCAAAGCAGACCAGAGTTGCCGCAGCAGTGCAAATTTGTGGTTTCTTTTTTATTTTTTGTATTTTTTGAAATGGGAAATGCAAGGTTTTAATTTTCCAAATACTTGTGGTGTAAATTAAGATCATCTCAATATGTGGCTTTGACTGATGTTTTGGGAATAGTTTTTTGGCGTTTGATATGCATGTGGGTTTCATGTGATTTATTGCTCTGCTACGGCTCGATGTCAACCGGAACATTGTTGTTGGGGTTGAAGGCCCAACCCGGTAATAGACAGGTTTGTAACCATCTGCGCAAGGCGGAATATAAAAGTTTGTCGGACTGAGGGTCTGACATTCATTATACTGGTTTTGGCCTATCTCCAATTTGCTTAGATTTTGGGTTACCTTGGCAAATCAACGGCTGTCAATGAACGGATGGACGGACAGACACCGGAAAAGGCCATGTTGTTTGGTCCGAATACTGAATACCCCAGTTGCATTTCTATAAAGGAAAGGGAAGTTTTCATTTAGCGTGCACTGCAGCATCAGATCTGGCTGGTCCCCACCCCCCTCCCTCTACAAGTCTGTTGGTAGCTTAGCTGAATGTTCTTGTGAGGGAGATGACTCATCACCAGCCTGACGTGTGGAGCAGATACGGCAAATTGCTCTTTCACTTCGTTCTATGGCCAAAATAATGGTTTACACGACGGCCAATTGAGCAGTTTTGTGACGTTGGCTGTCAAACGCTCAGTGGGCAGATTTCCCTCATCTTTATTGGTCGTGGTGGCGGGGGTTTAAATGGCAAGCAATACAGACCTTAAAGTTGTTTTGTTGTGGTCCTCTGTCATAATTTGCACTGCATCCATGTTACGTCATGTGGCTGTTTGTTTTGGGGAATGTCTGTGCCCTTGAATTTGCCACCGGTTATTGAAGGGACTTGAACCGTGGCTAATTGGCTAGCCAGTTTGCACCGTTTAGATTAGATGCACTGCTGGAATCGACAGTCAACTCGGGGCCCAGTTTGCATGTTATTTGTTCTTGCATGGTTTGACTTGGCCCGTATGCTAATCTTTCTGCATTAAAAGCATTTATTTATTTCTTTGTCGGTAACTTAGGCCTCCATTTTCATTTCATTTTGTATTGTAGTAAAAAAAAAGATCATGTCTTTTTAGCCTTCAACAATTAAATGCATAAATGTTAATGGTTTAATAACTTCATTCTTCCACGACGACCATGGATGCATGCATACCCAGCCTTCCATTAAGAACAGCATGTGATATTTTTATAGTGTCGGCCAGAGCTTTAAAAAAAATATACATTTTATCTTTGAACAGCTGTGGAGCACACGTAGAAGGTAACCAGACATTTTAGCAAGCATAGAGAATGACTCACACACACACACACACACACACACACACACACACACACACACACACACACACACACACACACACACACACACACACACACACACACACACACACACACACACACACACAGAGAGAGTAGCGTTTTTTTCTCTCGCTCTTGCTCGCTCTCAGTCCTCCATTTTTGTTCCTCCCGTCTCTTCCTAGCTAGCGCTTTCCTTTAGCAAGATATTCTAGAGAATCCGATTGACTTAAGTAGCCTGTGTTTATTTTCCCCAAATATTTCTTTGAGTAATCTCATGTGCACACCCCACCACATCCACCTCCACCACATCCACCTCCAAAGTCTGAAGCCAAAAAGGTCTAGTGGAGCCTGACGGAGCCTGACAACCTTCCTCCGGTTCTGATACAGGAGAGAGAGAGGGGGGGGGGGGAGGGGGAGGGAATAAGGGATAGAGAATGAGAGAGGCCCTTTTTTCCAGCTTCTCAGCTGGGCCGAAAAAAAAAGTGTAGACTTTTCTCCTCTTTTCTGATGCTAATGAAAGGAGGAATGGTTTTCCAGCCCTTAGCTTGCAGAGTGTGTCTCTCCTGCAGCATGCTCCACTGCCTGGACATTGTCAGAGCACAAAACTCCAGGCCCGGGATCCAATAACGTGAAATTTCAGCAGAGAAGCGGCCATTGTGTAGAAGGAGGCAGCCGGGGAGAGGGGTTGATAAAAAAAAAAAGGGAGGAGGAGGGGGGGGGGGGGCAGAAGAACGGGAGGGGAGGGGAGGCGAGGGAGGGAGGGTGACTTGGCGAGCACCCAGGGCTCAGGCCACATCCTTTCTCCTCTTCTCTCTCCCCACTCCTCCTCCCCCCCCCCCCCCCCCCCGCCGCCTCCTCCTCCCCTTCTCCAGGGGGGTGGGAAGCCCAGGGCCAAAGCAGGAGCAAGACATGATGGCATGCTGGAGCTCGGTCAACCATGGGGCCGATCGGCAGACAAACAGCCACTTTGTCAGCTTAGGAAGCGGTTGTCCTAGGATCCCCCCGTCTTCAGCACACACTGGAGCAACCCGCCCCAGTGCTGGGGCCTGCCCGGCCCACACGGGCTCTTTTCCTTCCCCTCCTCCTCCACCTCTACCCCTCTGTGTATCTCTTTTTGTATCCTGAGCGGCAAGTAGAGGCCAACAGGTTTTACAGATAGCCTCTAACGTTATTCTTTAGCTAGTTGGTACGCAGTTTATGAGTAATCGGTTGTGGTTCCAAAATACAAAGGATGATGTAGGAGCACGTTATAAAATGTGGATGAGAGCTAGGGTCTACCCCTGTAGTATCTGCCCCCCCCCCCCCCCCCCCCAACTCTCACTCCTTCTCACGCACGCACGCACGCACGCAGAGCAGCCACCTCCTCCCACTCCTCTGAAGTGTTCCGTTATGCTCCCACCTCTCCCTCTGTTTTTCTCTCCTGCTTTTGGTCGGAAATGAAGTCAGTCATCCAGCAGAATATGTTGGAATAATTTAGAATGGGGCCTCCTTTCTTTTCTTGCCCCCCCCCCCCCTCCCCCCTCCCCCCTCCCTCCCGTACCAGAGCGCCCAGGCCAGCTGATCTGCTTCCGCTCCCAATTCTGTGTCCAGTGGAGTGTGTGCTCCCAGCAAGGGGTGGGGGGGGGGGGGGGGCAGAGGGGGGCGGCTTTTGTCTCCACAGACCATCCCTCGCTCTCTGGTGTGTGTGTGTGTGTGTGTGTGTGTGTGTGTGTGTGTGTGTGTGTGTGTGTGTGTGTGTGTGTGTGTGTGTGTGTGTGTGTGTGTGTGTGTGTGTGTGTGTGTGTGTGTGTGTGTGTGTTGGCCTCGAATATCCTCTTGCCTTTTGGAACCATTACTGGAGCTGTTACCTGAACTCGGGGAAAGGAAAATGGGAGGTAGGAGAGGGGGGGGGGGGGGGGGGGGGAGGAGTCACGGTAAATCAACTAGAGAGAGGCAGACAGAGCTTTTTCTGTGTGTCTCTTCTTCTTGAGGTTGTTTAGCATTGAGGTCTGCTTCAGGTGTCTTGTGAGCTGAGCGGTGATGCAGGGAATGGGCCATTTGCAGAGCTATTCGCCGACCATGTGTACTCGTGCTTTTTTGCATGTCGCTCCAGGCATCTGCCGCACCCCTTGATATTAGCCCCACATGGCACAAATGCACTTTTTCTATTCATTCATTGCTTTTTTTTTTTCTTTTCCTGGGCGTTCTGCTTTCTCACACTTCCTCTCCCAACACCCCCCCAGCACCCCCCCAGCACCCCCCCGTCTCCTGGTTCCATGGCTGCTGGCATGTGTGTGTTAGTGGCAGGTCTGTAGGGTCAGGCCCTGGTCATTGTGCCCTGGTCATGGCTGAGCGACACCACCGCCTGCCTTCTGTTAGCCCAAGGGACCCTCCCTGAGTGACGGCCCCTCCTGCATCTTCCACTCACATCCTTTATTGGGGGCCGTAGAGAGGGGGCACAACTGTGGCAGTATTGGCCTCTTTTTACTGCCTGATATGCTGCCCCCCCAAAAATGCGGCTTTATTTCTGTGTGGATTAGGGGTGGGGGGGGGTGTCTCTGGTGTAAGGCTGCATTTTTTTTTTTTACGTCGGCGGTGGACGTTTTGAAAGTGGTAGCAGGAAGGGCGCGGGGAGGTCGTCGGGGGCAACAGTTATTCATGGCTGTTGTCTCAGTGGTCGTCTCTGAGGAGCAGCTGTCCCCAGCCACGTTTGGGGACAGGATAAGAGAGAGTGAACTGTCCAAAACGCAAGCCAAATGTGTGTATCATAAAAAAAACCCTGGGCCCAGACTGGGGCTGGCTAGTAGCAGTCTGGTATGGCCCTGCTTCCATCTGTCAACAACACTGTGGACCCAACATACGTCACACACTCTCACTTCCCATAGTCTGCCTTTGCTCTGGCGTACATAATTATACATGGAGTATATTTCTAGTATTAAGGTCCTACCAGGAAGTCTCGTCAGGAAGCCATTTCTGATTTACGCTGTTCTACAAACATGGTAGAATGTGGCTTGACCCGCCCGATTTTAAAGTCAAACACATTGTCTTTCCTGGACAGAATGCATTTTAATGTTTATTGTTGTATTGCAATAGATGCTTGATAAAGTAGCTATTGGTATGGTAGCTATTAAAGTATTAAATGTACTCTTAGTTCCGTTGGATTGTTTGAAAGCACTGGGCACAACTTTAGTGGTGGAGAATCCTTGGAAAATAGAATGTAACATGCAGCAATCCTATAAAATCTGGAGTTATTTAAATGTTATTTGGCGATAAGAAGAAAATCCTCTTGTGCCCGCCAGCTCTATGTATAGCAGCAGGCTTGTGTTCTGCTTGCCCATGACCCTCACTCTCAAGGACTTTTTCAGGAGAATTTACATCTTTAAGTGTGTTGGTTCATGAAGCAGTTTAACGGGGTATACAAAATATAGAATGCTAGTTCGCAGATAATCTCATACCTATGTATAAATTAAAACGTATTGGCAAGAAAGATAATATTTCGAACACTGAATAGTTCCTTCATCATGGAAGAAAAGTTTCACATAGGTCTATATAACCTGAACTTTTATCCATGACATACATCCATTGTTTTTAGGAGTTAATATTGTGTTAATGGACCTACTCTGTTACAGGCTAGGCATACTGCTAATGCTACAGAAAGACAAATCTTTATTACTAGCATGAAGTCACTAGGCTAGGCTTTGGCAGTTAAACTATGCCTACTGTGTTATCTAACCTCCCTGAACGCTGTACAAGGTACACATTTGCTTAGACTGCAAGTATTCTGAAAACGGCCTACCGGGAATCTAAAATATCAACCTAACATGAGATGAATTTACCACAGACTTTAGTTATTAAGTCACCATCATTATTATCAACTTAACTCCCTTCGTATGAATGTTCACGATAATGTCAAATAGTTGTTCACTAAACACTTTGGGATTGTATTTTCCAGTGAGGTCAGTATGGCCACAGGTTATACTTTGTGTATATGAACTACTAGGTGTTTGATTTGTTCCTATTTGACTATCCATGGTGGTATGATTCATTGATATAAAATATATATCTTTAACGCATATAATCTTACTCCAAGAACAAGTCAAGGATTCCCTTGCACACACACACACACACACACACACACACACACACACACACACACACACACACACACACACACACACACACACACACACACACACACACACACACACTGCCGTTTCTGAATGCCTTGTGTCAGACACAGACAGAACACTTGATGCATGGTCATTCGCATGTGTTCATTGTACAGGAGAAGGAAGAATACACATTGTCTTCACAGGGGAGACAGTTTTTGTCGGTTGATTTATTTTGGGATTATTTACCATGGTCATCAATCCTGGGGAGGAACTTTGGTCAACTATTACATATTTAAGCCGCATGCCTTGCACAGCCTACACGTGGAACAAGAAATAGCCTCAAGTTTAATGCTCACTGGCTCATAGATTAATTACTAACTAATAACCTGGGCACTGAGGTTTGCCAAGGGCGTGGAAGGCACTGGAACAAAGGTTGATGGTGTAGACGTGTTCCAGATTCAGAGCAGGGGAGGCAGTGAGAAAAATGGGAGCATCCATTTCGTGTCAAGAGCGCAGACACTGCCGCTGCTTGACAGGCCCCATCTCAGAACCTTCTTGTGACCCAGCACATAGCTCTTAATTTTTCTGTGACGCTTAAACATTAACTTACTGGGGGGGGAATATGCAATGACATCATAAAAAAAGTCTAAAAGGTCTGTTTTAGACCTTTTTTGTCCCGTTGTTCCGAGGGCGACGTTGAAAGGTCAGAGACACCGGAAATAGTGATTATGTCTTTTTTCTTCAACTCTTCCTTCCTATCGGTGACTTGTTTCCTTGGTTAGCTTTACCCATTGCCTCTAGTGGACTATATTCCAATCCTTCAAACTTCCACCCTTTTTAGTGTGTTTTGAAGAGGACCTTTTAAAGCTTTGTCTTCAGCGATCTTTGACCCTCGGCGTCTCTGGTGGGACAGGGTCCTGTTATCTAATCAGAGAAGCCACCAGAACACTGAGCAGATGACCCCGAATAGGGACAGGGGGTGCTTCTTCTGTTGGTGTAAGGGGGGGGGGGGGGCAGATAGTGTTAGGAGATAACGCAAGGGACAAGACACGCAAAAAGCCAATGATCATTGTTTGAGGAAGAAAGATGGTAGTGATTAGGACGGGTACAATTAGGACATTTTAACTAGCGTGGCCGGGGTTCGGAGATGAAAGAGGGGCTTCCAGTGGTTCTTACCTCTCTACCTGTGTCGATTAAGAGGGAAGGCTGTTGAGGACAAGGAGAACCTGAGGCAGCCTGGGGCTCGGCCACATGGTCAATAGCCCTGCGCTTGGGGTTAAACACACCATGGGCTTTGATGGCGTCTCAGAAATAGTATCCAGCGGGCGGTTTACAGGTACACGGAGTGGCACTCTTTCCGACTTGATGTCTTACCACTTTGATCAGTTTTTCTTGGTTTAGGTTTGCCAGACCAATTCACAACGGAAGGAAACAAGGAAACATGTTAGACGTCAGTGGCAGCCATCTTGGTTGTCGATGATGATGCCTCAACGGTGCACCCATAGGGCACTCCTCCGTCATCGTATTAAACCCACCATATTTGATAAACTGTTGCGATTGGCTGGACCTGGGGACCAAGTCTGCTGGAAGTCTGTCTGAACAAAAGGGGGGGCAGACTCGTATGCTAGAGCAAATAAAACATGAGCTTGACGATTTTTTTTTTTTTCAGACCAGGTTAAGGTCTTTTAATTCTCAAAATACGTCTAATATGTGATCATATGAATCAGCATTAACTCTTAACTGAAAAAAATGGACAGGGTTTTAGCGTCTATCGATAAAATGTGGGTATAGGAGTAAAGGTCACCGTATCGTATAGTTATGATACTTCAGCCCGGCAGATCTTTCTGCGAAATGTCATCTTGCACAAAAGAGGATCCATCAAGTGTCAATCGTGACCATGCCTTTCTAATGGGAAACAAGCTACGTTTAAAAGGTACAAAGAGGAACGTTTTTGTGACGGCTTCGTCCAAAAAAACACCCTTAAAACCACAAACAAATCGCCTAGAGCTTTATCTTAAAGATGTGGCTGTTTTAAAACCCTTGTCTGGTGTCTATTCCGTGTATCGTTCCCGGATAGTTGTTCTCTCTCTCACCCTCTCACTCCCGTGTTGTTGTTCTTCCTCCACAGTGACAGTTATGCGCGCGTGAGAGCAGTGGTCATGACTCGGGACGACTCCAGCGGCGGGTGGCTCCCCCTGGCGGGCGGAGGCCTCAGCTGCGTCACCGTCTATAAGGTCAGCAGGGCGGAGGACGGCGGCAGCACCCACAGTGGAGGGAGCAGCAGCAGCCTGAGCCCCTGTAGCCCCTGTAGCCCCTCTAGCCCCACCTCTGTCGAGTTCCTCATCAAGGGGGAGCGCCTCAAAGACAAACTGGTGAGTGAACCGATGATGCACCCGTTGACACCGTTCGTGGATTGGGTTGAGTGAGCAATAGGGCTTGTTAAAGCTCGATACTTGGGGACGCACCTGTCACTATTGATTTTAATATAGTGACATATGTAGGGTGTTTCTTTCACACATACACACGCGTGTGCCGATTTTATGTATGCATACTTAGTTAGTTAGCGTTATGAGAGTTGTTCATTTGTCGAGCCAACGGGAATGGGTGTGGTACTTCTTTAAGAAAATACCACATTCTTCCACAAAGTTGCATGAATATTGGCCCAGTCGTTTTTATCCTGGGTACAGACCGACAAATAAACTGCACAGAAAACGACCTCCTCGGCGCAGGTAGAAATGAAACGCATGAGGGTTTGGTTCCGGTATTGCCGCAAACTGCAAGGTGGCACTTTTCTAACACCGCGTTGAGGACATTTCTATACCACGGCAGCCCTAGAGACATAATTGTATTGAAATCTCTCACTCTCATCTCTGTCTAGTTTAACGTAAAGCAGAGGGAGTTAAGGCCTGATTATGGTTCCATGTTGACTCAATGCAAGGGGCTTTGCGGACCCTCCTTTGCATCCACTGCAAGTTCCTGATGTGCGCCGCCCGAAAATTGCGTCCTTGCGTGAAGGCAAAGCAGCAGCAAGGGCTGTGATTCGTCCGCTCACTGAAACCCGACGCAGAACCAAAACAGGTTCACAATTGCGTCGAAGCAACTGTGTGGTCATTGCGTCGACGTGGAACCATAACTGAGCCTTTAGTGGGGAGCAGCCTTGTCCTATACTTCAGTGGTTTCAACTATGAAGGGCACGTGTGAATAGCATAGTCTAGATCTACTACTTTAGGCGCAAACCTACGTAAGAATAAACAATTTAAACGGGGTACAATGACACTGAAGATGAGCTGCAGGCTGGTTATTGCATCCTATAACCGAGATCGGCATGAAGCTATTTATATGGATAAGTGAAGCCTACCTTTTACTGTTAATCAAGAGTTAAAGAAGGATAACATTACTGTCTCAATGACTGAAAAACACATTCGTTTTGGAGTCACGTTATCGGGTCCTACAAATTTCAAGTTAATCGGCCGATCACTCTCACATGTTTAAGGCGCGTATAAGCCGATAATGATCGATGACCGCTCAATCGGTTTATCACTACTGAATATTACTGTACTTTCTCACATCTTTTAATTTTTTTATCCTGCTTACCTAAATACTCATTTTCACGTATGCACCCAACACACAAAGATCGAGCGATGCCGTATTCCGTGAGGTGAGATCACCATACCTCCACAGACACACACACACACACACACACACACACACACACACACACACACACACACACACACACACACACACACACACACACACACACACACACACACACACACACACACAGGATGAGATCTGGCTCCCCTCCGACGCACAGGTATCTGAAAATAGGTAGTGTATGGATGACTTCATTCAGGAGAAGGGAAGCCGGCCCGGGAGAGCAGTGTGTGGGATGGGGGGGAATGGGGAACCGCTATGGGAAGCAAGAGAGGAAAGGAAAAGGCAGTGGTTTCAATATTCACATTCAGCCAATGTCTTTGTTACATTCAAAGCACCTTTTTGAGTATTTTCTGTAGTTTGATGATGACGGGAGAGGAGATTTTTTTTGAATCATGTTTTGTATCTTTTTCTGGTGATTTGATTAATAAATAGGTTGGTTGTTGTATTCGAGGTGTACCATCTAGCGCCATCGATCACTCTGTGATGTCACATATCCAAGTAATAAGTGTGGGATACTGATCGGCCCGGTATCCTATCCAATCTCGCATGACTTCAAACAGACAGTTTGTATCCTTTAACCGACACCGTCCCTCTTGGGGAGCATTTGTGTGTGTGTGTGTGTGTGTGTGTGTGTGTGTGTGTGTGTGTGTGTGTGTGTGTGTCTGTGTCTGTGTCTGTGTCTGTGTCTGTGTCTGTGTCTGTGTCTGTGTCTGTGTCTGTGTCTGCGTGTGCGTGTGCGTGTGTGTGTGTGCGGTCGGGGCGTGACACAGACAGGAACCCACTGATGTTCAGACAGGGGGTATGTCTCAGCGAGATGGCTCATAGACCCAGGCGCGTGTTACGTACTTGAGGATGTGGTTTAAACACCCGCCCAACGGAACACGACCAGAATCCTCCCCAGCACAGATCGGGATGCCACCCAGCACTAGGGTGTTGGCGGCCCCCACCACAGTGCAGCCGACAGTCTGAGGGGACTGTGAGAAATGGGAGGGATTGACGAGAAGGGAAGAGGGGGGGGGGGGAAACAAACTGAAATGGTCAAATTAGCTGGTGGTGGGGCACCCCGGTGGCTCACTGGGTAGAGCGCCTACCATTAAGGCTCAGTCCTGACCACAGCGACCCGGGTTCACTCCTGCCCGTGGTCATTTGCTGCTTGTCCTCCCCTCTGTCTCCCATACCTTCCTCTCTATCTCAATCCATCATAAAGCATAAAAATGCAAAAAAAAAACATTTAAAAAAAAAAGATAGTGGTGGTTGGCTTGGGGGCTGGGATATAGAAGAAGACGGATAGAACGCTGTTTTCAATTCTGCTTGTTTTATGCTTTGATTATTTTTCAACATTATTTTACAGTCGAATATTTTACTGCTGTAATGCCCACATTTACAGTCGATCAAAGGTGAAGCAGAATATTCCAAACTAGGGGATCACATATTTTTTTCGTCATTCAGTAAATAAGACGGAGCAGCTTGACGTTGTACACCGGTCACACAGTATTGTACCACTCCTCCTCACACACAATACCGTGCACGGCCTAAAAAAAACTAAAAGTGTATCTCATTAACACTTTGGAAAATCATTCACAGAAACCGAGGCGTCCAAGTAGTTATTACAATGGTA
This sequence comes from Gadus chalcogrammus, assembly GCF_026213295.1. Classification (NCBI taxonomy): domain Eukaryota; kingdom Metazoa; phylum Chordata; class Actinopteri; order Gadiformes; family Gadidae; genus Gadus; species Gadus chalcogrammus. The sequence goes on from NC_079416.1 coordinate 17,187,426, forward strand.
GTAGGCACCTGAAATGTTCCAAAAAATATACATACAAATATCTGAAATTTGTAATTAGGAGGTGGTGAGATGATATTGTCTGGTGGATGAAAGATGCGCACAGACAACATGAATGGGAGGAAGGGAGATTGAGAGAGATGAAGGAGAGGGGGTCTGGCTATAAGCGCAGTGATGCGGCACACAGTGTACCACTGGTGACTCAGCTGACTCTTCATAAATCCACCAATCACCCGCCTCTGCCGCTCTCCCTCACTCCCTCTGCTCTTCTCTCTCGTCGACTCCTTCGCCGTTGTTCTCAGTGCCTCTATCCCTTCCGTTTTTTCTCTCCCTCTGCACCTATCGGTCCGTCTGCGGTTCTGTCTTCCCAACCCGCCTCCCTCGGCTTGCGTGTGAATCGACTGTTGAGCTGGGCACTGGCTCCTCTTACCACGGCCGGTTTGAATGGCCGCCGCCTCTTCCTGTACTCACTGGCTCTCCGGCGGACTCCCCTAGCGGCCTCTCTCTCTTTATGAATGACAGCCAGATCTGAACTCTGCCACCACACACCAGGAATGCTGCCTGGCCTCACCTCGGGGCCCCCGAGCCACTTCATTCAGCCTGCCCTCCCTTCCTGTGCTTAATCTGTGGCCCTTATCTTTTGTTCATTGGTCTCCGGTTATAAAAAAAAAAAAAAAAAGTGTATTACATGGAAGTGCTATGTGGAAATATTTCTAAAGCAAACACACATAGATGGATGGTTAAGATAGATAGCTGCAGATTGAACGCAAAGTGGAAGCTTATCTTTTTCGGCTTCACAGAACGTGGAAAACGTGCGTTATTGAACCAGGGAAAATCTGTTCAACAGGTGGGGTCGGTTTTGGCATAATGAGGATGTGTCATTACTGGGCCTTACTTATGATTCTGTTTTATATTGAGGACCTTAGGGAAGTTTCTGTTTGCCATAATCTGTGCAGGTAAAACAATTGGGGGTAAACGGGGTGTCAGCGTCAGGTTGAGCGTGAGGGCTGTTAAGCAATACAGACTATTTTATCCTCTCACCATAGCCTTAAATGAGTAGAGGTTAATGATTGTGGGAGTAGCAGGACTTTGGCCTGATTAATGTAAGTGCATCGGAAGTTGCTTTTGGAAGCGCTATCAGTTAAAGTTCCTGCTGGGTTGGATAGTTGATTGATTGTAGATGTTGGTGGGCGTGTCCACGTCTGCCTTCACCCAGAACCAGGCCTTCCCATCTCTCTCTCTCTCTCTCTCTCTCTCTCTCTCTCTCTCTCTCTCTCTCTCTCTCTCTCTCTCTCTCTCTGAGGTATCCCCTGCTATCTCCTTACTAATCCCTATGTGTTCGAACTCTGGGTCTGACTCTGAGCCTCTCTCTCCTCTACAACCCCCCTCCTCCTCCAGCTCTCTCTATTTGTCTGACACTCTCTCCCTCTTCGCCACCATATCTGTTCCTCTATTCAATACCCCCGTCTTGCTCCAGCTTTTCTCCACCCCCCCTATTCTCTCTCTCTCTCTCTCTCTCTCTCTCTCTCTCTCTCTCTCTCTCTCTCTCTCTCTCTCTCTCTCTCTCTCTCTCTCTCTCTCTCTCTCTCTCTCTCTCTCTCTCTCGCCACCGGGTAACCCAGGCTCCTCCTCCTCCTCTCTCCTCTCTCCCTGGCTCTGTCTCTGAGCGCGGTGTGGAATGTGGTGTTGAGTGTCGCTGGTCCACGCTGATACTTCCTCCCTCCCCAGCCTCGTCGCCGCGCTCACCTTACCTGCTCCGGCTCCGTTCTGTCTCGCCTCCACAATCAGTCCCAGAGGAGCGGCCAGAGCCCCTTCGCCCCACCCCCGTGTCCCCGTCCCCCCCCGCCAACTCTTGCCATCTCTCTGTCTCACTCTCTCCCTGGTTCTGGATAAACACAACAGGTCTTCGTCTCTGCTCCTCTTCCTCTCCCGGGGAGGGAGAGGGGGGAGGGTGACAGGGGTGAGGGACAGAGAGATAGAGGAAGGTAGTGTGGGAGGGGGGGGGAGTATCTACGGCTGTTGCTCCCCCCCACCCCTCCCCCCCCCCCCCCCCCCCACCCCATAACGGAAGAAGTACTAAGAAAACACAGGCCAGTATGTTTGTTGTATTTATGTGTGCCCCCGTATCGACCCATGCGCTCCGCAGGCTCCCACCTCAGCATTCCGCGTGTACTGTGGCTTGGCACACTCCGATGACTGCGCTCCTCGGCCGACATGCTAATATCGCATGTCTGCACCCTCTCCCCTCCTGCTGCCACGTCCCACAGTCCTACACTGCACGCTGGGGATCCTGTTCCTGCTCCCAGGGTGTTGGCCGCCCTGTGTGTGTGGGTGTGTGTGTGTGTGTGTGTGTGTGTGTGTGTGTGTGTGTGTGTGTGTGTGTGTGTGTGTGTGTGTGTCTGTGTCTGTGTCTGTGTGTGTGTGTGTGTGTGTGTGAGTGAGATAGTGCTTGTATTTTAGCCCATTGTGGAGCTAATACGTATATGTTTATGATCTTTGTCTGCGTGTGTGCCAAAACTCTACACGGCACGACTGCAACTGGAACTTGCCTCTGCACTCTCCCCATATATGTTCACGCGTGCAGCCCGTTGCACTAAGCTCGGCTTTTTTTCTTCTTCTCGAGCACAGCCTCACTCGCAGAGTTCCCAACCCCACCGTGCACGCTCGTGAAAAACCTCAAAGACTGTAATGGCCGTCTCTCATTTCATTTAATCTGCCGAGAGGAAGGCATGGAGGCGGCCCACCACCCCCTGATTAATAATAGGCTTTTGGAAACGCAGTCGCTCCCTGCTACACACTTGGGCTGCTTGGCTCCGAAACAACACTTCGGTACCCCCCCTCGTACCCCGAAACACCACCAGGAACACATCGCTCTCCCTCAAGCTTCATCCCCGGCTGGAAATCAGACCCCACCATTTAGAGTGTGTTTAACAGATTATCAAGGAACAGAACGTGAACTTATTAGTCTTTTTTTCCTAATATATACATTCATTTATATGGAAACATTATTTGAGGAAAGGCTCTAGTTCTTTGTCTCAGTTTTTTGTTGTTGTTGAGTGATTTTGAATATGAATGAATTTAACAGCTTTGGGCGAAGAGCAAGAAGGAGAAGAATTCAAGTCTCCATGCGTTGAATTTCTGTTGATGCTAGTTTTTATGGGGGGAAAGACCCGCAGAAAAAACGACGGCAGTATCCAGTATCCTGCCTATACCTCATAATATCCATATGGGCCCGGTACTTCCAACAGTTACACTGGTAGTCAGATCCACACACAGCCCTTAAGTCTAGTCACATTCTACTAATACAAATTGTATAGGCCATAATCACAGAAACATTCTCAAAGGCAACATTTTAGAAGCTTGTAACCCTAGCCCCCCAAACGGCAAAGAAAACTCACCTTGATTATCAAGGAAGAAACTTTGGGAAGGAACACAGAACGAGGGATCCCTCCTTCCAGGGATGGCAAGGAATACAATAGGTGCAAAGGATGTCGATGGAGCAAAAGAGTTTACGCAAAATGAGACTGTTAGACCCTTAATTTAGTAATGTGGCGTAGAGGCGCCGGCGAGTTGCAAGTACATTATGAACCAACGGTTTTATGACAATCATACGCTAATCTACTTTCATTTGTGTTGGTCTGTGTTTAGGTGGTGCTGGAGTGTGTCATCCAGAAGGACCTGGTGTACAACAAGGTGACGCCCATCTTCCACCACTGGAGGATCAACGAGAAGAAGTTCGGCCTGACCTTCCAGAGTCCCGCCGACGCCCGCGCCTTCGACCGCGGCATCCGCCGAGCCATCGAGGACATCAACCAAGGTGTGTGTGTGTGCGTGTGTGTGTGTGTGTGTGTGTGTGTGTGTGTGTGTGTGTGTGTGTGTGTGTGTGTGTGTGTGTGTGTGTGTGTGTGTGTGTGTGTGTGTGTGTGTGTGTGTGTGTGTGTGTGTGCAGATAGGGGGTGTGGAGATGGAGCCGCACTGGGAGACGAAGGAGTAGATGCAGGGCGTGAGAAATGAGCAACTGACCTGAACACGCATTGTCGGGCATCCAGCAAACTGCAGAGGGCATCGTTTCTGTACCTGGAGATCAGTTCTGCCCACGTCTGCCTCTGTCTCTGTCAGTCATACTCCATCGTATGGACAAATGCATCAGGCTATATTCAATACCCCAAAGTTTGTTCTTGGCTGTCGCCGGCAGAACCCTAGTTTCTGTCATTTTCTTTAAAGATTTTTTTATTAAGAAAATGATTATTTGTAGTGGTACAAGTGCATGCAATACACATGTTGTTACACCAGGATTACACTGAACCATTACATGTGAGCTAGTACCAATCTAAACTCTCTCTCTCTCTCTCTCTCTCTCTCTCTCTCTCTCTCTCTCTCTCTCTCTCTCTCTCTCTCTCTCTCGCTCTCTCTCTCTCTCTCTCTCTCTCTCTCTGCGTTCAAATCTAAATTCCCCACCAGCCTCACAACAGGTCAGGTGTGTATGCTTGTGTGAGAGACGTGGTGTGCATTATGAATGGGGCGCGTCGCCGTTGTCTGCAGGTGCTGCATCCTGTCTGTGTCAGTGCGGTTTACTGGTTGACCTAGCGTCTGTCGGTCGGGAGAGATGCTTGCCTTTGATTAGCCACGCTACCTGGTCACTAACCCAAGCTTGACCTCCCCCTCCTGCATTATCTTAACAAAACAAGCTGTCCAGATGAACACTCTTAACTTCCTGTTCCGACTGGCAGGGAGGGTTGAACCCAACTGTGGGTGGTAGTCCCAGGAGAGATAGGGAGAAAGAGAGAGAGATATCGCTGTAATATTATATAGTATTAAGTATTTTTTTTTACTATATACATTTTAAGATTGTTGTGTTTTCTTTTTATTTGCTTAATGTTTCATGGAATTCCTTCTGTCTTGGATTTCTTTGGGGCAACTTAACTATAAACTTTCCCATGCCAATAAAGCCCGTTGAATTGAGGGGGAGGGAGAGGGAGAGGAAGGGAAATGATAAATTCATCGAAACACGACATCGAATTAGAGGAGAATGTCAGGAGAGAACTTGTTGAGAATTCTCTGACGCAGTGTTGCTAATGCGTGCCTTTAGCGCTCAGACGTACAGGGCCAGGGTGAAACGCTAAAAAGTTTAGCATTCCCGGAGACACAATGGAAGGTTTGTTTTTTCAGTTCTGCTGCTGGCACTCTTTCCAGGATGCCATTACCCCGCCATGTCTTTAAGGTAAACTGGGCTTTAAGCAGCGGCGGCGGCGGCGGCAGCGTGGCTGGTGGAGTTAAATGCGGGCGTTAAAAGTTAACCGCTTTAGGTCCCGATTATATTTCCGCACAGCGCCAGAGGTTGCAAAGTCATCCAATTAAGCGGGAGATCCGCCAGCTCAGCAATCCGCTGCCGCCCGGCCCCAGATCTCCACGCGAGCCGGGCACGCTGGCTGTAATCTTGCCCCCTTCACTCTGGAGATCTGGCAAAGCCCAGAGTTGACACTGCAGCAATTATTATTTATTCTTTTATAGTGGACTTAATGGATCCTCTAGCATCTAGAGCATGGAGAGATTCAATAGCCCTCTCGGATTCCACTTCCTATGGTGCACCCAAAGTCATCGCCAAGGTTACCGGAATGTTCCAAGGCCCAACACCTGCAGCAGCAGGGCTGCAGTTGTTTTTTCCCACTTCCTCTGCCGCTGGGATTTGTGAATGTGTGGGAGTTTCCTCCCGCATGCCGATACTTACAGTATGTGAACGAGAACCATTGAAGGTTGGCCATTGAGGAGGGGGAGGGAGGGTGAATGCTGGTCATGTGACCGCCCACCGGATGCTATTAGACGAATGGAGATGCTCTGGGGTTGATCTGCTTGAGGGGAGAGGGCTTGTACAGCACCACTGCACCACGGCCATACATGCTTTCTTACCACTAGCTGCTTTGGAACAAATGATTATGCTCTTTCTTGGGATTTTAAGATACAGCCTGTTAATGGTGCTGTCTTCTAGGCGCCTGCCCCCCCCCCCCCCCCCCCCCGATCTCTCTCTGTCCTCTCTCTCTCTGTGTATTCTGCCAGTGTTGTGTAATGCCTCTCTATGGTTCACGCGGGCTCCTTCTTCAGTATTCCTGTTGCATCGCTCTGCTGCTGGACTGTTCTCTGTGTGTGTGTGAGCCTTGCAGTCCTCTGTTGCCATGGCAACATCGGGCACATGGCTCAGGCAGCACCGTGCCCCATCCCTGCCAGAGTCGTGCTGCAGGAAGCTTCTGTCTCACTGTGACAGAGACGTGCACGCGCGCACAGCCGCACACACACACACACACTTGCGGGCGCACACACACACACACACACACATGCACGCACAAACACGCCTACCTCTCCATGTGATTCATAGACAGAGTGATCAACAGTGGAGCTCTGTCAGTTGTGCTGTCTGAGGTGGAGACAGACTCACGGATGTTGTTGACTGATGCCCGGCTGCTCTAAATAAGGTCTCGGGCGAAGACTAATTAAGGGAATTTCAAGTCTTAAAACAAAAGAGCCCCTTGATGCTCCAGGTACAAACAGTTTGGACCCTTCATCCCAGTGGAGATGACTTAATCCCTGATGTGTTCCTCATCCAGCAGCGAGATCTTAACCTCCACCTCTTCTCCTGCGCAAGGTTCGCTCTGGCGTGCTTATTTTTAAACATGGCTGCCACTGCACCTCTGATGATTTGCCTCCAAGTTGAAACCAGTTTGCGTGCAATTGTTTTGGTTTGTTTTCTTTCTTTTCCGCGAAACATCTCGTGAAAATGCAGTCTGTTTGGTCCTGAGTCGTAAAGCCTCGTGCACAAACCACACTGTATACTATAGCGCGTCGATCAAGCCAATGGCTGAACCCCAGAAAAAGAAGCAAAAGAAAATACGTTCCCTCGAACTCAACAACTGGACATTCATTGTACAACAACCATAAACAAATATGGTTTACTTTTGGAGTTTTGCAGAGATTAATATATTATGAAACATATATAGACTTTATAGAAGTGTGTGACTTTTGAGCCCAATTTATATAAATTTTCTTTCAGTTTGAGACCCAGGATATAGCTGCAAGATCCAGATTCTAGATTTCAAACCCAGGTTCTAGCTTTATGACCCAGTTTCAAGCTTTTAAAACCAGGTTCTAGCTTTGAGACCCTAACTATAGCTTTGAGACCCAAACTATACCTTTGAGACCCAGGTTCTAGATTTAAGACCCAGGTTCTAGCTTTAAGACCCAGGTTCTAGATTTTAGACCCAGGTACTAGCTTTTAAACCCAGGTTATATCTTTTAGGCACAGGCGGCTGGGAACTCAGACCCAAGCTTTGAGGCACTCAAACCCAGACCCGGCCTCGTAGACTCTAACACTGGCAGGCCTGGTGTCTCAGACTGACACATGGTCCTGTCTCTGTGGCTTGCTAGCCCAGGAAGAGGTTGCTCTATTCCAGGCATGCATATTTCATTAGTCTCTGTGTGCCCCACTGACACATAGAAGCTTTCATTTCCTCATTAAGCTACAGTGGAGAGGAAGCCACTTCTTTTATTTTCTTTCTCGCTTCACAAGAAATCAGCCTCATAACAGTTTTCCTTGCTGTTAAACACGCTCCGGTGGAAGGGGTTGTGTGTGAAATATAGTATTTATGAAGGGAAATGTGTATCAGTCTGAAACAAAAGTTGTATTCCCGCTCTACCGGCGGGCCGGCAGTGATTGCGCTCCCTAGATTTAAACGTATATATTTGAATGTTTGATAAGAAGTCGGTTACACTCTAAAGTGTCAACTCGAAGTATGAATGTTCGATAATGTTGGTGGGGGAATAGAACACAATGAAATGTCAGCGGTCTAATCCTTACTCTCCCCTTCTCCGCTCCAGGGAGTCCTTTGTTCGTGGAAGCAGAGACCCAGGAGGATGGACTGCAGGTGAGTGCCTGTTTGCATGAGCCCGAGGAACCGAGTGTTGAAATCACAATTGCAGTTAAAGCTTCCCCTACTGTTGGTACATGTGAGGGAGTGTTGGGTCTGTCTTTAGGGAACACAGTGGCGCTTCTGCTAGCGTGTGAACTGGTAACCGCTACAGCTCGAACAGCTAACAGCGAGCTTAACTAACCGCCGGCTCGGTCTGTAGCACACATCCTCACAAACCCACGTCAAGGAGAACAGATACGAGGGGAGGGCTAGTTCCTGTCTCGCAAAGGCCTTTTTTTAGACACACACACACACACACACACACACACACACCACACACACACACTAAGACAGAGACAGAGAGAGATACACACATACACAGAGAGAGAGACACACACACTCACACACACACACACACACACACACACACACACACACACACACACACACACACACACACACACACACACACACACACACACACAGAGAGAGACACATACACAGAGAGAGAAACACACACATACACACACACACACTGAGAAACACACACACACAGAGACACACACACACACACACAGACACACACACACGCACAGAGCCACACATACAGAGACACGCACACACACACACACACCACCTCTCTCCCTCCCAATTCCTAGGACTGAAGGATGGTCACTTTTTGGCCCCTTCCCTGTATCGGCCTGGAGCGAGTAGAGGGTGGGAGCCTTGTTCCTGTTCTGGCGGTTCCTCTTTAAGACAGCCGCCTGAACATACAGGAAATCTAAGGGCAGCACTGTTGCTAGGCAGCGAAGTAGGTGTGTGTGTGTGGTGGGGGGGGGGGGGGTGACTGCAAATTGCAGAGGGAGGAATTGAATGGAGCTGGGGGTCGTGGAGGAGGTGGTGTGGGGGGGGTTCAGTGAGTGAGCCACCACCGCCATGGTCGCCATGGAGATTTGGCATCGAAATGTTGCGGTCGGAGACCTGGGCTTCAGCGAAAGGAGAAGTGAATCAGAGGCGAGCCTTCTCAGACACACCGCGCCGCGGTAGAGCCGGAGACGGAGAGCGCTCGCTCCCTGCTCACCCCCCCCCCCCTAAATGCCATCACATAAGGTTTGACGTTAGCCCCCCCCCCCCCCCCCCTCCCCCTGTTCTCCTTGAACTACAACCAGCCCCGCACTGTCCTGCCTTCATAAGACCTTTCATTCACGATGGCCGTTTCCTTCTATTCAGAATCTCTCTCGCTCTCGCTCGCTCTCTCTCGTTCTCTCTCTCTCGCTCTCTCTCTCGTTCTCTCTCTCTCGTTCTCCCTCGCTTTTGCTCCCTCGCTCTCGCTCTCTCTCTGGGAGCAGCGAGGCTGGAACATCGTAGAGGTGGCTGGGTTGGCTTTATGTAACATCTCGCTGCAGGTCCTGAAGGCATGCGTGCAGCTCTGCTCCATGGAGTCGCAATCGATTCAATAGTCTTCTGTTTTTTTTCGTCCGTTTTGTTTGTGTGGTTTAAAGTTGACTACTTCTAACGGGCATTTTATTTTGTGTTTGTTAGTAAGGGGTGTCAATGAACTCTTTTCGGGGGTCAATGTATCGGTAGACTACTTGTTGTGAATGTCCACCATGGGTTATCTGAGCCCAAAACCAATCTTTAGGTAGCTTTAAGAGAAGTGACGAAGCCTCTGTGACTCACGTCGCCAAATTCTATATCAATCAAACGATCGATTAATCACCTCATTGTACAAGCACCAATTCATACCATTGTATCCACATACCAAAGGGCCGACAAAAAGTAGTTGCGCAACCCACTGCTTGGCTTTCAGCGTCTACGACCAGAAAACCTGTCTCACAGCCATAGTTCTGTTCCCAGTTCAAAGAGGAAACGCTTCTCACAAAAGCCACGGGAACTCATTCACCATTAAGTAAGATCTGGTTCTCTTCTTATGCATTACACATATGCCCATTGGCTTTCCAAAGATTATCTAATGGACCAAGGAAAACGTGCTTAGAGATATGGTCCCTAGAGCCGTTCATACTGGGAGCCCCCTTGCGAAGGTTAGGGGGCTCTTGTAGCAAAAGCACACATTGGCCTTTAGCCTCGCTCGTCCGAGAGAGAGAGAGGAACCTCAGCAAACACACACACACACTGTTCTTTTGTTCCTGCTCGTTCTGTCTCTCCTGCCTCATCAGATACACACCTAGGCTCAATGGGTTTTCAGTATGCGGGCCTGCTTCCTCCCCTGTCCTGTGCCTCTGTGCCTTTGAGGGCGGAAACAACAGGAAGCCCTGATGTTGGTCCCGAGCCAGACAACAACTCTATCTCCCCCCCCCCCCTGTTCCCCTCTCGAAGACCCCTCTTCCCCTCCCCCCCCCCCCCCCCCCACCACCCCTCTGCTGGCTACATCTCTGGGGTCAGATCAGCTCCAGATTGGCCCCCACGCATGCCTTTGAATGGTGGGGCTTAGGCAAGTGCTTTAAAAGGAAGCCTAAGTCTGTTTCCCATTTCACCTCCTCCTCTCTCCCCCTCTCTCTCTCTCTCTCTCTCTCTCGCTCTCTCTTTTTTTTTTTTTTCTTACTTATATTTTTATATATACACACACACAGCTGTCATCTGGCTTTTTAAGTTGTGTGCTGCGTTTCTCCAGCTGGAGCTAGTTTATGACATTCTCTCAGCAGACTCTTTGGCCTGTCTCTCTCTCATTCTTTCACTCTGTTTCCCTCATTGTCTTTCTATTATTTTTTTATCATATTTTTGTACGGTATCATTCTCTGTCCCATGCGCACACATAATCACAAACTGTTCCATCGTTTCCTGTCCTGTTCTTTTGCCTTCCTTTCCGTTTCTGCGTAGCGCTTGATCCGACTTTGTACCCTTTGCTTTGTCGCCATCAGTTGTCCTACACACACTCTTACGTTTAAGAGAGGCGGCAAAGTCAACGCTAAGCACATACACGTGTGTACGCGTGCGTGCAGAGGCACACGCACACACACACACACATGCCATACCATGTGTGTGTATGTGTGCGTGCAGAGGCACACACACACACACACACACACACACACATGCCATACCATGTGTTAGCAGTCAGGAAGGATAGAGCAAGTGGAGGAGGAGAGGGAGGGAGAGCCAAGCAGAGAGGGGAAGGGGTCTTGGGAAGGAGGGGTGGGTGTCCAGGGAGGGAGGGAGGGAGGGAGGAAAGTAGGGTTGGGGGGGGGGGGGGGGGGGGGGGGCGGGGGGGGGGGGGGTCAAAGGAAGCATCTCTTAGCAACCACAGGACAGTAATTACTGTAGCAGCAGCTGGGAGCAAACCAGATCTCTGTTGAGCGTTAAAACCCTGGCGTGGGCTACTTTACACACTGCACTGGAGAACCGCTCCTCCACACTCAGGAAGGAGGGAGGGAGGGAGGGAGAAAGAGATGAGGCTGGACCGAGAGAGATGGACGGACTGCGTATATTGTTTGCAGAGCGGATGGATGTGGTCGTCACGTGGAATACACACATGTGTGACCACCTAAACATTTTAGTTGGGGAAAATGGTCAAAACGTGCTCTCATTATCTGTGATGGCCCCTTGCGGGCCGTGTTGGGTTATTTTGAGTGGGAAAGCTGGCAGTTCTGCAGATGGGAGCTTCTTTGCCTGTGCGAGTGAGAAAATATGCTGGCCATGGTTAGAATGTCACCATCCGGCCCTACAAACTACAAACAGTTTATCAACCTCGATCTCTCCCTCTCTCTCCCTCTCTCTCACTTTCTCTCGCTCTCTCCTGTACATGTGACTCATCCAATTCATCACCTTTTTTCCGCTTCTTCAAAGCTCCTTCTAAAGGCTTTCTAAAGGCCTTATTTTATGTCAGTGAATCTTTTTATACAATAGCCAATCTTTTGCTTTCGACCGTTTTTTTCTGCCTCATTTAGCTTGGTGTCTGTGGAGGGATCTCTAGTATTTCCGTCCTTTTGGTTGCTGCCCTTACAGTCATTCACAGCTACAGATTCCTGGTGGTACAGTTTTAACGTACAGCTCCTCTGAGGCCGAGCGCCGGGCTATAGTCAGGGCCGCTTCTGTTCCATCAGGGCCCCGAGTCTGTAGCGTCCACAGCAGTAAAAAACACAAGAGTGCTGGTGGGAACACATGCGAGGCAGAGAGGGAACTCTGAGTCCTCAACAGAAGGGCCTTGAGTCATCACTGCACCCTGCAGTCAGGTGGGCTCAGAAACAACAACAAAATACAGACTCCTGAACCCCCCCTGGTGGTGGAAAGCGGAACATGTAACCCGGTAGATACACACAATGGGTCCTGGGTTGAGGCAGTGAGGACTGCACTTAAACCATCGGTCGGTGTGGAGAGCCGGTGTTGAGGCTGCGTCAGGGCCCTCAAGGGAGCGCTGCTACACGGAACAGATGGAGCAGAGTTGAGAGGACAAAGTCACAATGTGTGTTTTATAAAGGGGTTCCCGTAGAGGTCTGTACTGAGGGCTGGACATTGTGTTCAGAGGCCTCACTGTATTCTAGTGATGTACGGTGATATTTAGGAAGGAAATGTTACAAAAAACCTTATGTTGTGTGTAAGACAGTCTACGAGGCAACGCCAAGCGCAAACGTCATATGGATATGAAATATGTTGTGTATAAGACTGCTAAATACGAAGCAAAAGAAAGCGCAAACGTCATATGGATATGAAATATGTTGTGTATAAGACTACTAAATACGACGTAAAAGAAGCGCAAACGTCATACGGATATGAAATGACGTCATATTTGATGCCATCCGTTCTCATCGTAATTCATTTGAACCATAAAACCTTTTTGCGTTGGATGCATTGTCACTCTTGCTGTCACCCTAACCCTCAATGTCCTTCCTCTGCGTCTCTCCCGTCCAGGTGGGTGAGGAGGCTCCCTCCATCTGCAGCCCCATGAAGGAGCCCTTCTCCCCCGTCCACAGCGTGGTCTCCACCGAGCCCTTCAGGGGCTGCTACGTGCGCGCCCAGCCCTTCTCCGAGTTCCCCCCCAGCACCCGCCGCTACCTTCCCCCACAGGTCCGTACAGCGCACTACACCTTCAGTGTTGATCATAGAAGGAGGTGCTCCTCTCATGTGGAGGCGCTCGCCCTTCCAATGAACTCATGGAAAAGTGACTTTTTTTAATATAAGACGCACATAATTAACCCAAATTGGGGGGTGTTTAATGGCCCTTGTTAATAAATGGGTCTGTTGAAGCCTTCGCAGCTAGACACCCTGCGTCTAGCTGCAGATCACAACGCTGCTGTTAAACCGTACCTGACGCTCCTGTAGTTTAACCTGCCGTTCCCCCTCCCACACCCACAGGGGACCTTCAAGTCCACGCGCCACGTCAGCTTCCACATGGACGAGGAGGAGATCGTCCGCATCAACCCCCGCAAGGACGTGCTGATCCGGGGCTACGAGGACTACCGCCACCCCGTCATGTGGAAACAGGACGCGGAGCACCGCGACGCAGACTTTCCCGCCGCCTTCCACAAACTGGACAGCAAGAAGTGCGAGTACCTCTTCCCCGAGGGGCCGGGCGGGGACGGACACCCCGGGCCCGGCTTGGGCATGGGGACGGGCATGGGCCTGGGACTGGGCAAGGACTCCTCCATCAAGACCCAGCCGTCCCCCATGCACAAGTCCAAGAAGGGGCGCCGGCGGCGGGAGGACGGGGAGCGCTCCCGCTGCATCTACTGCCGGGAAATGTTCAACCACGAGGACAACTGGCGGGGGCAGTGCCAGGACGCGCCGGACCCCATCAAGCAGTGCATCTACAAAGTCAGCTGCATGCTGTGCGCCGAGAGCATGCTGTACCACTGCATGTCCGACTCGGAGGGCGACTTCTCGGACCCGTGCTCGTGCGACACCTCCGACGAGCAGTTCTGCCTGCGCTGGCTGGCCCTGGTGGCGCTGTCCTTCATCGCGCCGTGCATGTGCTGCTACCTGCCGCTGCGCGCCTGCCACCACTGCGGCGAGGCGTGCCACTGCTGCGGCGGGAAGCACAAGGCGGCGGGCTGACCAAGCCCCTCTAAGCCGAACTCGTCGACCCCACCAAACCTGGACACCCCCCAAACCAAGCTAAAAAGCTAAAGCTAACACAGGAAGTGCGTCAATGCGGAAATACGTCCTTGTTTTCATGCCCCTCTCCGGGGAGAGGTGACACGTTGATCCCCCCCCCCCTAGCTCAGAGGGCTTTTGGAGATTTCAGTTTGCGTTTGTCGCCGACAACCAGCAATGGAGGACCAACCCTGTGCTTTGCAGGAGCTCTGAGCGTCCAGCCGAGCTCAGGAGCTCACCTGAGGAGAAGGAGGCGGAGGTGGTGTGGACGGGAGGCATTGAGATTAACAGACTTGGAGATATTACTAAACACGCCTGTACAAATACACGAATAAACACACGCACACAAACACACACACACACACACACACATACACACACACACACACACACACACACACACACACACACACACACACACACACACACACACACACACACACACACACACTCAACACACTCAACACACTCAACACACCTGTACCTATACCTAATACACATACACCTTTACACTCGCAAACAACGCGTACATATACAACAACAAAAAAGAACCAGGCCACCAATGTCAGAACTCTACTGCAACGTAACGTATAACTATGAAGGATATTTGTGTCTTTTTGTACAGAGAGCAACACAAAAAAACGAACTAATGACAAAAAAAGACAAACAAAACTATTATGCGTACAGAAGAATATTTGCTGTTTTGAGTATGCTAAAAGGGATATGTTCTTGCTTTTTTTTTTTTTCAAGATATTGCAGATTGGGTAACAGTGGCCTTTCCTTTACGGCTCATCCATTGGCTGGCAATGTAATTATTAGAACTGAGAGAGTGCACTAGAAATTGTATTTTCTGCCCATCCCCTCCAACAAAAGCTGATCCTTTCTGGAAACGCTATTGATAAATTAACCGCCATATTAGTGTAATTTAACATGTACGAGATGTTGATGTGGTGGATGTGTTTTACCTTGCTATTCCTTTTCATATATTGTAAAAACAAAAAGATGAGAAAACGAAGAAAACTGCAACAACAGCCCAAAACATGAACATGTTATTTAAACACAACAAAGTACAGCTCTTTTACATCCGCTGGGAACGTGCGACGGATTCCCAGCTTGTCCCGAGTGGCTCGGACCATTTCATTGCATTCCAACACAAAGGGATACGATTCCATGAATAGAAGGGAAAATGATAAATTACTTTACCATTCTCAATTCCTCTAAAGCAAAGTTGCTTTTTTCCGTTGTCTAACCACCACTGCACCAATTGAGACCAACACCATCGTGTTTTAATCCCGACTTCAGCAGCTTTCAGTGTTGGCCCAGTTATTCGGCTTTGTAGTGAAACTGGTGTTTAGCTATATTCTTTTTTCTTTCTGTTTTTGTTCTTACTTGAGTTAAAAGCAAGACATTTTGCTCAACCAGCAAGTTTGTTTGAGTGAACATAAAAGGGTTTTGAGTAATTCTCAGTTGTATGATAAGGCACTTAAATTTGGCTTTCATTTGGACAGAATCCACACGTTATGAATTAATTTAAATCATCCAATTTATTACCCAAAAACCCACCATTTAAGCTCTGGTCTCCAAGCTTTGGTTACAGCACCCCCTTCCAAATTTAAAAAGTACTGACAAATGCATCCAATGTAAGGATCATAATTTGTTTGTTTTTAAAAATCGAAATACAATATTGTTTGTTCTATGATAGTTTCCTTTGTTTTATCAGTTACTCCACAGATAGTCCTTTTTAATGTCACTAAACCCCTAATGAACGACGAATGCCTAGAGAGAGAGTGTATGTGTGTGTGTGTGCGTGTGTGTGTGTGTGTATGTGTGTGTGTGTGTTTGAGATGTCTATGTACTGTTAGACTCTTGACTCTGATCAATGGTTGTATTAATGGTATTAGCCACTGGTTTCCAGAAGCCATTTTAGCATTCTCCCCAACTATCTTCCCCTTGGGTCTCTGTACTGTTCCCCACGGTCTTTGTGCAGGTAAAAGTGCTCTTAGAAAAGCACATTTGCTAACCAAAGTAACGACCAATTTCAAGTTGCAGATGGAAAGGGCACAAGCCTATCTACATCTAGATGAAAATCCGTCGACTAAAAACTGCTCCAAATAATACCCTCGACAACATGTCACATTGCTCCAGACACAACATTCTGTACATAAATGGAAATCTGGCCACAGCAACTCCTAAATATACTCCTATAAAATATATATATATTTTTGAAAATCTAGCATGATATCTAGTTAAAGAGATTAACAGTCGGGGCCTCCCAGTCTCCAAGAGAATGGAGCTACGGGCAACGACGTTGACTGTTGTAGCCCAGTTCTACCCCCTGATAGATCCGCTGGCTTTTAATGCTCCCTTTACTTTCTATGCAAACTTTTATCTTTTTTTTTTCCTTTTCTTACACGGTCCCAAAAAGCACTGACCTCTCTCTCCAGTCCCAGGGGGTCGGTGTTAGGACAGGACACTTTACAGAGCGCCACCCCTTGGTACCAAACTCTAAACACCTGTAAATACTTAACTCTATATTTAAATACTGACGTAAAAAAAAATCCCTGTTTTCAATTATTTTTCTTTTCTTTTCCCTTCCTCCTCTTGGAAATGTGTAAAGATAGAGCTGTATTTATCGTCGCTGTCAGCATATACTGTAGCCTCAATTGACAGCATTATGTACATAGGTCACCTTTTAGTATTATTTCACATTGAAAAGTAGAGGGCGGTTGTGATGGATATGACTACTGAGATTCTAATAGAGTTTCTCCCTAGTATCGTACGATGGAAGATCCTTATAGTTTCTCCCTAGTCTCGTACGATGGAAGGAAGGAAGCATAGCGCTAACACGGTACAGTAGTGGCACTCCACTTATTTCAAAATGTTGATATAAATATCTCTTGTTTCTCTATCTATATATAAATATATAATGCTGCTAGATACAATCACTAATTTTATTTTGTTGAGAGTAAATCAGCTATGAAAGACTGTTAAAACAACACTTAGTTCTCCAACAGCATAACCATCGTGAGGATTGTCTTGTTTGACTGCTCTGAGGTGTGTGTGTGTGTGTGTGTGTGTGTGTGTGTGTGTGTGTGTGTGTGTGTGTGTGTGTGTGTGTGTGTGTGTGTGTGTGTGTGTGTGTGTGTGTGTGTGTGTGTGTGTGATGCGATCACCTTGCTTGTATGCCCACAGACGTGTTGGGGAGCTGGGTGTGTGTGGAATGCATGTCATGCAGTTGTGCATGTTAACCAAATGTTTCATTTTTTTCATAACGTCCCATTGCGATTGGATCGCCCTGCGTAGTGCAAGCTGAACCAAGGTTTGATGAACCTGACTAAAACTTGCTGGCTGAGGAGCAAAATGTAGGATGTGCATTCATACAACGTCTAGAGTCCTGAAGTAACACTCATTTCTACATTAACCAGCACAGTGCGACTTCCGTCATGTACTGTATTATATATGCAACATGTGTCTGTCCGCTCTATTATATATATATCTATATATCTATAGATATATCTAATGCTATATCTAAATATGTATGTGTATATATATATATATATGTATGTATGTATGTGTATATGTATGTATGTGTATGTATATACAGTACATATATATGTTAATGTGTATATATATGTATATGTACATATATATATATGTGTGTGTGTGTGTGTGTGATTCTTTTTTTTCTTTTTTTTTACTCCCGTAATGTAAGACTTCAGTTTTTAACCACTCTGCTGCTAGTCTTTTTATCTTCTTTCAATCTTGCAAATTGTACATATCTTTGGGAATGCATACAAGAGTAGATTCTTGACTTTGTGTAGATTTAAAGTAAAAAAAAAAAAAATGGCTATATAAAACCGTTTTTCTCTTGAGTGTATTGTTTTAAAGGTAACTTTTCTCAGCAGTCGAGTGGTTATGTTTCAGTTCTCCAACGCTTCGGTGCACTGATGACGTTCGTAAGCTCTCCTTCGCTCTCTCCCCCCTTTTCTTTCACACTTACAGCGCTTGATGATGTAACATTTATGTGATTAGTTATAAATAGTGGACAACATTTGTGTTTTTGAGAATTGCAGTATAAATGGTACTCTTAACTATTCTGTAAAACACTGCCTCGTTTTTTTTGTTTCCTTTTTTTCGTTTTTTTTTGTGTGCATATTTCTTCCTTTATCGCCATCATCTTTCAACAGCCCTCCGCCCCCGTCCTACCACCCATCCCCCTGACCCCCCACCCCAACAACCCCGACCCCCTCTCCCCTACCTGACAACCTCGAAAAAGTGCCTCACGCCCATCCTTTGGTTCTACTGGTTTCTATGTCTTCGGTATTTCTGTCATGGTTTAAGAATACCAAGTATACAATGTAAAATGTATAGTCCCAATAACTCTCATGTCATAGTTGTATTTTCTTTATACAGATGTAGCTTGTTACTTTTCATAAATCTATAATGTAAATATGCATACATATGTTTGTAACTGTTTTTATGTTACATCATACACTTGTAATTTGACATATCAAATAACAAATATCATAATAAAATGGTGAGTTTTACTCAGTTTCTGATGTATTTTTGATTTTGTTTAGCTTCGCTTCACAAACACACACACACACACACACACAGATACGCAAACACACACGTGGGTATAATGACTCGGGTCATTCTGGGTGACATGCCAAGAGGAAAGCTAAACAGAAATGCAGAACAAATATGCTTTAGTACGCTTTCCTTGTTTGTGATTGGTGGAATCCTCTTGCTGAATGAGAGCCATATGAGGCCGTTTATTGAATGCGTCCCTGCCCCTTTACACTTGTGTGACTGTTTATGTGTGTCTATATTAATCACACGCAACTATTCTCAATACCTGCAGTAATATTGGGCCTCCATACATGACATTTAATGGATGATTCTGTTGGGGAGCATTCTAGTGCAGGTTATCACCAATCGGTGATGACATGGAAGGAGCAGCAGACTGTGAGTGTGAACATGAATTTGGAGAATAGAAGAGTGATTCCATTGTTGTTGTTGACCTCTGAAAGTGGGGATGATCGAATTGAGCCCATTGGAGAGTCATAGGCATGTCAAAGTGATTATCTCGCACGCCTTATGTGTTGTTCGGACAGCAGGGGTGGATGGCGCATCAGCAGTGCTGGTTGGGTTACCCCCGTGGAGATGACGTCAGAGTGGTTTGCACAGTTAGTGGAGGTCATATGTTTTGCCAACTATGGCTGGCATGATGGTAAATACTTAAACCTAAATGAGATCATTCATGTTAAAGGATGTGTCAAAATTTGGAGTTACTAAGATTACCTCACTGCTTTATCACATTTTATTTAAAAAATAAATGTCACTTGGTAAAATATGAGTTGGGAGGGTAGTCAGATTATCTTTTGAACTCAGGTTGTTTAAATTGTAGATGGGTCAGTTGTTTAGAGGTTATCGTAAAGGCTGTGTCATTTGAAAGAAGTCTCCCCTGGTGTCTTCCGTTTTGTTATCAGCGGCACCGCTAATCTAGTGCTGAGGAGGATGGAGTCGACCCAGGGATGATGATTGTTTTGGGAATGGGAAGATGAAAAAGCCAAGATGTACATTGAGGTATAAATATGCACATTCACAACCTAGTCTGGGACAATGAGTTCCAACCCCAGCTATAAAATGAACATTGATAGCTCTCTTGATTAGTATGTTTTGTTCTTTCAAGTCATTAGCCAATCAAATGTTTTGGATTGGTGAGTGATGGCAAAGGGCCTACTAGAATGAAATCCTTATCCATCCTCTCCATTAAATCACCTTTCAAACAACTTTGGAGCTCTTCGATCCCGCTATCTGGAGACCCAAGTATAAGTATTGCAAATGTAATCACTTTCTAAGTTTCACTGATAAAACTATTAGGTTGGCAAAACGTTTATTATTTTAAAGGGAAAGAAAAATGAATATATATACACATATATACATATAAATATATAAATGAATAAAAAATGTGGCGGCTATTAGACTATTGGACTATCCCGTATGTTGGCGGAATTTATCAACAAACGGGATCCAAACCCAATATACATATATAAGTATTAACATCGTATATTATATTAATGTTATATAATGTAACATATCCTACTTGCAGCCTCGTTTTGCAAATAATGCTGATTTTAAAATATGTATGCTTCAGCTCAAGGAAATTGCATTTCAGTTTATACTTGTGGACTGCCATTTAGTCAAAATAATGAGGATAATATCATACATAACAGGCCTGGGTCAAATCTGCAGCGGAACGTTTGCTCTGAGGTAACGTTCCACAGGGGCTGATTTGATTGTTACAGCGAACCGATAGCATGTTTTCACTGCAGATGTGAATGAATATTCTGTCTGTTTGAATAAGGACTTAAAACGTAAGGAATATATGATATTATACTCCAAGGTCTCAGAACTGCTTCCACGATGGAAGGAGACATTTTGGATTCGTTAGAACAACTTGGGTAAGCAAGCAGACGTTGTCCTATAGCTAGTGTGGCTTAAAATATTCGACATAATATCAAGCATACGTTGTGGTTTTGTTGAACAAACAATAATTAAACATTAAAACACACTAATGGGCTGTAACAGAGGCAGATTGCACTGATCATATCATGGCGACGTATATCAAATCTGGCTATTAAAAATGCAATAGATTGATTCTTATCCTACACTGTTATCATTAAGGTACGATGGCCCTCTGCTGGAGGAGAAGTGTCTACTCAGTGGTGTAGAAGGAGGGCTGTCCTCTCCGGAGTTTGTGGACCTCTGCGTGTGGCTGGCGTCCAGATTAAAGACGTTATGCAATCTGGAAGAAAGCATTTCTTCCGGACCAGGTAAAGCACTATACTCCCTACTGAATTAATATGGCAATAATAATGGCCTCATGTATTCATTTTTGTGATTTGTCCTATTTCCCTCCAGGTGACATTGAGGGGCTTCAACTGGAGATGAGCAGTTTGCTAAAAGAGCTTCACTGTCCTTACAAAGCGGTTCTCGCAGGGATTCTCAAGGGACAACTGCAAATCAAAAAGCACAACCTGCAGCTACTCTGTGTGTAGTAGGCTACATTTTGCATGTAATTCAAGTTTGCACCAAAAATGCATGTTTGACATGAACTCTTATGCTTGCGTATGGTATAATATATTATAGTATATCTTATCAAATACTGAACTTGATACAATAATACACAAATTTTGAAGTTTTATCTTTTCTTTAATGCACAAAGATAATTGAGCATACAATTCAGATGATTCTGACCAGGGTGTATTTTTCACAGTGTTCCTCAGCTCTGAGCTCCAAGCAGCCCAGATGGAGAGGAGCAAGATGGGGTCGAAGAAGGAAGGACGAGACGGCACCTTCCATCAGGACCTCCAGGACATCTGTCAGACCTTAGTGCTGCCTGAGCCTCGCGGACGAGGCATAGAGGAGGTTTTCTCTCAAGTAGAGGAACAGGTGCGGCTGAATGTCTCAAAAATGTTATGTTTTATTTAACATATTGACAAGAGAGTTTGACTTATATGATTAGCACGGTATTTAGTTTGACTAATATGATTTGCACGGTATTTCGATTTTGTATTTTCTACTTGTGTACTTGTTTATTATACAATGTGCTTCTTTTACAGATAAACAAAGTCCTTCAAAAACTTCCCACTGGGATCATGGAAGAGCCGGTGCTGACCAAGACTCTGAGCCATGACCAATGGGTGAGCTGGCAAAGCCTTGTGTATAAACGCCTCGGGCACAATCTGAGGCTTTGGAACCCATTTACGAGAAGTACCTCCAGTGTTGTTCTTTTGTAGGTGATACTATGAGGTTTTTTGTTCGTCCGACTGATTTCTCTTGTTTGTCAGGAGAAACTTAATAGCATCAACGTAGCACTGACGTCGGAGTACGAGTGCCGGAGGAGAATGTTGATCAAAAGACTGGATGTGACCGTGCAGTCCTTTGGCTGGTCTGACCGAGCTAAGGCAGGTCGAATGTTCTTCCTCTCATTATGCTTATGCTGTTTGCCCTCAACTGATTGTTGTATGTTATGTCTATATCTGTCCATCCCGTCAAAGACAATGTGCTGTCATTGTTGATAGTTGTTAAAGTCTATCCCTCTTTAAATTATATTGAACATAGCTTTGTTGTTTCCATGTTTATCTGTATTAATGACAGGAGGTGATTATTTAACTTAAAAATACAAGTTATAATATATTACATTATATAAATGTTAACTTAAAAGTTATGTGATCTTTTTTGAGGCTTATATAGATTGTCCTATCATTCAGAGGTGGATAACAAAATCTATACTGAATAGGGAATTCATTGACGTCCCTTTTCTGTCAGCCTTGTATGATGCTACATTTTGATACGGACACGTGTTTGATTCTAATCCCATATGTGTCTGTGGTTTTCAGGTGAAGGTGGACAGCATGGCCAGGGCGTACCAGCCAAGGAGACACTCCCTGAAGCCCCAGCCCTCTGTGGGGGTTGCGGAGCTGCTGGCGGCCAGGGAGGACATCTGTAACGTGGTGAAGACTAGCAGTGGCTCCAGCAGGGAGCATACAGCCTGTGCTGTCAACAAGGTACTTCTATCGCTCGTATTATAGTATCTCACAGGCCGTGGGATAAGGATACCATTGACTCTTGATACTTCTGTCGCGTTATCCTGTAATCCCACCCCCAAATATACATCAACAAACAAGCAAATGATTCTGCTCCAGTGAAAAATGTTGTGCTAAAAAGTGGAAAATTATGTTTCAGTTAACCTAAAATACTGTTTCATTCATTTTATTCTTGACCGGCCGTCAAAAACAAAACATCGCCCTTTTCCTGCTCGACCAATCGATTTGTTAACCACTACAACTACTTCCTGCCTCATAAATATAGAAGTTTATCCTAAAAGGAGTGTTTTTTTTAATAGTCGTAAATCTTTGCAGCTTTCTGAAGTGGCATGATGTCCCTCTAAAGCAGTCCCACTTTCAATGCGGTCCTTGATTGGTTGGTTCTGCTCTGCAGGTCTTGATGGGCAGGGTGCCCGACCGAGGAGGCCGTCCCTCTGAGATAGATGCCCCGCCCCCTGAGATGCCTCCCTGGCAGAAGAGACAGGAGGGTGGAGGTGGCTGGGGGAGAGGAGGAGGTGGTGGAGGAAGAGGAGGTGGTGGTAATTGGAGAGGGGGCGGCGGCGGCGGTGGTGGTGGTAATTGGAGAGGGGGCGGCGGCGGCGGCGGCGGCGGCGGCGGCGGTGGTGGTGGTGGAAGAGGAAGTTGGAACCACGGTGGACATGGAGGGAAGAGAGGGAGATACTAGCACTAATTGTATTATTTTGTTGCAGTTTTGTCAATGTGTACAGTGTTATAAACTTACCTATTTTCTAGAGACAGAAAAAAATAATTTTCAAGTTTGTTGAAAAATAGATGGAATCAATCATGTTTGCAGAATTTGATGCCATTTGGCTTAAATGCTGACGGCCTCATTGAACTCCTATTTCTTACTGGTAATGAATTTTATGCCCGTGGCTTTTATTTGTTATAATTTTCTATGCATGAACTTTGAAGTGTTGACTAGAACAGTGTGACTAAACAAGATTATGTATTTCTAGTGGCACCCAGTTTTGCAAGGTCAAACTCAAAATACATCGCAACTTCCATCATGTTTGGTGTGGAAGCTTAACTTGTTTTAAACAGAGGAATACGTTCAGGAATCACTTGACGAATCTCTGACAAAATGGAAATTTAGTGAGATGTGTGAACAAATTATTACAATTAAGAAATATATACTGAAAATATCATTCCTTTATTCTGTAATGCAACTAGGAGATATTTTAGTTATTTCTTATACTATTCTACTGCCTTAGATTACTTAGATGTAAAGTATGGCAAAGCAATGTTCATTCAGCCAATGAATTGCTCACCATCATGAACTATTTTCTGTAGACAGATACCTCTGTAGTTTGATTAAGTTTGTCTCATTTATTTAATGAAGTTTCCCGAACAGTAACCTGTCTTGAACTCACCTCGTTTTGGACCACTAGGGGACACTGCAGGCAAGTGGTGATGCCTGAATAAAATGTATATTTGCAAATATTTATTAGCAGAGAATATCTCCACTTTTTCCTGGGAATTACGATTTTCACATTGTTTAATAAACCCTTTGTTCTGACAAACACTATTGCAATGTGTACCTAATGCAAATGCTTACATTTTTCAGTTTGGCTACAAAAAACGTACCTAGTTTAGAAACACACTAAAGCTAGCATTAAAATGGGTTAAGATTCTCTAATTGCATTCCACTGCTGTGGACTATCGACTAAATGTCTATCAAAGCTTGACTTTAGGCCATCTCATGTCTCTCCCATGCGCTGCTCTCGAAACAACAGTTTAATACAATAGCAGTCAGTAAAGCAATGCTTTCAAATCTTTGTTGAATGCTGCCCATTTCAACAATTACCCTGTAGCCAACACTTCATGTGACAAAGGCTTCATGAAAACTTCAATAGAGCTGGTTTGAGTACCCAATAGTTAAATTAATTACTTTCTGCAGGTATGTGAACACCTGCACATGGATGTGTTGTATGGCTACTACAAAGCATATCACTGACATCTTAGGTAATTCACACATGTGGGAAATAAAACATTGAAGAGATGTTGTACAGCATTTATTGGACAGAGGGCTAGGGGAGCCCGATTTGCCAGCATGATCAACTCACATTAGTGAAGTCGTTATAAATATGTTTGTCTTCCAGATCTACCGATGACAAATAAACCTGCTTCGCACTTTTAAGGTCAGATTGTTGAATACAAAATAATATTACTTATTTTTTAGGATGACATTCACACATTTAAAAAAAAGTGGGTTTTGAACTAAATTGCTAGGGCATCGAGCCTGCTTACAAAAGTATTTGCTTTGAGTGTGCGGATCGAGTAAATACAAAACAGTCCTTTGTGATCCACCTGTTAAATTGACTTCTAAACCACCATTATGTTTGCTTTCAAAAGGAAACAAAACAAAGAAATAAATATTACCAGTGAAAGGTTACTAAGACAGCCATGTAAAGCCTCGTTACAGGTGAATGAATGCGACTGGGGATAAACAAGGATTCTTTGGTTAACACCTGAGAACTGAGTTGTCAATCCACCGAAACATCAATATTGTGTGCGCTGTACAGCATTGTGTCCATAGCAACACAGGGATTATGATAAACAGCGCCATAGCTCCCTGACTAACAAGATATTTATTATAATTATTATATTCAGCTTCATGGTTGTGGGATAAGTAAGCCTTCTGTGTGGCAGGTCCATATGTAATTTCTGGGCCCTATACTCAGTATAGACCTAAGAATATCTATAAAAATATCCTCTATACCAGGTATGTTTAACGCCTTCATGATCAGATAAAAAAATAATGACCTTCATTCAGTAACACATTCATCTCGGAAAACCAAACAAAAAGCTGGATCATATTAAAAGATCCACTGGTTTTGAATACAAAAAGAAAATCTAAAATGTTTTTTTTACTGCAGCGTGACCAAAGTTCTTCTATATATATATACAGCTTTTACCAAAAAAGTGCTGGGCTTCATGTATTATTCAAAGTAGGGTAAATAACACAGTGGATTATTATAATACTGTATGGGGCGAGGCATAGCGCGGTGGCTACGAGTCCTTTGGGTTGGCTGTCGCTTCCTCATCCTAATTCAAGTCTTTGACCTCCGTTAATACTCAAGAGGAGAGGGGGGGGGAGAGGGGGGGGGGTTCCGCTTCGATGCAGGCCGCGGACATGATCCCGGTCGCCCACGTGTTCGTTAAAGACGACGTGGGGTTTAGATGAGCCTGGAGTTGCGCAGGAACTGGATGAGCACCTTGTAGATGAAGACGTACTGCGAGATGGTCTGCACCATCATCATCCTCTGCTGACGGAGCATGCTCAGGACCGTCGGGACGTCGAACATCTGGGACAAAAGACAACAGGTTCAATCCTTCAGTTTGTTTTGTCTTTTGCATTTTATTGATCATTATGTTGATTGGTTGTCGAGCTCGTCATGGTTACCTCGTTGTGCTCCAGACAGGCGATCATGATCTCTGAGAGGAGGACCACCCCCGTGCGGCCCACCCCGGCGCTGCAGTGCACCAGCACTGGCTGATGGGCGTTCTTGGGGTCACTGATGCTGTTGGTGTGCCTCCTCACGGACTGGACCTCCTCCAGGAAGGCTGCAGGACACGCAGGTTAACGATGAGACACACACACACACACACACACACACACACACACACACACACACACACACACACACACACACACACACACACACACACACACACACACACACACACACACACACACACACACACACACACACACACACACACACGTTTCTTAGTCAAATAAGGTTTAGATATGGATTGTATGTATGTTTTAAAATGAATGCCATTTTCTAATGAAGACCATCATTATAGTCCAATTTTTCCCTGGACAAATCACGTCTCTGGACGACTCACTGAGGAAGCCCTTGAAGTCCTCCGGACAGCCGTGGTCGGGCCAGTCGGTGTACTGCAGGTGCCAGATGGTCCTCTCGTGGCCCGAGAGCAGGTGTTTGATCTTGAGGCCGGTGGTGGCGTAGCATCCCGAGTCTGTCCGGAAGCGGGTGGTGATCTTGAAGCGGCCGTACGTCACCGTGTTGTGGCGCGAGCCCAGCCGCGGCCAGTAGCGGAAGCTCTTCTCCCGACCGCCCTCCTGCAGAGCCGGCGGGAGAGACGGAGTCAACACTGAGTCAACACACTCCCCACACAACCAACGGTTCAGCCATTCTCCAACCACTACACGGTCAAAAGTGGAGATTTAGTCAAAATCCTAATTTACAACCCGGACATGTTCAAGAAGGCTAGCGCCCAATTGTCAACAACCAGTTACCAGTAAGAGGTAATGATGATGTTTTGAAATGAGCCTTTGGGAGACATCTCAGCGTTTTAACCACGTACCTCTTCAGCGGTAACCATGGCGATGATGGACACGCCCTGCTCCCACACCATCTGCCAGAAGTCCTGGCAGGTGTTGGACAGGGGGCCCTGCGATGCGATGTAGCTCCACTCATGGCCGCTCACAGTGACCTACAGGGCGAGGACACACACACTGCGTCAGGTTCGGCTGCTGTAACCACCAACTTTGGCCAAAACAATGGGAGCTGACCAGACGTTTCTTGATTTGCACTGAAAGAGTTACACTTCCAGTGTGCTGCAAGTTATTGGATATGGTGAGTAAATGGCCTGCATTTATATAGCGCTTTTTATCCGAAGCGCTTTACAGTATTGCCAGGCATTCACCCATGCATGCACACATTCTCACACCGACAGCGGGGCTAAACCACGCAAGGCGACAGCCAGCTCGTCGGGAGCAGTTAGGGTGAGGTGCCTTGCTCGGGGACACCTCGACACTCGGCTAGGAGGAGCCGGGGATCGAACTAGCAACCTTGCGGTTACCAGCCAACCCTGCTCTAGCTACTGCCGCCCCCCGGAGTGGTGAGTCCCACCGTCGATGGACGACAGGGACAGTGGTGTGACTGTGAGGTCAGGGCTCCTGGCTCTCACTCTGATGTGCGAGGCGTTGATGTAGCCCGTGTTGTTCTCCTTGGTGGGCACCAGCTCCACGCGCGTGTCGTCGTAGGGCAGCACGTCCTGGAAGCGGTTCCTCTCGCCGTTCTCGGGCTGCTGGGCGATGGCGCAGTCGCCCGACGGCCGCCGCTTGGGGATCTGCTCGTACTCGGTGAACACCATGCCCTGCTCCATGCGCTGCTCCAGAACCTTACACTGACACACACACACACACACACACTCTATGATGAATAAACCCAGAGAGAAGTAGAGACAGCGGGTGATATGCGGCATGCAACGGCCTCCACGACGCAACATTGTCGATTTAAAGAGCCAGTGAACCCAAAACGTTTTAAACGTGGTAAGGCGTCTTATATGATCGTCAACGTAGTCACTGTGCCATTTAATCACATACTGAATTGTATTTTTTTTTGCCATTCATCCCAAAACAACACGTGAACGTTCCACTCTGCTGCGTACGGAGATGCCGTTCTTTTCGTGAAGCCAGGCTACTTTTTCCCGACGTAGTCTGACGTCACAAACCAAGGGGCCCCGGCGGCGTGGTGTGTGTGTGGACGTGTGGAGCTCTGTCTGGGCAGCGGCGGACTGCGGTGTAAGGTTTCGCTTTTCTGACAGTTATTGTGTAACGCCACGGTGTGTGTGGACGGTGAAGCTCCATCTGAGCAGCGATGGATTTAATATCCACGTTTGAGTGAGGGTAAGGCTTCCCGGACACCTATGGTACAACGCTACGGTGTGTGAGGGATTTCATATACAAAAATCACATGGCGCAGTGTTACACGACTGTACTCAAAAAGTATCATAACATTGGCCTGGGCCGTAACCATGGGGATAACACGCCCCCCTCGTTCCCAAAACACTTTTTTGTTTCGTTATTACACCGTGTTCAAATTCCATCTCAAACAGTGGGATCACTGGCTCTTTAAATATAAATTCAGCTTAGATGGGGGAACTACATTTGGACAAGGCAGTAGCTAGGCTGTTACATCCTCAACACTCACAGGCCAGCTGTAGACCTCCAGAGAAAGATGACAAGCATCTGCAAATTACTTTGTACAAAGTCCAATTCATCTGAATAGTAAATATTTTACATAAGCAGTAGAAACACACACACACACACACACAGTCAGCCAGTACAGAGTACAGATCGGCTCCATTATACAGAGTGCTGAAGGAGACGGTGCCCTCACCCTCTCGTCGTTGGAGGCGTTCTCGGGCTCGTCTTTGCCCTCGTCGTGCATGGGCAGCCGCGACAGCGACAGACCGTTGAGGGCCGCCACCTTCAGGGGCCCCATCTTCTTCACCTCCGCCCGGGTCCCACGCTTCGAGCCCTGCCGTGCCAACATGACCAGACAGGGTAGAGTGACGAGGTGGGCAGTTTAAAGTCTCCGGTGTCTCGGGAGGACAGTACAGAATACAGAATACAGGAGGAAGTGGCTCTCAGGCGTTTGGGGAATGTCGCCTGTCGGGTTCTCTCTTCCTAGAGGTGTTCCGACTGCATTCTTTGCGGATGCAGGTGTGTCACGTGTGAAATGACAACATTGTTTGGGTTAACCTTGTTGGTGCCTTTTAAATGGGCAAAATTATTTCCCTTTCATATCTCAGGCATGCAAACAGTTTAGTTTGGAAAGAGAAATAATAGGACTAGCATTGTTGAAAATAGTTAGTTTTTTTGAATTTTTCAATAATGAACATATCTGCGCAACACATTCCTATTCAATTAGTAATAAAATGCGGTCTACTCTTTAAAGACTACTCCTAGATGATGTTCTCACGCAACAAGGAAATTTGACATTTAGATTGGTAAAAAAAAAAGCACTTCAAGGACTTAAAACCTAAGAGTACACAAATTAAAAAAATCCTTGATTTTCAAGTTCATGGCCAAGCTTTTAAGCGCGGAGCAGTGAAATAATAAGTGACAAGTAAAAGACGTGTAGAAAATATCATTATATAGAAGGATTCAAGGCTACCCAGCCAGGAGCCTAAGAGGACAAACAACTTACCGGAGGTGGCAGCCCTTCAATGGTCTTCTTCGCAGCGGGAACGTCGGACACGGGCCTCTTCTTGAAGTCCTTCTTGGGCTGACTGCTCAGGTCTCCCTCCGACACCGAGGGCATGATCCTGGGCTGCCGGAGCTCTGAGAGCAGGTAGCGTGGCTCCAGGTCCTGCACCAGAGGGTGGGGCTGGTAGCCCAGGGCGCCGGCGAGGGCGGGGTCCAACGGGAGGCCCACGGGGTAGGCGGGCGGCGGCTCCGGGGGGGTCTGCTCGTGAGCCGTCAGAGAGCAGAGGGACGTCAGGCTGCGCCGCGGACGTTGCTCCGGCAACACGGACGCCAGCGCGTCCTGGGAGAGCGGCGTTCGGCGCCCGCCGTCCTCCTCAAACTCCTCCTCCTCGCCGCTGCTGTGCACCAGCATGGTGGCGTCCGAGAGGGACTTCTTGTGTCCGTAGTGCGCGTCTCCCTTCGGGCCCGCCCCGTCGTCCGTCTTGGTGCGTTCCAGGAACACGTTGAGCTGGGAGCCCTGCGAGGGCTGGCCGCGGGCGGCGGCGGCGGCGGGCGGCGTGGCGATGTCGGCGGCCGACGAGGACGCGGCTCTCTCTTTGACCCGGAGGCCCTCCAGGCTGTAGCCCAGGCCGGCGATCTCGATGGAGTTGCGCTTGTGGGCGCCGTGCGGGTAGCGCTGCGTGGGCCCCGTCTGGAGCAGCGGCTCCGACACCTCCTGGAGGGAGTGGGCCACGGGCAGGCTGTCCTCCTGGAAGGTCTGCACCGAGTGGTGCACGCGGCGCGTCACGATCAGGTCCGGGTTGCTGCTGCTGACGTACAGGTGGCGGGAGAGGTCCGGCGTGCTGTTGGCGGGCCGCGGGTGGGCGTAGGGGTAGGGCGGCGGCGGGCGGTACACCTGCGTCCGCATGATGTTGGGCGCCGGGTACTCCTGGGCCTGCTGCAGCTGGACGTTGGTGAGCTCCGGCACGCTGACGGCGCCCACCACGGGCCGCCGGTCGGCGGGGTACGGGTACGGCGAGGGGCTGTGGAAGCTGGAGTTGAGGTGGAAGGGGTAGTGCTGGAGGTGGCCGCCGCCGCCGCCGCCGTGCTCCACCCGGATCTCCGGCTGGCTGTACACCAGCGGGTCGGGCCGGCTGTAGGCG
The DNA here is from genome assembly GCF_026213295.1 of Gadus chalcogrammus. Classification (NCBI taxonomy): domain Eukaryota; kingdom Metazoa; phylum Chordata; class Actinopteri; order Gadiformes; family Gadidae; genus Gadus; species Gadus chalcogrammus. The sequence goes on from NC_079416.1 coordinate 17,218,108, forward strand.
TACGAGTTGCCGATGTTGAGGTTCCGCATGGAGTGGCTCTGGCGGTGCTCGGGGGCCAGCACCATGGCCCCGGGGCCCCGGGTCTTCTGCCGCATCACCGTCTCGTAGTCGGGCGTGGCGCGGTACGAGGGCGGGATGAGCGCGCTGTGCCGGTGCGACGGCACGTAGTCGGGCCGCGTGACATCGCTGCCCGTGATGGAGGGGTTGGAGGACATGGGCGAGGGCTGCGTGTAGTGCTGCGGGTTGGTGAGGGAGCTGGTGCTGTGGGCGCTGTACACGCTGCCGTTGCGCAGGCGCCCCCCGCTGCCGTACTCCAGCGGGGAGCGGTCCAGGCTGGTCTGCGAGTGGTAGTAGTAGCCGTTCTGGTTGTTCATGTACAGGTTGTCTGGAGAGCGTGAGGAGGCCGGGCGGCAGAGCACCGGTAGTTAGTGGGAGGTCATTCAACGTCTCGATACATGGGGGGGGGGGGGGGGGGAATAGTGGGATTTTTCAGATGTCCAGACAGGGTTCCTACCTTGGGACGTTGTGTAAGGCTCCGTGAAGTGACCGTTTGAGTGGTAGTGCATTTGAGGCGGGGGCATCATGAATGGTGGCTTTGGCTGAACAGCAACATCGGAACATAATAGAGCGATTTAGGGACAGCATTAATGGCAACAAGAAAATATTGAATTGTGTGTAACATTGAGTTATATTATTGTATATTATTGTAGGCCAAGCTTGGCTGGTTTGGCGCACGACTGTTAAGTTAGGGCAAACTGATGTGTGTGAGAGGGGCTAGGACTTACCAGAGACATCCTGGTCGACGATCTTCGTCTGACCGGGTTAACAACGGTCGGTTGGGATTGACTGAGGAAGAAAAACATTAATAGTACAAGGAATAATAAACGATTGGATATTAGGCGGAAGGGTCCGGGTTGCATATTTTTTTCATAACAGATTTCTTAGTGAACTCAAACTCTCCGTAGAAAAGTCGGAGGTTTGGTTCCACGTAGACTGCCCTGTAGTTGTTGGCTTGATCAAATAATCTGAACAGGATCCAAGAAGATGAAGTCAAAGAGCATCTTTCAAAAAGAAAATTCTGTTTACACAAAAGGCCCACAAGCTAATTGTCCCTTTGGATGTGAGGGGTGAAAGGTGGGGGGGGGGGGGGGGGGGGGGAGGGACGGAACTGACTGGAGAGCCAGAGGTGGGCGTTGGCACCTGGTTGGCAGGCATACCAGTTGGTAGGCGGTGGCTGAACCAGTGTTGCTCACCCCTTATTAGAAGGCAGAGAGGGACGAGAGAGCATTGGAAAGCGAGGGAAGGAAAGAGTGAGTATGGACTTCTGGGAGGCCTGGGAAGGCGGGGATTCACACTCCCCTCTAAAGAGAGAGGAGCAGAGGGGGAGAGGAGTGAGGCCACACCAAAGACGACATGCACACCAAGTACACGTGCGCACTGGCTAAGGCACAGGAGACAGAGGCAGGAACTAGGCTAGACGTGTTAACAACAGACACACTTACAGGCTACTCTTGTTAATCTTATAGAACTTGTGTCTGGCCAGACACATCCGGCAGACGTATTTGGAGGTTTCCATGTCTTCCTAGGAAAAGGGAGAGATTTTGGTTGTTAACATTTTTGTGCAGATGGCGATAAGGCATTTTAGGTCCAGTAAAATATCTTTCTGAAGATGGAATATGGCATTTTGACCCTGCATGTCAAACCACACACCCACACATGCTTTGTAGGGGACACACTGGTAACATATATCCTAACCAGACGGTCTATTTCTAGAAGGCAGACACTCCGTAACATAAGGGAGGGGGTCGGTGAGTGGCACTTACGGTCTGAAACTGAACGCTTTCCTCTTTGTTTGCTAGCTCCAGTGCGAAGAAGGACTTGTTGTGACTCATGTTGTTAATTTCATTCCACCTACACAACCAATTAGAGAAGCGAGTGACAAAGAAGGGAAAATAAAATGACGTCAGCGTGGTCACATACTTTAATGACAGAGAAACCTCAAAGGGAGTTTACTTGGTGTGGGAACGCAGACAATAAAACATTTAATAAAAGCATTGCTGGAAAATAAATATTCTATGTTCAAGGGCCAAGCTATATATTATGCACCGCACTGCGCAGACACAATACAGAACAGGCCAACACTAAATTTAAAACATGCACTCGATTCAAAAGCAATGCTTTCAATGGCTTTTTATGTCTGTCCCTCTTGGGAAATATTCAGGAAGGAAAAGGAAAGGTCTGAAGGAAACGGGTAACATCGCAAGCCATAACATTGCCCAAGAATAAGTCAGGAATGCGTCACCTCACTCTATGCATGTTGGCCGACGACTTGCCCCTTCTTCTACGGTAACAGCATTAGGGAAAACACCTACAATGAGCTTTTGCTTAAAGTGGCACATTTATCAACGGATCTGGTTTCATCGTTCTGTGGCATCGTCGTAAAGACACGCAAGACATTCCCCGGTGTATTTTTGAGACGTACTTAAATACTATTGGTGGCCTGCCATTTTTGTGCTTGACAAAGATGCCGTCCAGACAAGCTCCGAGGACGATGTCTGTTCCTGTTCCATCCTGTTGGGATTTAGGGGAGGATATAAATAACACAAGCATGGAGACATACTGAACCCACGCAGATCAAACCCACCTCCTAACAACCCCCTTTATATTGCATGTTCATTAGGCTCATAGAGCCAACACTTGCCTTACTGGCAGATTTTCATTGTCCAGAATGAATATATGGTATACTATACATGAGGGGTGGGCGGTATTAGCTAAAATTAATATCACAGTATTTTCCCACTTTTTTTACAAATCAAAACAGTTTCTACAAATTAAAAAGGAGTACATGTTAAATAAGGTTGTATTATAACTGTACTTAATTATTAAACTGTCCCAATGGCTTCTTTAAGCTTTAGGTTGAGGTTACCTTGGCCTGATAGCTCTCCTGGCCATAGCCCTCCATTTTCTCCACTTCCTGCATGTACAGCATCTCTGCCTCTGGGGCAGGCAGTCCCCTGAGATGGGAGGAACAAAACACAGCAATCAATGAGAACCACAGAATATGTTGGGTGAGGGCTCTCCTCTTCTGACAGGATCAGAAAAGTACTTTACGAGTCTAGCAGGATCCACCTTCTAAAATACAGAACAGCTATTACCAGTGTATTCCGAATCCCCTCTGTAGGTTGGGTGAAGAATGTGTTCTGTGAGTTTTACAGGAGATAATCTAAAGCATGAGGGGGAAGTAAATGGAAGACGAGCAAAGGGAAAATGAATCCCAGCAGATAGAAGTGGAACGTGATGGAGGAGACAGATGGAGAACGTCTGCTCTGGACCAGATGAGATGACTGAGAAAAGGCAAAAGAACGAAGACTCGAGGTTCAGGGAGGCCAGGCGAGCTCCAGCTGTGGGCTTTCTTTTGGGCCCATCCATGTATAAATCACAAGAAATCAAAGTTTGTCGACGGGCCGACTAACACACACCAGATGCGGACGAAAAGATCCACAGAAAGGGCCAACCGGCCTAGATAGGCGAGACGGAGCTAAGAGTCCTTTGCGCCTGCGTCCGAGAGATGTGAGCGTGTTTGTCGGGTGAGGGCATGTAAAGCAATGAGAAATAAATGGCAGACGGAGAACTGGAAAGAAAATGGAAAACGTTCTTACCGGTAGCTCTGGTAGAGAAGAGCCACCTTCTGGGTTGCCTCTTCCAGTACGCGCTCATCCTGGATCCAGCCCTGGAGAGAAAATACACATTTATGAAAGAAATGTTGCATTACAAAGAGCAATTGCAGTCAATATCTACAGAGTTATAAGGAACAAAAATAATAACTTACAATTGGGAACAGCACAAACTTCTGGAGGAACTCCTGAGAATCATATCTGTTGAAGTCTCCAAAGTCAGCTTTTGATAAAAAAAAAAATAAGAACTTTAACAATTACACAGGTAAATTGTTTTATATCCGTGTGCTCTCTTGCATTTAAATACAATTATATTGTTTACCAACATTCAGAATCATATAAATCATGCATTTGACCCGACGCTGACTTTTCCAAGCAAATTTTTTTGAATGGCATGACATTTATTAAGGAACCTGTGGTGTACGATGACCAGACCGGGCTAATTTTAGGAGTGAAGGGGACCCATTTGATATGGAAAGGCATTGCTTCAATGTCTGAAACCATCTTGATCCAAAGCAGATTCCTGGCCAGCCCTTTCTGCCTGCTGGCCATGCTCCCAGCTATGCGGAATATACCAAGAATCTTTAAAGGGCCTAAGGCTACAACTAACCTTTGGATTGCACTATGCTACAGTATATTTAGCCACACACACACACACACACACACACACACACACACACACACACACACACACACACACACACACACACACACACACACACACACACACACACACACACACCTTAAACTTCATTACGGAATTTATACGGAAGCATGACTGTTGAACAAGGTTTTAGATTCATTGTTAACCCTGGTAGTGACCAGGTAGTGGTTTAAGCAATGAGTCAGCCGCTTGGACATGACTGTTTCAGTCAATGACCTCAGGAGTCCGGCTGAGGTAACACCCAGTGACTTACATAGCGCTGTATCATTTTGCCAGAAGTGTCTGAGATTCTTATGGCCGGACACAGGCTTAGGAAATGTCTGAGGCTGAGACCTCACGCAAGGTGATTTCACACTCACACGCACACCACTGGATTTTATAGGGGTTGGTTTAGGCTTGAAACTGGCTTGTTAAGTGGCTCTATATTAAATGAAAAGGCAATATAAATTCCTGAGGGGTTGCTGAGTTGATGCTTACACAAGAAATGCATCCTCATCTTCAATAGGACGGTCATCACAAAACAAACTTGAGGAATAGTGGAATTGAGGAATAGTGAGAAATGTTGACGTTTTTTCATTGTGCCATTATTTTCAATTAAGATAACACAAAACGTTTGTTGACCAATAACAGTCAACTCCGCCAAAGGAGTAGTATAGTCCATCACTTTTATATTAACAATCCTCCAGCAGCTCAGAATTTACCAAAGCTAGAAAAGATTGGTTCAACATGTAGCATCCTTTTTCCAAATCACAATTCATGTGTTAGCTGGGGTGTTATTCTGTTTGCAAGTCACATAGTCAAGTTTGAACAAATAAAGGAATGGCTTTGATTTGCATACCATGTTAAATTGGGTGTGGCACGATTAGAATGCTACTTTAATTTCAGTAACAATGGTGGCGTTTGTCTTCCAAAGTTTGCCATACCTTTTCAGCTAGACAACTGTGGGATGTTGACCACAGCCTTACACGCGACATGAAAGCCATATAATATGCGCCATCAAGGGTTCACATTACCTTGAACGGCCAATCCAGCCAAACGAATAGCTTGTTCAATTGAGCATGGGATTCTTCCCTCCAGAACATCTTTCTTTAGCTGTAGGTAATACTGATATCTACAAGGATAGAAGAGATTCACAGAGATTAGAAAACACTCGAAAACATCAACCAATTTGCCTCTTGTATTCAATTTGCCAGTAAGTGGCATGAAGCCATTATGAAGTCTGACATGCATGAACAATTAATTCATATACATTTGAGGTATGAGTCATTCAGAGTTCATTGTGCCAATGTCACAATATGGCTTTTGAATGATAGGTCTTTCAGTTGTAAATACACTAGCTTCAGATGATTGGGTCAAAAGATATGTTACAATGAAACAAACTGGTACTAAAAACATGTGGCGCTCCCCTCCCAAGCTCTATGTTGGACTGTCTTTATATGCACAGTATTTCTTGTATAGATTACTTGTTGGTGGTAATGGAGGTTATTACACAATAAGCCATTAAACGTTATACAACCAAAATAACAAAATGGTTTCTGAGAAATCACATGGAAACATAATATTCCAAATCATTGTATAATACGACCTAAATAAGCTATGTGACTAACAGAACATTTACTGCTCACATGATGACAGTAAGTCAGTGTATCGTTTTTTTTCCCCTCCCTCTTTTGTATACTAATATATTTACTATGCAGTGTCTTATAACCTGCTCACCAACCACATAAAAACATGAATAGTAAGATAGAGGGTCTGGGTTTAAAGACACTATTAGGCTGGACCAAATAAAGTAATGGGATCCTGGTTCTGAGTGCCAGAAAAATGGGTTAGGGCCAAGTCTTTGCAAAAACCTGACCAGGGTGTCAGAATGTACTCCTAAACTACTGCAGAGAAACACAAGTCAAGCTGTTTAGAAGAAGGCCACCTTGGCTAGAAATAAGGATAATTTACCAACGCATGTTCAACATGCTACGAAGTGGTTGTGTTCCCTTTTAATCTAGTGTTTAGCATTGCCAACAGGTATTAAATTCAAATAATTTAAAATCCATAATTTAAATACATGTAAAAATACATGTTTTCCATCCCCTAGGCCACATGAGCTTGCTGAAGTAGAAAATAGGGTGGCACAAATATTCCCAATAGAATTGAAAGAAGCAGTCATTGCTGCATACTTGACACATTCCAAGGTGGTGTCTGTGGGAACTCACCTTGTGATCTCCTGCTGGAGCTGCCCCACACTGGGCACGTAAAACACCACTCCAAAGTAAACAGTGGGCTCCAGGCCATACTTGTCCAGCTGCTTCTTCAATGGTTTCTCCAGGTCAATCCATCTTTGCTGGTTCTGCTTGTTGTAGTACCAAAGGCTGAAGAATGTTATCTGGGAAGGAAAGGTCAAGGTAATCACATAAGTTATTTAAATATGATTGTAACATAACATATTTGAATGACAAAACACTTCCCGGTGGAAAGGTCTAGTTAACATGAATTCAGAACTGTCAACACCTATGGAGCTATCAGCCCAATGAGCCATGATATTAAATCAATTAGACAAATCAACCAAATTTATAGACTGTCATTCTTCGCCCACTCTTGCGGTTATCTGGCAGAAAGTGTCTCAAAATAGACAGTGAACTTTTAAGATTGTTGTTTGACACGGGATGTGTAACGTGTTCTAATCACAAAACAACACCTTATTGTTGTCCCTCGTGACCGTCATACCGAGAAGAACCTGATACAACCCTTCTCTAATAAATGACAAACTAGAGTAAGCACCACATGACTCCACAGAGCATGGTATGCACTTGCGAAGTTGAGCAAACAAACTGATTAAACAAGCAATCGGATGCATGCTACTGAATGCTGGTAGAAAAATACTGCAGTTAAAAGTGATCTCATTAAATTCCACCATCGTACCTCTGTGGTGACCTGATGGGATGGTATCATATGGTATATGCTCTATAGTAGTGAATAAACACATTGACCCTGAATGCAACATTTTGATTGCAAAATCCAGTGGGTCAAGAATCCCTATGACACAACAATAGTGACGTATACAATTATGTGTCATAACTCTGTTCAAGTAACTGCTGCATCCGTATTCAAGGAGTAAATTGTGACCGGTATCAACTTAAGACATGGCGGATTTATATGGTGAAGGTATAGGCCAATTACACATTTTTGTTTCCTGTACCAGAAATACAATATCGGATCAAATGAATGAGTTAACAATGATTGATTGATGACAGACCAATTTTTCTTCTCAAACATACTACATTTCAAAAGATATCTAAATTACAGACATGTCCAATGTGGTGTTCAAATAAATATGCGTACCTCTCTTAACTCCAGTCTCTGTGCAACGGCCTCCAAACATTCCTGTCCAGTACTCTCCACAGAAAGTGTAAACTCAACAAACTCTCTATTGAGCAGCTGAATCCGAGTGACGAGACAACTCTTGCTGGAAACATTATACCTTCGGGTCCTTTTGAGTTTTAAGCCAAATGGCAAGGGCATGTTTCACAATCCCACAATAGAAGAGACTTTTTCACTCCCGTTAGATTAAACTTGCCGCCGTCTGTCTCTCCAGATACTGCGCTATTATGAGGGCAATCAGACATCGGAATCATAATCCACAGGCAGACCTGGAAACAAAAAATAATGACAATTATTTCAAGTGAAACAGTAGACACCATTACCAAAACGTAATATCTATTTGGTCAACAGGGTCATGGTCTATGGTCATGTCAAACTCGACCGCGCCACCATATAGCATAACAGTAATCAGTAAATAACATAAACTACGTGGTGGAATGTGTTATTACGAACGACAACCAATTTTAATACATACAAGTAGCTAAATGGCCATGCATTTGGTAGTGCTAGAAGTGACTCCAGTTCCAGGGAATACTCGTATCCACAGCCAGACTAGAGGGGACATATGTGGGCGACAACAACCACATTTGAAATCCCTGCTGCTTGCAATGTCTCCTTCCCAAAATCATCATCCTCCACATTATAAAAGAAGGGCTCTTTAGTATGGCAAATTACTAGAATGTTCGGGCATTAGCATAAAGTTTGGGAAAACAACGCAATGGCAAGTTTTATTTAGATTGCGAAACATATGTCATTCAATGTATTTTAAACCGTTAGACATCCAAAGTAGCGTTAGCCCATTAGCTAGTGCTCCAGCAAGTAGACCGAACCCCAAGTAAAGCTGACGTCGCTGCTTATATCGCAAATAACGTGAACAGTACCGTTTTGTGGTTTAGGTTCCGATTTTACTTCGGCTTTTAGGCCAGCAAGAAACTAGTCGAGAACGCGGATATGATGCGAGCTCCGCGTTGAGAGAAAAGCCATCTAAATGAACTAAATTTCACACACTAGAAGTTGAGCGGTAAACAAGCGTTGCACTCCAGGCTCCATAGTAGCTCCCAGATAGTTCAGTCAAGTCCCGGCCTAGTTCCACTTCCTGGGGCAGAGAGCAACAAGTGGATCCCCTCCACATCCGCCACGACATTGTTCCTCGCTTAGCAACTGTTGCTCAACGTTTGACGAACCTTTAAAAATGGGCTTATTATCGAATTACTTACGATTATTAACAAGGTCCCTCAGTCGAAAACTTCTTTTTTTCTAAGGCCGATACCAATTGAAGCGGGTTATAGTGCGTTTGTGGCGGCGGAATACTCGAAGGGTTTAAATCCATGACATCAGACAGCTGGAATGTTGGGCACTGAAACTGCGAGAAAACGAGACAGCTGGGGCAGAACTGCCTGCCACTGTCCGGTCTGTTTACGTTCAGTTCAAAGCCTCTCACATTGGCCGTTTATGTCAAGATTTGACATTGATTGTAAGCATCATAGGAACTGAGTAAACATGTACCTCTGTAATCAAACAGAATCCTCTTTCAAGTGTTTTCATAGTCCAACAAAACGTATACAATGGTTTGAGTGCTTAATTGCTTTGCACATTTCTGTATACGTGCGTCATTTAAAACAGAGTAGGCACATTTCAACTGTTCCAATAATCTAGACTCCAAAAGTAGACCACAAATGTTTCAGAAATATATTGTTAAGACACTTCATTGGTGGCGATCAGGTTAGTATTAACAGTTAATACTGAATTCAAATACGCCTACCACTTTCATTTCATCCCTGGTATAACTATAGCATACGTTTCTCAACACAATTTCATGATTCGTACAGTATCACACGGGTCACCTGCTAAATTCTGAGTGCATAGCTGTGAGCAGTTCTTTGAAATTGTCTAATGCAATTCACTTGTTTAGTTACATAACATTCCAACATTCTGCCAGACTTCCGAATTGATTTGTTTATGAAATTCTAACAATGCATCTAAAAATATATAAATGCTGAAGTTGATCTCTTCCTATGAAAAACATTCCATGTGTTTTAATGAGAACAAAATACAGAATCTGGACTTTCCTTAAAAAGAAAAAAAAAACGTACGTAACACCAAAATGCTGAAAATATGAGTGATCTCTGAGACCTATTTCTATAGTAATATAATGTATCGTATAAATGTTAATCAAGCAACAATTCCTGAATGTAGTGCAAGTCAAAATTCATCATCACTGGGAGAGGAGCATCTCTCTCTGTGTCCCTGGTTCAGAGACCCTTGATCACTACTTTGAGTAACATGCAAAGACTCAAACAAACTTTTCCCAAGATCCTCTAGATCTTTAGACAGTCCATCATGTCCATCGTCCAATGGGTCCAGATGGAGTTCTTCTCCACTGGTCGAAGCGGTTGCTTCACATTGTTCCTGAGGGAGTTCTGCTGTGTCAGTCACACTGGTTTCCAGTTGAGGATGGAGGGTTTTCTCCTTGATTCCTTTATATGTATTGCCACCGTCATTCAACCAATCAGGCACAGTTTCTTCATCGAGTTTGAACTCCTCCGAGTTCTGTTTAGTGTCTATTGCTGAATGGGCCTGCTCAGGAGAGCAGCGATGAAATGGAATCGATGAAGAAACGCCACTGGTTGGTGAATCACAGTTTGTTCTGCTTGATGCATACGGGAAGAGGTTACTCTCCTCTTCTTTGGTGTGAGACTGTCTTGACACAGGTCCGAGACTGGAGGGGTGCTTATAAAGAGGGTATTTTTCTTCTTTCTCTTTTCCCTTTGGTTCTTCTGCTGCACCCAAGGGGCTAGGGTTACCTCCTGTATCTTCAAAGTCCCTGCGCAAAACTTCCAGAAGGTGGCGCATTTTACCCTTAAAACAAGATTTAGAGTTACATTAGAGATTGTCTAGAAAAAAAAAATGTATTTGACGGAATAAAGAAAGAAAATACTACATTAACTAAAGTAATGAAGTAGCATTTTTTTTTTTAATTGTGGTGTTATGATTCAACCTTTATCAATCATCACTACCAACATTAACAATTAATTGCAATATTTATCTGCGTGTGCTGTAGGTTCTGAGGAATCACCAGGTACATCTTCAGTATTTTATCAGCTCACCTCCTTAAGTCGACCCCTGTTTTTGTCAATGTGGCGCTCAAACACCCGATCCAAAACCCTGTAGTTAGAAAAACGCCAACTTAAACCAACCAAATACTGTTTCAGTTTACATGTGAGAAGTCATACGTCAGAGAGACCCCACTTAAGTTGTGGGAATTGGAAGCAATGGGATAATATAAATACACAACTCAACGAAATATAAAACTAAGGTATACTAAATGTTACATATTATACCTTCAAAGTTAATATAAGAGATAATAAAATAGCCTACCGGTCAGAGAAGAGTCCCCGGGACAATATGTCATCTGTTACATTGACTATAAATTCTAGGTACACTAATTCATCCTCCCTGTTTGGAAAAAAAATTGGTCTAGAATTAATTATTGCACAATGAACTTGCATTTTAAATGTTGCATCCCACAATTGTGATTATATCCCCTGCAGACACAGAAAACAAACTTACTCTGCGGATGTGCTCATCATACTTGGAGATTTCATGCCTTCTGATGAAGCCCTGATAAATAAAAACACACTTAAAAAAAGACGCAAGCATTCCGAGGCTTGGGGCGAATGGGCAACACAATGACTACCTATGTCCTTTTCCTCACCAATTTTCCTTGACCTTTATGGAAAACTTCATGAGGCCAAGGTAAGATAAGAAGGGGAATTTAAAAGGACATTGACCCCTGATCCCCCACCCCGACTTCCCCCTACCCTTTTTGTCAAGCGACCTTGGTTACTATGAAAGACGCTATATAAATCCTAGTTGTTGTTGTTGTTGTTGTTAGGAAAAGACCACCACGTTGCTAAGAGAATCTGAATGCACTAACCCTAAACTAAGCAATTATACCACTGGAGACTTTATGGACACTGGCCAGCCAGCTTGTAACTAAGTTCTGAAGACTACAAAAAGAATATCGTATCTTAGATACTTGATTGTATGAAAATAATTGTCGTAATGTTGAGTTTGTTTCTTTGAAAGGCCAAATGGTGCAGGACTTTAAATGTTACGGCAAATCTTTCTTTTCTTTTTTAAATGGTGGAGAAATTGAACTGCTCCTATCATGGCTGCCACCAAGATAATTCAAGGTCATCCCACTCAGTTAGGAACCTCCCCCAGCAAAATAGACTTTTTCGACCCCTGCCAGAGGCTCCGTGGCGAAGACTTCCTATGACGTTACCTTGATAAAGAGCCTTGTCTCCTGCTCCTGCTGGCAAGCCTCTGGTTGGTAGACAGTAAGACATGCCGGTCGATGGCTTCATCTTCAGACCAGCCCTGGTCAGTATATCCCTGTAACATAATACGATCAGGTGAAAACAAGAACAACTCTATACTCTATACCCTATACACACAGACAGATCTCCCACAACACACACACTAAGTACAATATATATATATTTGTATATCTCTTCCACAATCCCTCTAGTCACTGCTGATACCTTTTTCATGTCACCCCATTTAAACGATTAAATATCTGATACAAGGGTTTTCTTCCTGAAAATGAATTCAATCAAATCACCTGAGTGTGATCATCGTAGTCTGATGTTGAGTGCTGCTCGAGTTCTCCCCTTCCAAGAAATTGAACCAAAGCAGGGGATTAGAACACTTTGAATACATTCATAACAAAAAAATAATTAAAAAGCAAGGTGTCTTTCAGAGAGTACCTTCTATGATTTGCCTGTGGTGGCATCATTCTGGAGTGGGTGGGATCTGGATAATCATTAGGGTTCCTCTTTGGCGCTGTATAATAGCGATACTTTGACAGGGTTGAACTCTTATCTGATTTCAGGGTCCTGGGCGTGAAGGGTTTGTCGTGGGTGAAGTAGTGAGAATGTTTTTGGAGCAGATCCCCGCTATAGGTTTTCTGTATCGGGTCCTTGAAGGTTGAGTAGGGGCTCTGGTTGTCGACCAAAGCGAAGGAGGAATGCGCCGACTGCTGCCTGTACAGGTTGGTCTCGGATCTCCGGAAGCTGCACTCTGAAGCTGTGTGAAGCTGGTGCGGGTGGCTCCGAGAACCATGCGATGGATAAACTACCTGCTTAGCGTGGAACGAGGTATTGGGCCTTGAGGTGGAGAATATGGAACTTCCTGAGCAGAACAGGGGACTTTTTTCACCTTGAAGTGATCCTCGGCTCTGAAAATACATCAAGCAGTTATCAAATTATCATTATGACTCATTTAAGTGCTTTTGACTCTGCAGCTCAAAGTGCAGCTCAAAGTGCTTTTGACTCATGCTAAAGATCTCAAACTCGCACACAACGTCTAACTGATCACTGTTTTGATTGTTTGTTTGTTTTGTCTTATTTTTGTTTTATTTATTTATTATGTTTATTTTATTTATTTATTTTTTTTTTCACAATGTCTTGTATTTTTAAACGATTTATGATGACTATATGCTCTGTAAGGTGACCTTGGGTGTCTTCAAAGGCGCCTCTAAATTAATGTATTATTATTATTATTATTAAAGATAAAGACTAACGTCACAGAGATGGACACTGCCGCATGGCATGTGCCAACCAGCCCGTTTCATCTCCGCGGGCTGAAGCCATTCGGTAAAATGTTGGTCTCCGAATCAATATGATGACCTTACAAAAATATTACAACAGGTCTGCTCAAATTTGATTTCCTACCTCTTCAGAAGACCGCGAGTCTCTGCCATTGCCTAGTAAGACGGAGTGGGCAGACTGAGGACGCCCACCTCTCCTCAACTGCTCTCGCTTTAGCTGGTCATTATCTGGATAAAAAAATAAATAAATGCAAGTAAACAAGTTGATGTAATCTCTTATTGTAAAGGCATATTGGTCTTCTATTATAAGAGGTCTATGACAATGATAACATGTATAGATATGTTGTATATTCCACTTACACTTCACACTATGTATCAGGCTCTTAGGTACTGTGGTATCAATGGAAGCTGATGAAGAACAAGCAAACAACTATGGTAGTGAATGACCACATCAAGCAATGAAACTGCATCATAAGTTAACAATAATAATATATTACACTTTTAAGGTGTAATTCAGCATTCAAGTAAATATATGAATATCAACTAAGGACAATGCGATATTTACATTCTCTTACACCCTACCTTTGGCTGAGTAGATCTTTTTGTAATGTGATACCATATGGTCCTTAACGATGGATTGACTCAGCTTGCTAGATGAACCAGGGCAAAACGCTGTAAACATAACATGCAAGAACCATACACTGTTATACAATCATCATTAAACATCCATACATTAAAGATTAATAAACTTGAACCATACGTACGGGAGGTTTTTAGAGTGCGCCCTCTCACACTGCTACTTAAGTTACTGCTGCAATCAGATCCAGGCGATGCTCTTCCTATAAAACACCAACATATAACAAACTAGCATTTTAACGACAAAATACGATCCGTCGCTTCAAATGAACGAAATCATAAAGCGAAGTTTAGTTAACGAACTTGTCAAACTGCCTGCAGTATTGTGAAACGCAATTGCTAAATTCTTTACAACACTGGAATATCTAAGGCAATGAAAGAAAGCTAGCTAAGTATTATGCTATGGCTAAAGCTTATAGTTTCCTCAGTCGCGTACCTCTTTTTGACTCCATAATAACGTCAATGTATCCCATGGTTTTAGGAGACCTTTAAGTGTACATATTTTGATTTTGAGTGTTGTACAAAGCTCGACAGTGCGCTGTAGGTAATCATTTTCCCAGAACAAAGCTACGAAGCTAACGCCAGATTACAAGCAGCTGAGAAAGCTTCCCCGTCGCCATGCTGGTTGCTAGGCTTTCCCCATCGTCCTCAAGTTGCTGACGCTGCAGGGACTGCTGGTGCCACTGGGCTACGACACTCTCTTATTATTCATCCCTGACTACAACCCTACATTGGTCATTCGATCCAGACAAAAAATGCTGCTTATAAAATCAATAATACTAACAACTATAATAATATGATATAATCAATTAACTCTAGTATATTATACCAGAGTTTTTTTTTAGAGTAGATTATTTTTTAATCATATTTATAATTATATTAATTTGTATTATATATATATATATATATATATATATATATATATATATATATATATATATATATATATATATATATATATATATATATATATATATATATATAATACAAATTAATATAATCATAAATATGATTAAAAAATATACTAGAGTTACTAGAGTTAAAAAATATACTAGAGTTATTGCTATCCTTTTTACTTTTATTGTGGACTAAAATGGGAATATAGAGAGAGGGGGAGAAAAAATGATTGAAGCGAGTACAAATTGTGAAAGTGGCATCATTCTGTCAACAGCATATTGTTAATATGGGCATGTTCCTTGTATTGTTTGAAAGAACTTTTGACCTTAAACCATTACGGGTATAGCATTGTGTTTCATTTTTCATTTTTATGTGCAGGCCCAAGCGAGAGACAGATAAGCTTTCAGAAACCAATTTAAACTTCGAACTGATTACTCAGTATTCTATTTTACAACTTGATGACTCATTACCTCAAATACACTGCACATATAACTCATAATAAAATGTAAAAAAAAAAAAAAAAAAACGTTTTTTGATGGTTGAAAGTGCATTTGTTTACCCTTCACATAATTGTATAGCATTTCATATAAAACAACATAGCATTTCCCTTTTAAAAGGGCTTTATATGAGCCTAGGCTATATTAACCTGCATATCTAAGTGCAATGCATATTTATTTGCAAAAGAGATCATGGATATTACAAATCGGCCACTAGATGAAAATGTTTTAATAACTCTTTGTGTTATTATTCGTCTTTAACAAGCACCAACATTAAAAAAAAAAAAATGTGCAGCGTATATCTGTTTGCGTTGTAGTTGCTACTTTATGATTGCCTAATACACAGTTCCCGATGCTCGTGGATGATGTAATGGTTACGGTCTCCCATTGAATGGGCATAAGCTACCTTTTGATTTCTCCTGCCGCTCCATGCATGTGCCTGCCGCCTAGCAGCCAATGGGTGGGTAATTCCTTTCAAGAGACGATCCACCAGAACCTGCTAATAGTAAGTATTCTATATAAATCGATAGGTCACAGATCAATTCAATGATGATACAGGGATAATTAGCCTGGGCACGTTTTTTAAACCTGAAAAGTGTGGGTTAACCTAGCTTGTTAAGGTTAGCCATGAACGAATGGGAAGGGTGGAGGCAGATGAGAGATGAGCATTATTTCTCCTTTGTTGAGGACTGGGTGTGTGAAGTTAATACACCGCTCTCTCTCCACCTCTTATTTTGAACTGGGCAAGTGTTGTGTTCGACATGTGAAGTGTGTTCCACTACTAGTAAAACCTAATAAAGAGTGGCGATCTGTCAAGCGATCATCAAGCGCTCCTTGGACAGAGCAGCAGCTCCGCCGGACAAAGAATTCGGTTCAATTGTATTTCGGCGCATCACGATGCGAGGCTGGAATTAGGGAAAGGGAGGGAATCATGTCAAAACAACTGGAGGTGATTCTACATTTTTATAGACGCCGGTGAACAGCCCAAAGGTTTTTTGTTTCTTAAAACCAAAAGCAGCCATGAAATTCCCTATAGAAAGCCCAAGGAAACAAGTTAATTGGGACCCAGAACAAGGTTGGTTGAATACTTTCTACCTTCTCTATGGCTCATTTCCAAGTGTCATATAAACAGATACTTTGAGTTTCTGTAAGGATTGGGCATTTCGAATTAAATGGGCAAGTTATAATATTCGAATATAACCATCTATGCAGACACATAAAGATACTATTTGTGGTATGTTTCCTCTTTAGTTTCATACTAGCCTAAGGGTGTTTTGGTTCGTTGGATGCGTTTCATTAAGGGTTTCCCCACAAAAGAAAGCATTGGGGAGTGTATGTCTTTCTTCTCCGTCATCCCCAGTGTCATCAGCTGTGGCTGGCTGAGCGCGCCCTCAAAGATGCACCGGAGAGCTGAGATGCTCCCATCGCGGACCATGGAAGATTAGCACTCGGCGCTGCCAAACCATTATTCTATGCTTTTAAAACAGAACTCACTTTGTGTTTCCACAAACAGTGCAAATGTCTTGGCTAATAATGTGCTTGAGGTTTTGGCACCCTTTCCCCCTTTATTCCGCAGCCGGTGCGCTATAGTGCGCCCGCAAACGTCTGTGCCTCGCTAGGGTAGCCTATTTGTATTTAGTTGCGTAGTACATGTTTCACTTAAACATCCAAGTAACTTGACTTCTAGAATTTCGTTTGATCTGAACCAATGGATACTAATCGATATAGGGATTACGTTGTGGCGCTATAGCTGAGTGATGTGGACGTTTGGGATGGACTCCAGTCGCTATTCGGCACACCTAACAACAATTCCTTGACATTCTGAAGCCTATAGCAGTACCAGTCGAGCAATACTTCACCAACTGGGCTTATTCAATTTGTAAATGGCAAAGGCAATCAATATGAAGCAGCTGCCGGTTTCTATGTCCTTTTACAATGAAGACCCACATATCTCAAATTACAAAATGTATTATTTCCCTGACGTTATGCATGCGTGTGTGTGTGTGTGTGTGTGTGTGCCACTGTAGTGATTTGATTATCTTTAAACGCCAGGCCAGATAATATTAATCCCACTTTGCACTGTACTTATAGATGTTGTTAAATGTCGATCCAATGATCCAATGACAACACCATGCACAACAATTTACGATGCCGAGTTTCAAATGCTGTACATCACTTCTCAATCCCTCCCTTCTCAATCCCCCCCCCCCCCCCCCCCCAACCCTACACCCCACCCCCAACATTCCCCAGTATTTCAGTGTCATACTCTTGTTCTAAAAATAGCTCACTGATGCCTATAATGGCATAAGAAGTCCAGTGGCTAAGAATTCCATTTGTTTATTGATTCAGCCATTCTGTGTGTCAAAGGGTCTGTTAACAAGATTTACGTCCCTAGTAGAGAGTGTGACACTTCCTGTGTGTCCTTGATTCCCGATGGCGATGCATTCGTGTCTTCGTGGTGCATTTCTATGTCCGTGCGTGTGCGTGTGTTATTGTGTGCGCACCTGCGTGCGTGTTTATGTATGTGTGTGATTGTCGTGATGGATTATTGTGCAGGCCTATGTGCCACATGCATGCAAGCCTATGTGGCATACGGTGACTTTCACGCAAGGCATGCTAAAACCAAAGTTGCAGAACTGTAGTCATTGTCATTCAAATATTAAATAAAATGGAGGAATAACAATATATATTGCAAATAAGGTTTGTTATTTAAAAAATATATATTCGAAATGAATTTCAATCAAGTTTCTGTCGTTTTTAAAAAATACCTGGGTATTCCTTGCCTTCATAGCTTATATAGACCGCTTACCACCAGTGGCCTGTGCTCTAAACAAAACTATTATTAGCTCTTCCCATTATTCTCAATCCTACCATTAGGGTTTTCATTCCCCAACACATTATTTTATAGTCCCCGTAACCACTGCACAGCACTGATTGGGCTAAAGAAAACCAAGAGCCTGAGAGCTGAAGACTGGATCTTTGATAGCTTATATACATTACAATATTTTAGATACATGAAGAAGGATCTACAAATGTCTATGTCCTTGGCCATGTCCCCCATCTTGGACCCCAGCCACAATGTGTGCATTATAGAGCCTATTTGGATGCCAATACCCTCACGGGCTGTTCTCCTATTTTCATCTGTTCTATAAGAGAAATTGCATCCCGGTTTTCCCCAGAACAGAAGTGTGTGACTTGTGCACTTTATGTTATGCCATATTGCCGTGACAGGTGTGTATTTTAAGTGCACCCTTGGCTGGTTGGTCGCCGCACTGCCGCAATGCTATAAAAGCAGACACAGCCACACACACCCATACTAAGAACAGGTTGTACTTTTAAGATTGATTATTATTTTTATACTTCATGCTCTGATATTCCCCCCCGAAGCCTAATTGGGTGTATTGTACCATTAATTAATTCACCCTAAATAACAAATCACACAAGTGAAAGTGAAGTTGTGCTGAGTATCGCTGATGATTCAGGCAGGGAGATTGAATACTTCCACTAAGATGTTGACTGGCACAGCTCAGAGGACTAATAGCTTCTGTCATTAGGCTGATGAATGTGGTCATCTCAACTCTCTTGGGGCCCATGCATAAGTATGAGTATCAAATGCAGACACATGCAAACAGCTTCAAGCAGGCCCTGCACCCTGCTTGAAGCTACTGTCCATAATGAATTGAAGACTGATTGCGTTGCGCAACAGATTTTTTGTGATTTTATTCCCTACTAATTTACATACATCATGTTATGTATCATGTTAGCGTGACGATGAACCAATGACCAATTAGGAATCGGAGTTCATATGCATTGGTCAACAATTATTTTGATCCAGATCAGAATAAACGATAAACAACCATGTCCTCTGGTTTTTCTTTAATCCCCTTTTCCAATTATTAACCCCCCCTTGCGCTCTCTCTCTCTCTCTCTCTCTCTCTCTCTCTCTCTCTCTCTCTCTCTCTCTCTCTCTAGTGGCGATCCAGACCACCATGGCACCGCCCCGGAAGGCCCAGCCGGGGGCGGCGAAGTCCAGCCTGGTCCAGGCCAGCGTCACGGCCATGCAGAGCCCCTCGGCGGCCGCCGGCGACGCCAAGGCCAACGGCCACTGCCCCCTGCCGCGCCTCTCCATCTCCTCGCGCTCGGCCAGCGTGGTGGCCAGCATGGACGCCGGCTACGAGGGGGCGGAGGCGGCGCTCCACTCGGTGATGAAGTGGAAGACGGTGCTGGGCGTGTTCGTGGTGGTCCTGCTCTACCTGGTGTGCGGGGGGCTGGCCTTCAGGGCCCTGGAGCAGCCGTTCGAGAGCCACCAGAAGGACAGCATCACCCACGAGAAGTCGGATTTCCTCAAAAAGCACTCCTGCGTGACCCCCGACGAGCTGGAGGCCCTCATCCAGGTGGGTGGGGAGTCGGCGCCCGGGAAGGAGCGCATGGGGAGTTGAAGAGATATTGCACGCATGCATGTGACTTGCTGAATGATGCCATGTTAACACCTCTTGTAACAACGTCATCAAAATGCTACATTCATGGTAGCATTTTTTGTTTGGCACACTGAAAAAAGTTTAAATTTTGTTTCAATTCATGCCTTTCCTCATCCGCATGCCCAGACTACTTTAGCACCTCACGTCACATTAATCTATTGTCAGTGTTTGCCAATCCTAAAACAATTCTGTTGTCTCATCTGAATGGACTAAGATGCTAGACCACAGTTTTCAAAAGTATCCACCTTTGCACACCCGCAGATCATCTTGATAATTTTAGGTGTGTGGATTGAAAGCCAAAACTGATTATGGCCCCTAAGGCTAAGTTTATATCCTGTGAACGACCTTTAACAACCATGTTGAAGGCCTACGAGAGTTACTCTTCGCTCTCAATAAGTCGCTTTACGCAGCATCAGTAGCTCCACCTATGAGAACCATGAAAGGCCATTTTTGAACCCATGAACTAAATAATATAGATGCATTCACTAGATGAATCATACAAATGACCTCTACACTGATATTTTAATTTGACAGAGAACTAATGTTCATCCAATAATGAGCTTCATTAAATATAGTCACGTTGATACGGCGATCTGTCATCTATACTCCGTCCTTATACGTTGTCCTTCAGGAAATAAAGAGATGATAAGAATAATAAGATACGCTTTTAACACACTGTAGTATTCACTAATAGGTCGTGATAAATGTGATAAGGTTATTATCTAAGCTCAGACATAGCAGGGAGATTCAAGGCTATCTTAACTGTAACCCCCCTCTCCCCTCTGTCTGATTAGCTGCACGATGTCTTTCTGAGGCGAATCTTTGGTCTGAACTGGGTTTAAGAAATGGAGAATAGGACATCCTTCACTCGAAAGCACGATTATACCTTCCTGGTAACCATAGCGATTCCTGCACTCATAATGCTAAGTGACACGGCAGTGACACTGCAGTATATGAAAGGTCTTCGCTCTGCCTAAAAAATTGGCAAATAAAATTGTACTATTCTAAAACATATTCGTTTGTGGAAGCCTTTCTCCTATTAGTTGCCTTACTTTATTATAAAGATTGAATTGGTATATTAAATGCAACTCTATTTAATGCAACTCTATCAAAACGTTATCTTCATTTGATCTCTCATCCAAATATTGTTCTTACAATTAAGTTGACTGGGGATCGATTATCCAGTTTGTCGATTTTGTAAATTGTGTATTGTATTGTGTATAAAACTACTCAAAAGTGGAACCTTTAACAACCAGAATCTGTGCAATTAATAATCATCTTCATAATTGTCATTTTCATTTTTTTCATTTTTCTTATCTTATCCTTTTATTAAATTTCATTCTCTAAGATTTCTGTTTCATTCTCTTTGGCAACACCTAACACCTGGAAATAAGCAGTAATTATCCCAGGGAACCAAGCAGAGTGTCATGTCAGTCGGTTTGACAGCTGATTTTCTGGCAACGTCAGCACAGAGAACAGAAGTGTAACGCCGCCTCACACATAAGTGAGTTAAAGAATGCTCTGTTGCGTTACACCGCCTACCCTTGCTGGCAGAACAACCACTGCTGGGTGATGGAAAATTATGCCACGACACCCAATTTTCGTAACATTCATAACACTGCAAATGAAAGGGATTTCATCCGTGGGCCCTAAGCTCAAAATGAACAGTTGGATCGTAGAAGGGAAATCCTGTGTCCATCCAAAGTATTTTTCTTGAACGGCCACGGTCCCAATGGAAAGATCTCAAATGTTTTTCCCAGAGAGGACAGTCCAGTGGACGTGGTGCCAGAGGAAGCATATGCAGGAGCTTCCTGCTGGACTGGGACCGAAAGTCACCTGACAGCGGAAGTTTAACATGTAACATAACTGCCATCTCAGCAGAGTTCCCCTTTGTAGTCCTACACTTTTATGTTGTTGGTGCAGTGGATGCGGTGAAGGATAGGCCTCAGCATTGCATTCAGCTCCCCCTTGTCTCTCTCAAGCTTGAACTAACTCAACCAACAGAAGGAGACCACACCATTGTATCTAACACACTCCTGTTTCCACTAGAGTGACTGCATTTGACGTGAGCTTCTTCAACATCGTTCCAGTTGAAAATTCAATAATTCAGACCGCTCTCCTTTGCCCGCATTTCAGTCGTCCCTCTTTCCCCTCGCGCCTCAATACATTTATAGGATTGTTACTACGAAATGTGTAGGCACAAAGAACTATTACCAGCTCCTGGAAATCGATGTCAGTGTTCCCTGAAGGAAGGCTGAGTTAATGAAGGAAACCTTTAGTCGTGAGTTCACATGGCCCATTATTCATGGCCAGGCAGTTGCAGACCAGTATTGCTAAATTCCTGGTATCCTGGATAAGGTCACATCCACATGCTGTTGGGAGCTGGTAAACAGGGATGACTGGATTCATAGTAAAAACAAAAAAAACCTGTTGCATCAAGCCAGTATATACAATGAGTCATGTTGAATGCCGTCACACATTGCCTGAATTTGAAGTAATAAGACATACAATTATTTCATTAACGTAAATCTAATAAGAAACATTAGTTTGGTTACTTGAATTCAGAAATAATCAAAAGTATTGAAGTGTTTCAAAGTAAGATTCTGAATGTAGGGATTTGATTATAAATGACATAAACTGGCATTTGAAACAGTTAGAATTGTAAAGACCCTGGGAAGATTCTGAGAAGATTCCCAGCACTGTATCTAACAGGCTGCACAGTCAGGAGGCCTTAATCGTTGGAAGGCACTCCAACACTCACAAGTCTGAAAGTACTCCGCAGAGGGACTGTGGCGTGACTCACTGTTTGTACGGGGGAATTGACAGAATGATGGCATGGTGTTCCCTAATGTGCCTTTATGTAAGTATGCGTGAGTTAGATAAAGAGAGTCAGAAAGACTTGACGGACAATACTTGTAAGGGTACTAACAAGTAACAAGTACCCTTTTTGTGGACAATTTTTTTGGATTCAGATTGTAATTTATTGTCACATCTCATCTGTACACAAAGTATAAAGGAGTGCTTAAGTGTATGTTTGTTTGCGTCTGTCTTTGTGTTTGTGTGTGTGCATGCATGCATACATGCATGTGCGTAATTGTATCGAGGAGTCCCTAAGTTGGGTGGAGATGGTGCCGTTTCCTGATGCAAGACTAAGAGCTTCTGGTCGGTAGAACACTGAACAAACCCCTGGTGTTGTTTGCGGGGGAGAGATGAGCCAGTGTCTGTGGAAGGGACTGTTTCGCCAAACGTTGGCTACTTTGGGCACTGACTCACACTGGCAGGGACGCGACAGCATATGCTGACATGGCGGGCTTTATATTAAGGGTCTCTCACCATTAATAATGTGCAACCACCCACCGAGGGCTGCTCACCCTTGGCAGCCTGATTGGCTCTTTCGGTGACTCATCCAGTGCTCCCCAGTGACATGGGGCTGCCAGCACCCGGCCCCCCGGCTTGGCCCTCTAACGACTCACTTGAGCCACTAGAAATCTCATAGGGCATCGAGAGCCAATGTTTCGTATTAAACACAGCTATCAGCCTTTACCTATCTACTGTATCCATCAATCTGTGTAGCATGTATCTATCTATCCATCCATCTATCCAGCTGTCTGTCTACTGTATCACTCTATCCAGCCGTCTGTTTGTCAGTCCTTTTATTTTTGTTTTGTATCACAATGAGTATAAAAGCATTGGGACATTGTTTGCCATATTTACCATACAGGGAAGAGGCCAATATAAAATAAATTGGTGAATTGCATACAGATTGAGTTTAATGTTAATCTGTGCACACACAATGTTACCAAACTGTTGCAGGAAGTGTATGCGTGTGTGTGTGTGTGTGTGTGTGTGTGTGTGTGTGTGTGTGTGTGTGTGTGTGTGTGTGTGTGTGTGTGTGTGTGTGTGTGTGTGTGTGTGTGGGTGTGGCTGTGTGAATCTGTCTGTCCTTTTTTATTTGTCGGTTTTATTTCAAAATAATTATTTAAACATTCAAACGTACAACATAATTTTACCATATTTGACCATACTACAGGAATTGGCTGAAGAGGCCAACGAACATAACTTTGCGATTAGCATACAGATTGTATTTAATGTTAATTTGCTCTGGCTTTGCTAGCACTGACGTTTTACATATTTACTTGTACAGTGAGTGCTTTTCCTCCATTTATGGATAATAATACAATTAACTGAATCCATAATAGAATACAGGGGAGCCGAAAGGTATAATTTCATTCAGAAAAAAAGAGAAAACAAACTCTGGAGATAATTCATGGCCAATGAATTAGCCTAAAGGAAATCTTTATGATTTTCCAATTCTCATGGAAATCCATGAGGACCTCGCACAGTATAGCACAGTATGCAGAGACAGAGCGATGGAGAGAGAGGGGAGAGAGAGAATTGCGTGTTAGATAGGGGAGAGAGAGAAGGAGGGTTGATTACAATCTACATTAAATTAGCATAGTATCTTAAAAGCAGCAGTAATAAAACAAGAGGCAGCTGGCGGACCATCCACCGGCTCTAAGCCCCCTAAGCTATGACCGCCTTTTGTGTTGCATTTGTGAAAGTGGCTCAATATCGAGCCTGAGGTGGCTTCAAAATATTTCCAAAATAGAGTATCCATATCATGCTTCATATTCCCATTGCTACAAATTTGTATCCATGTACATTATTGGTAAACTAATACACTACAGGCCTGGCGGTTAAAACCATTGAGGGCTATAAATAGACGTCCTCATGAAGCATTCAGATGCAGTGTGGAGCTTTTTATAGCTCCTAGCCACTTCCACAATGAGCCCTTTTTTCTTTTTTCAAAATGACATTTTTAATTGCTGATTAGCCTTCTTGAAGCGAACATGGCTGCCGAAGCCAGGGCAGAAAATAATTCAACGTTACTCGAATGTGCTAGTTTCAGATACAGACATCAGTGCTATTAGAAAAAGATTTAGGAGAAAAACTGACCCAGGCCCAGCCTTTTAATATCTACATGTTTGAAGAAATTGTTAAGCTCGGCAAAATATAAAAAATGTTACGCGCAAAAGTTTTTCTTATTACTGAAAGTGCACTGTTCGGCTGACCCGCTACTACAGAGACAGAGGCAATGACAAAAATACACATTAATATAGATCTAATTTCCAAAATCTAGAGCGAAATAAAAGCATAGAGAGAGAAATGTGGTAATGGTCATTTCTTTGTACTATGCATAATGATGTTAAACATGGAGATTTTGATTAATTGAAGAAAAATATTCAGATTAGGTACAAAGGGAGATATTTTTATATTTCTTCTGCTGCTTTAAATAACAAAGATAAATCCATGGGAAACCTTAGTCTGAGCCAGACAATTAGATGATGAGAGCAAGAGGAAGGAAGCAAATGTGTAGGGGATACAAACAACGTCTTATCATTTTGTATCACACATCCCCCAGAGTGTTGAGAAGAATCGCATTTGAACCGAGATGCAATGGTGATTTGAACATGTAATAACATAATTGCAAATCAGGAATCGGGGTAATTACATTTCAAGCAATAAAAACGCAGTAATGTGCTGTATCTGCTGGCGCCTGTTCGTAGCCGAGGACAGGATATACATAGATGGCAAGCCCCTCTTAAGATGGTCCACCCTGAAGGATTATGTTTATATTTTGGTAAACACAACCAGCTTTAAGCATATAAGATTCAAGATTCAAGCTTGTTATATTTTCAACAATATTTTCTTATCATCGTCTTTTTACGGCGTCTGCCATTCTGTGACTCATGCGTGTTTTCCTCCTTGATCCCATTTTAGTAACACTTGCAATTCGCCCAGGGTTATTCTGTAGAGGGCTCATACGCCCGCACTCAGAGCAATTAGCACCCTCGCGTCAAGACTGTTACGCCACCGGAGACTTCTGTCATTCACGTGTCAAGTATAAACACACTAAAGCACTCGCGCACACACAAACACACACGCACGCAGTCGCACACACAAACACACACACACACACACAGACACACACATGCTTCGTATGGCACTCATTTGCACGCAGAGGGGCAGGTGGTGAATTACCATACCGCAGTACTGTCCCGCCCTTGCGCCTTTTGCAGTGTGAGTTAATAGCAGACATGATGCACATAAGTTCAATTCTTGCGCCAATGCTCGGGGAAAACCCAGCAGTGAGCTGCTTGTTTTACAGAGGGTGCAGTGGTGTATAGATGCTGCTGACCGATTAGAAATCAATCGAATCTAAAAGGTGCTGGTTTGACCCCTGCCCTCCAGAAGTGAACCCGAGGACTCCTCCTGGCAGAAATTATGGGGACGTCCTTGAACAGGACATTTAACCCCTAAATCTTCATGACAGGCTGCTCCTTATCACGCACAACCGACCTTAACTACCATGTTGGTGTGTGTGTGTGTGTGTGTGTGTGTGTGTGTGTGTGTGTGTGTGTGTGTGTGTGTGTGTGTGTGTGTGTGTGTGTGTGTGTGTGTGTGTGTGTGTGTGTGTGTGTGTGACGTGTCTCTGTGTGCACATCAAATAAATGCACTTTAACCGCAATGTGATTCGCTTCAACGGAGCAAGTGACTTGGCTGCATCCAGCAACATGCTCAAGGGCACTTCACTCACAGGTTATCGGATGAATATGATTCCCATAGGGTTTCAAACATTTATTTTAAAACGTTTATCCACAACCATCTCATAAAACCTTTCTTAACACTTGTAGTAAAGAATTTTGTGAAACATTTTTGTGAAACATTTCGGAAAAAACCTTTCAACAAGAAATGTCATTATACATTTCAGAAAACATTTCTTTCTTTCTTTCCCCAGCATTCTATAGACGCTGTGAATGCCGGAGTGAGTCCCATCGGAGACACGTCCTACAATTCTAGTTACTGGGACCTTGGCAGTGCCTTCTTCTTTGCCGGGACCGTCATCACAACCATAGGTAGGCCTGTGTACTCTACCCTGTCGTAAGCACAAAAGGACTATGACTCGATGTCAAAGCACACAGTTTCTGAGTCACACATTTGATTTTATTTAAATGCCTTTAAAAGGTGGTGCTTTGAAGGAGTTCAAACTCACTTGAAAATGTCCCCTGTCTGAGTTTTCGGACAATATTATCTTTTGCTCCCATTTTTTGGAAAACGGTAATAAGATATTGACTTCATTCTTGTTTCTCCCTGCCTCTTGCTAAATCTCCTTAGTAAGCCTGAGTCATAACTAATGCTATTCTTTGAGTAAGTAATGTAATTAGTTTTCCTCTAAGAGCTAATTTACCTCAGCCTTGTTGCTCCGGGCTCCGGCAGCGTTGCATAACTCCCTCGGTCGACCAATGAGGTTGCATAAGTCGATCCTGAAAGTCTATATGACAGTTATTGCTTTAAAACATCCTCATACTTCTTATTGTAGCTCCCTTTCTACAACAAGCTCAACCTCAGTCTCCTTCTCCTCTATATTCCCATTCATCCATGAGAATATAGACCATTAACCATTAATTATGAACTCCCGTGTTTCTCCTCCTCCTCCTCCTCCTATTAGGCTATGGGAATATCGCACCGAGCACAGAAGGTGGGAAGATATTCTGTATCCTGTACGCCATCTTCGGCATCCCACTGTTTGGGTTCCTGCTGGCCGGGGTCGGAGACCAGCTGGGCACTATCTTTGTTAAAAGTATCTTGAGAGTCGAGAAGATCTTCAGGGTGCGTTCCCTCCGACGTTATTCTGTTATCTTATGTTAATGGTGTTTTCAAGAGGCTGTTGGTTGGTGCAGGCATCAATTGAACCGCCCACATAGTGCAAAAATAAGCAGTGTCTTATTTAAACCGCAGGATGGATCTTAACCACCCGTGGTTGGCAACTGTTCTACATTATTAGCCCGGCTCTGTAAAACAGATTTGCCCCCCTTCACACAGAGTCTGATAGAGAATTAAGCTTAATACCATTAATACCTAATACCTTTTTAATCTTATTTCATAATAGCTCTTTTATATATAGATAAAAGGGACATTGAATAATCTAATTTTGATTGCGTGGTTAAGCAGATTCATGAGTCAATTATGCAGCCCTCATTGGCAACCCTTCCTTTTAAAGTCACCTAATAACTATTTATTAATTAGGTATTTGGTCGTTAAATACATGGAAATTATTATATACTATTGGGTTTGTACCACTTTTAACCCTAACCACTGGCTAACCCATCATCATCTTCTTTCCAATAAATAATTTATATGATATATCTGTTTTTTTATCATTTGTTTTCCAGCAAAAACACAAGCAGATCACCCAGATGAAGATCAGGGTGGTTTCCACCATCCTCTTCATCCTGGCCGGCTGCATCGTCTTCGTCACCATACCTGCTGTAATCTTCAAACACATTGAGGGCTGGAGCACCCTGGAGTCCCTCTACTTTGTTGTCATCACCCTCACCACCATCGGAATAGGAGACTATGTCGCAGGTATGGAACTAGTGACCGGATGGCTGCTGTAGTATTTAATGTGGAATTAATGACATCATGTCTTATTGTCATAGAAGTTATGCCTTCGAGGCTTTTTATGTATCGACCCATCTACCTCTGTTGGTGTCTCTCTCTGTCTGCCTGTCTTTCTCTATTTCTCTCTCTCTCTCGCTGTCTGTCCCACTCTTTCTCTCTCTCTTGCTCTCTTGCTCTATCTCACGCTTGCCCTGTGTCGCTGTCTCTCTCTCTCTCTATCTTAATCTCTGTTGAGAAACACATTATTGTTATACATCATTCCCACCACCAGGCGGAGACCGGAGGATCCAGTACAAGCCTTGGTACAAGCCTCTGGTGTGGTTCTGGATCCTGGTTGGCCTGGCTTATTTCGCCGCTGTTCTCAGCATGATCGGGGACTGGCTGCGAGTGCTGTCCAAAAAAACCAAGGAGGAGGTGGGTTCAGTTCACTCAGCATCTGCTCCTCTCCTCCCTATCTTCCCTTAGTCCACCGTCTTCCTCTTGGCAGCATTTTAGGACCTACTATATGTTGCTTGTTAAACAGTAACCACCAGATATCTTATCTATAAGTATTCATAATTTTAGTCATGATGGATGAATAATATTCAAATCTATCTATTACATTCGTAAAACATTTGGCAGGATCAACACTGATGTTTTCACAACCACAAACTGTAAATGTACACCCTAGATTACACCAGGGCTGTAATCTGTATTCTTCCTCCAAGGTGGGGGAGATCAAATACAACTGGGGTTGTAACGTGTGTGTACATGTACTTCCTCCAGGTGGGGGTGATAAAACACAACTAGGGATGTAAGTAAGGGATACCTACATAAATAAGCCCCATCAGGACGAATCAAGCCCCCTCCCCTCTGCATCGGTGTCCGGTTCACCCTGTCTGGGCTTATTTTCCCGATAATGACTGTCATTCTATACATTATCCCGCTTATTACACGGCTAATTGCCAAAACGAAAAAATAACTTCACACAGTGTGTCTTTTTACAATTTATTTGTTACCATTTGTAGTTAATCAGTAGAGAAATAGTTTGTTGACGCAGACGTTGAGTTTTTTCTTTCCGGTAGGCTTCAGAACAGCTGACGTTGCTTAGCAACTGAATACGCCGGGGTTGATAAGTTACCAGACTACTTATGGAGTGCCACGAAAGACGTGAATCAGAGGAAAAAAAAATCCACTTTCCATGACATGTCAGTTATGCTTAGCAACGGTCAATTATGAAAATGAATTGACCACTGAACGTTGGGAAGGCCCATTCATGTCAATTCAGCATTCCATCGCATTAAGAAGAGCCGTGTAATTATGTGTGTACATGTACTTCCTCCAGATGGGGGAGATCCAACACCACTAGGGTTGTAACGTGTGTCTAAATGTACTTCCCCGAGGTGGGGGGGCGATCAAACACAACTAGGGCTGTAACGTGTGCGTATCGGTACTCCCGCCAGGTGGGGGAGATCAAGGCTCACGCCGTGGAGTGGAAGGCCAACGTGCGCGCCGAGTTCCGGGAGACGCGGCGGCGGCTGAGCGTGGAGATCCACGACAAGCTGCAGCGCGCCGCCACCATCCGCAGCATGGAGCGGCGGCGCCTGGGCCTGGAGCAGCGCGCCCAGTCCCTGGACATGCTGTCCCCCGAGCGACGGGCCGTGTTCACCAGCCTGGACGGCGGCCGCTTCAAGACGTCCTCCCAGGAGAGCATCGACACCAAGCTCCACAACCTGCGGCTGAAGGGCGCCGGGGAGCACCACCCCTGCGGCCCCCTCGAGCCGCCGCGACCGCCGCAGCCCGTGACGACCGCCGCCGACGCCGCGACGCTCTCGGCGACGGCGATGGCGACGGCGGTGCCCAGCTGTTCGTCGTCGTCCTCCCCTTCGTCGTCGGAGGAGAACCTGTTTGGCCTGCGCTTCGGCTCGCTCACCAAGCTGGTGAAGCGCCCGCGCCACTGCGAGCCCAAGAGGGTCATCCCGGAGGACGTGCGGCGCATGTGCGAGGCCATGAGCGAGGGAGGGGGCGAGGGGAGAGGGGGAGCCATGCTGGGGGAGGAGGAGCAGAGGCTGGAGGAGGAGGGGGAGGACAGGGGGGAGGAGGAGGAGGAAGAGGAGGAGGAGGAGTCGGGTGACGTGGAGGAAGGGGGAGGGGAGAGGAGGATGGAGAACAGCAGCATGACGAACCTGTCGCGCTACGCCATGGAGCGCTGCCAGCTGAACGCCATGCTCATGCAGGCGTGCGCCACAGAGGAGGAGTTGTGATAGGGGGAGGATAAACGTAGTTTAGACGTAGATAGACATATAGAGTTAGGGAGAGGGAGAGGGGGAGAGAGATTATTAGCAGAGAATAAGTGAGGGAATGCAGAACCGAGGGCAGATCCATTCAGGTGTCGAGGAGAAATGTGCCTTTTTTAGTTTTTTCCTAAACGTCCAGATACGGGAGTGCTCAGAAAGACTTTTGTGAGGGTCTCTGTGCCATAAAGCCATGGGAATCTACTGTGTCGCCAAAAAGAAAAGAAAGGAAAGGGTAGAGAAAGCGTAGATATGTGAGTGAGATACCTTGTTTCTCAGTTCACGAACGAACAACGTGTCCCTTGCATTTCATAACTCTCCCCAGCCTTCACCAACCTTCCTCCTCCTCGCCTCTTGCCTCTTGCTTGGCCTTGGCAGCCATGGTGATGTTTTTTTTTAATATATTCTATGTAACAATGTAAGCAGGAGGACCCACTGCCCTTGTGACATGGTTCTTCAGAACATGCTATCGATCCCCGCCTTTGCATCTCGTACCGTGTGGAGCTATTTTTAGCTTTGTCGGCATATGCTACAAAATAGCCCCATGGTCTAACAAACACAGTCGTTTACATTATGTTTTCTGCTGGATTAATACACTTGATGTGCATTCGCCCATCTAAACCGACATTTACGATTATTCCTTCATGCTGTGGAACGTTTTTTGTTTCAAAGCCTAAGGATATGAAATGCTAATTTAAAAGATTGCAGGAATCTCTTTTCCTGGTCTTTATTGTGCATGGTTGTTGTACATGAAGCTGTTACCCAAATGCAGTCCAATATGTACCTGCTTTCAAGAAATCTTGGGAGTAATAGCAGTGCTTACTGTCAGACTTTGGTCGATCTGAAATCACTGATATTCTGTTTTATTTTTACTTAAATGTTTTTCTCCTGGTTTTATAACCAGGAGATTTCAAATAATTGAGATCTATTTCTTCATTTCATTCACGATTCGCTCACCATGACTTCTAAGGGCTGGAGTCCAGGGGAAAAAAACATTGTCTTAGTAAGACTCATATTCTCCACGTTACGTTATGTTGTTTCTTGAAGCTTCTCGCCAACAACACAATTCTCCTTATTTGTTTAATAATTGATTTTAATTTCCCCTCACCAGTAATGTCAAAAACAGCTGTATGATTGCCTATTTTTATTATTAATGAATGTTATGCGATCCATTTTGTACACACAAAGCATGTTTTCCCCTATATTTGTGACACTTAAAACTTAGCTTCCCTATTTTGTATGATATAGCAATGGAAATTGTAAGGAAATATAAGTTGACAACAACAACACCTTGACATCGTGTTTAAATGTATCTGTCCACAACAAAAATGTGTGGTCAGAAGAGCAAGGATGTTAACACTCATGTTCATGTTGAATTGTATTGTTCTCTATTTTTCCCTAAAGCTTTATCCAATGAGAAACTGGCCTTTTGCGTTTCCAATGCATTTAAAATGGTAGGTAAGGATGCCACTGTCCATTGCCTTCATGGGATGCCACATGAGCATGTATCATTGGCCTATGATGCATGTGTTCATAAAGGAGAATAAAGTTTGTACTGACGATCTATATTCATGATTTAAATGGTATTTGCCTGTCCATGAACCATCATCGGTGATAAGTTGATCTTGTCCAGACTATGAGTTATTTATTAGGTATTCAAAGAGTATCTGTGGATACCTATTGTTATTTTATATTACATCATTTAATTTTATATGAAATGTAGTGATTACATGAAATGTAGTGAGTGCCTTTTCACTGAATAAATATAAAATGATAACGAAAGTATATTCTTTCTTTTTTTTTTTTTGGTTAAGCCTACTGTGAATTTGCATTTTGTACGCACTGATAGTTGTGACTTTACAACAAATAAACCTAATTATTTCAGTTTGTCACTTCCAGTTCCCCTATAGTGTTCAGTACAAGGACGGAACCAAGATAGATGAGCATGGCCCATGCATGTCAACAACCGCTAATGTAAAACTTAAATGAAAGGAATTAATTGGTTGTCACAAGCTCCTGCGTCATTGACATCGGGAGCAGGCCTACATATTCTCCAG
This sequence comes from Gadus chalcogrammus, assembly GCF_026213295.1. NCBI lineage: Eukaryota > Metazoa > Chordata > Actinopteri > Gadiformes > Gadidae > Gadus > Gadus chalcogrammus. The sequence goes on from NC_079416.1 coordinate 17,250,733, forward strand.
TTCCGCGCTGTAGTCACTCGCGGTCAAGTGTGTAATGTATGTAGGCCTACCCTACATACATTACACACATACATTACACACTAAAAAGCCTGACAACATTGCGGAGGCAGGTTCCCATGAGAAGAACGGTGAATTGCATATAAAGGAATGTGCACATGAGTCGGGGTGAATGGAGGCTGATGAAAGGATGAGCTTAGAGGGGGGGGGGGGGGGGGGGGGGGGCTGCTATATGAACTCCATCTACCCTCCCCCCATGCCCCCATCCTTACCTTACTCTCAATCTTTCTCTTTCTTAGTTTATCTCTCGCCCGCTATTACTGCCACTATCTGATCTCTTTGTCGACTTCTGCTCTTACCTCCGTCTTTCTTATTCTCAGGGCTGATGGTGAGGCGAATCTGAGTTCACCCTGCTGTGGTCGCAACTGAAAGCTTTGAGAGAAATGTGAAAGGAGTGTCCAAGGCTTGTCTTTCTTTTGCAATACAGTGATTCACAGTTGCTGACGATTTTCTGTGTTTGGTTTTAACGCAGAAGGTTTTTATCTCTATAGTAGTCTCATACTTTTTTGCCCTTCTGCCTCCTCCGCTTCATGTTGCTCAATCCCTGCAGCCAGGCAAGAGACTTCAGGCACCCGACATGTTGTCTAAAGTCACAGCTGCTGCCACCAAACATATGCCTTCTCCGAAAACGCCATGAGAGAGGCGTGCTGCTTGGCCATTCGAGCATGTGGAATACGATGAACTCTCTCATTACCTGTCATTTAAAAAAAAAAGCGTTTTCTTTTTAAACCAAATACACTTAGAGAGTGCCAGAACATCCACATAATCATCCTCGCTCGCTGCTTCTAATTGTGAGGGAGAGCACTTTTTTTTATCGTATGGTGGCAACAGCCCCATGGACCATGGATTGCCTAGCCACGTGACCCAGAAGAAGCCTAGCTCTATACATTGAAACGGTATTGGGTTCTAGAATGAAGCGCGTCGGTCATTTTCAGTGATTGGGTTTTTGCAAAGAAAGCAAACGGCGCCGCCGTGTGGTACTATTACTTAGGGCGTGTTCTCACGTCAGATTTCTCTGGGTCACATGACTTGGTCAACCCTGAAAGCGGACATTTCTATTACAATATTCATATTAGATATAAAGAGAACTAATATCCAATAGGATTATTTTTTCCACTCCAGAGGCATTTCACATTTTTAGAGCAGCTATGGCAAAACGACTCCCACTGTACTACATTGTGATGTGAGACTGGGTTGTCATTCAAGTGCAGGTGCATCACTGCCATCTACTGCTCTCGTCCTGCCTTACATTGTTGAAATGTAAGGTAATATCTGGTCACATGGCTTGGGAGCGACTGAGAAAAGCTGAAATTGATATTACAATATTCAGATTAGATAGAAGGAGCACTAATATCCGATACAAATAAGTGTGTCTAATTGTTCAGTGTATGAATAATTATTGATCTCTGGAGCCACTGCTTCATAAAAATAACAACATAAAATAGAAGAAAGACTCAAATTAAATAAAAAAATCTGCGTCTTATTTTTCCAGTTAAGTTTTAATATTTGTTGTTGTAAAATTGGGTCAGAACTGGCTCAAAAGTGACTTGGGAGCTATTGACAAAAATAAATGCATACTCCATTAAAAATATATATTTATCATATTTAAGCTCTAAAATGAATTAAAAATAGGTGTTTCATATTGTGCATTTTCCACTAAAATATTAATATAAAATAAATGTGTAGAAAATTCATGTTTCATAACAATTATCATATCAAATAGAAATAAAAAGAGGCGCCTCGGCCACTGTATCAAATAACCACTTTTATTAAACCAATGAAACAACTGCTCTTTCTAGAATGTCGCAAGCAAAACAAAACATCATGGGGAAGTTGACTTGCAACACACAAGAGGCTTTAGGCCTAGTCCAAATCAGTTAGGTTGAACTAGGCAACAAGGACCATCAGTGAGGTTGAGTAGTAGGCTAATCTGCCCTAATGGTTTAGTTTATTCGATTTACAGAGACAGTTGCTGACAAAACATCATCATCGGATGGACTGGATGATAAGCAAGACAGGATCATTGCTAGACCGCATGATTCTGGAAGCAGGTTTCTTTCTTTGTGCAGGTTGTATTTTCCTGGGATGTAAAGTAAATACTCTAAATATGCAATACTATACAATGCAATACGAGACAATATGGTTCCCCTAATAGTAGGCTTATTATAGGCTACAGTATAGTTGTAACTTAGAGGTAGCCTATACAGTTCCCTATGAGTAATTTATATATACCCTGACATAAGTATAGAGCCTGGGAGGTGACATAGGAGTCATTCTTTTATAAAGCGCACATGCTCTTTATAACTCGCACCTGCGCTTTAGTATGTCGCACTCACACTTTTTTCATAATAAGTTTATAATCAGATAACACTCAACATTCAACCCCTGTGGAAAAGGAAGATTTAACAGCACAGCTCCTCAAAACAACTAGACAAAATGGTATGGGAAAATAGGAATTATTTGTGTTAATATCACTTTTTAGTTTTAATGAATGCATAAACAATAGATTGTTTCCATTTATTACAATATATTCACAATTTTGTTTGTTCAGTTCTGTTGATATATGTTGATATGACAGAGCGCTGATATAAGCTCATATCAGATCCCCGCCTATTTTCGGGCTTAGCCTTCGTGAAGATGGCTCTTAACTTTTTTCTGAAATACTGCCCGGAAAATACATACAGCGCCGGGTTTAGGACGCTGTTAAGAAACGCCACGTAAACTGAAACCTGGTGTCCGATATCTAAAGCGTGGCCCCACTTTGTTTCATCCAAAAGTTCTAGTTCACACAGTGTGTCAAGAAAGGTGAAGAGGTGAAAAGGACCCCAGCATAAAAGGAACAGGATCGTGACCGCATAAACAAGGGTCGTAGCCTTCCTGTCGCTCCCTTCATAAGCACAAGCACCCTTCCTCCTTCGGTATAAAGCCCTGATTACCGCACTGCTGCTGAGTACAATTATCAGAACTGGGGAAACAAAGCCAAGCACATTCATCATAATCTGGTGGGATAATTGCCAGGCGGGACCGTAGCCTAGTATACATGATATAGTTCCGAGTTCTTCGACGTAAGTGACTGTTCTGTAAACAAGGCTGGGCGTGCTCATTAAAACCCCCAAGATCCACATAGCAGCACACATCACTTTGGCATACAGAGTGCGTCTCAGCCACCTTGTCTGCATTGTCCGAGCCAGAGCTAGGTATCTGTCGATGCTTATCGTTGCAATGATATATATGCTTGTGTAGAAATTGACGATTACAGATGAGTTTACTATCTTGCATAAGGCTTCTCCATACGGCCAGTTGAAGTTGTTGCGGATGTTCATCGCCGAGAATGGAAGGCATGTGAGGAGGGCGAAGTCTGCCAATGCCAGATTTCCCAAGAAGATCTCTGGAACATTTAATCTGTCTTTCTGGAAGAGATACACCAACAGGACGAAGCTGTTGCCCAGAAGTCCTAACGCACAAAGGGTAAAAATGTAAGGGGGGATAATGTTTTGAACGAGGATCCATCCTTGATCGACCACATCTGTCGTGTTTGGCAGTACGGATGAGTTGCTATTTTCAGACCATACCATTGTCATGGAAACGTCAATTGGGTCCATTTGCTAGGAATAAATGTAAACATAATATATGATTATTGAAAACAAAATATCTAAATCTATCTTTCTTTAAAAAAAGGTTGCTTCTCTGCACAATAGGCCTATAGGTAGGTATTTAGTTCAAGTTATAGTATAAAGGCCTTGTATGTAGGCTACATACAAGGCCTTTATACTATAACTTGAACTAAATATGAAAAAGTATACTTCATCAGTTATTTATTATAAGCTGTAGTCCTATACCTATAGGCCTATTTTGCAGAGAAGTAGGCTACAATTAACTAAACTGAAAAACGAACAACGAACCTTACCTTAAAATTGTCAAGAAAAGTCCTTTAGTCTTCAAATTATATTCATAAAATACATGTGTGCAATTGTCCCAGCATTAGCACGCAGTGTCTTCTCCATCAAGTTCTGCAGACCACAGATTTTCAGTATAAAGAGACGCATTCCTTTCACGCCCCATCCATGCACTCTCTCAACTTGTTTATCGACGGGTCACAACTGGCTTTTTGTGAAATAGTGGAGGCGAGCTTCAAAATGTTAGGATTACGAAAGCTAACAGACCACAGAGACGTAAGTGGTTGAATATGAAATGAGGCGATTACATCAATAGACCTTATAGTTTACTATTTGAATAATTACTCACATAGTATCATGCAATGGTCATTTATGACCAGATATGGATATAGAATAGACTAGGCTAGGTTCTGCTTTCCCACAAACGCCTGGGGTCTGGCACAGACACATAGACACACACGCACAGACACATGCACACATACATGCAGAACACATACATACACACACACACACACGCCAGGCATACACAGACACACATGACAGACACATACACCTACAGACATACACAAACCTACACACAGACGGTCACATACACAGTACACACATACACGAACACAGACCCACACAAACACACATTTATACACAAACACAAAGACCCAGACTGGTTTAATTGTAGATGGCGTTAATATGTGTGTTTTGGGCACCTGCTACCTCCGATGTGGCTTTTGGATGATAGAAAGTTTGCTGAATAACATATTCTGGATTTGCCCAATTTATTAATTTTTTCATGCAATGTGTGAAGCATTAGCCGTTCATGCAAACCCCTTTAGAATTTATAACACAGACAGATTGATTACCACATCTGCGTCCATTATTGTATTTTATTTATTCAATCAAAATAACATTGTTTAATATTAAGGAAAGTATCTCATCGTCTAGAAACACAGACACAGATAATATTCAGAAAAATACCAGCACATCACAAATGTGCTGCTGAAAAACAGCATTATTCCCAACATCATTTTGTGTTTCTCATGTAACTATATGGTTTAGTATTAAATCAGAAATGACATTGAATATGTTATTACATTTTTTTATTACTGTATATTGCATGCCTAAAATTTCACTATCACATCAAATATTTGTTTAATTAACAAAAAATCACGCATCAGAGTACCAATGTTCAATGTACATAATCATAACATTTGAATAAAATAACTATACTCTGATATAACTATGATTACATCACTAATTAATCTAGACTCTTATTGCCTTTCACAAAGTGGGGATCACGGGGGGGGTCACACCTTGGTACTATCTGTGTATCTTAAAGTACTCGAGTTACTGTTACCCGCCGTCTTCTTCCTCCACCTCCTCCTGCACAGCGTCTGCCTAAAGACCTCTCTGGCCCGCTGCTTGAAATGCTTCCCCACGATAACGTACAGGAAGGGATTCAACGCGCTGTTGCTGTAGCCCAGGTAGGTGGCCAACTGAACGCCGATGTCGAGCCCATGTGCCCACGTGCATCCCGAAATCACCTGGTAGTAATCCAGGCTGTCCAGCAGCACGATGATCTGGTAGGGCAGCCAGCACAGGACAAAGACGGCGAGCACCACCATCACCAAGTAGGCGGCCTTCCTCTCCGCCGCCACCGTTGTCTGCTCCCTGCAGCTACGGCCCCGCAGCGCGCGGCTCTCCCGCAGGACCCTGCAGATGTGGTAGGTGCAGAAGGACACGACCGGCACCGGGATGAGGAAGCCCACCAGGTTGAAGGTCAGGTTGTAGCGCATCCTCCAGCCCCCGTGGGGGTATTGCATGACGCAGGCGTCCACCCCCAGCTCGGGGAAGGAGCGCACGGTGCGGAACAGCAGCGCGGGCAGGCTGAGCAGCGCGCCCAGCGCCCACACCCCCAGGCAGAGCGCGTGGGCCCAGGGCACCTGCCTCCCCCTGCCAGGGCCCGCCCCCCTGTGGGACGACAGCGGCCTGGTGACGGCCAGGTAGCGGTCGGCGCTCACCAGCGTCAGGAACAGCACGCTGCAGTAGTAGTTCATGCTGATGACCACGTTGACCAGCTGACACATGGTCTCGCCGAACCGCCACTGGAAGTGGCCGATGATCGTCGCCACCCAGAAGGGCAGGCAGGAGACCATGAGGAGGTCGGCCGCCGCCAGGTTGCCCAGGTAGATGTCGGCCGCGGTGCGGTGGCGCGGCCGCCGGTGGCAGAACACCAAGAGGACGAAGGCGTTGCCCGCCATGCCCAACGCGCAGATGATGGACATGTAGCCGGGCTGTATGGTGTGCACCCAGTCCCAGGCGGCGGTGTGGTTGCATACAGTGTCGGGATCCTCCCGGGAGAGGCCTTCGGCGACGGGCCCGAGGGACTGGTTGGAGAGCATGTCTATCCAGAGAGAGGTGTCCTGGTCCAAGGGAGAGCTCCGAGGGGGGGGGAACACTCAGCGACGTGCAGACAGACGAGGGAGGGTGATGACGTGGTTATGCGGTTAATACTATGCAGCGGAGAATAAAAGGTTTTCATTGTGTCAACAGAGATGAATGCACGGCGGCGCGGCCTTCATTAAGGCTTTGATTCCGAGTAAAGTGGCGATAATGTTTTTGAATGGAGTGTAAGGAGAGAGGCAGACGTGAATGCTGTTATCAGTGGTAGTGCAAAGTGTGTGCAAGCCGTCGCCGTAGAGAGAGCACATAGCAACAGAGAGCCGTCTCCTCTCCCTCTGTCAGGATGATGTAAAAAGGTGGCCCCTCAAACAGGAAGGGACATGCGTTCATGTGTACACCAAAGCCCACTTCTTCTGCACACAACGCTGTACACACATACACACACACACAACCAGACACACAGAGACCCACATGCACACAAACAGAGACACACACACACACACACACACACACACACACACACACACACACACACACACATCAGCAGCCACGCACCCACACACAGAGAAACATGCACACATAGAGAGACAAACACACACAGACACGAACATACATGTGCATGATATCTACACACCTCATTATAGTATCAATGTACTACACAGAAGGGAAAAATAAAAATAAAAGATCCTGCCTGAACTATTTTTGTTCCAGAAAGTTGTCCAGACTCTCTCCGTAGATTTCCTGCCTGGCTTTACAACCCTTCATTTCGGGGACAATAAGGGGTGTGCCCTTGACCACAGTGCTCGGTGACTCAATGTCTACCCAGTGCAACTCACAGATGGAATCATGCATAAAATAGAATTAGGTTGCACTTACAACCCACACAGAGAATAACGATCCATGTCACCATTGGAAATGCTGGTTGCAGGTCTTGTTTTTCAACTGCGCAGACATACTTTGACCCAGAGTCAAACACACCTGGAAGATATTAGTCTGAAGTCTGGACTTTTTATTTTATTTATTTGATTCTTGCATGTTTCATTTATGCTCAATTCCATGAAACACCAATAGTGGCATGATATGTATGTTCTATTTACAGAATATATACAGAATACACAATGATCAAGTATTTTCTATTTAGAGAAAAATTATGCTCTATTCACAGGATATATACAGAATACATAATCGTTTTTTCCTTTATTCTAAACAAATAAGTATGGGCTTTAATGCCTTTATTACAGTCAAGACAGATTACATAAGGCAGGAATGTCAGCTGAAAGAGAGAGAAAGCAGTGGACCACAGCTCGAAACCATGACTTACCCAAAGTTTATTTCTGGGGTAAAAGCTACTTCTTAAATACCTGTTTATGCAAGGGTCTTGAGCGTACTGGACAGATGAGAGCGCACGGAATCAGTGCCCGCTACTCTCCGTTTGAACAACTGTTCAAACACTTCCCGAACCTTCTTCCGGAAGTTCCTCCCCACAATGACATAGAGCATGGGATTGATCACGCTGTTGAAGAAAGCCATGAAGGTGAATATCTGTGAACATACCTCCACGAAAATAACCAGGGGGCAGGGTTGATGCAGAACCTCAGCCCTCAAGAAGACGTCCACGATGGTGTTGAGGTGGAAGGGCACCCAGCAGATCAGGAACGCCAGGAGAACCGCGAGCACCAACCGCGTGGCCTTCCTCTCTGTGTTCTCAGCGTTGAACCTCTCCATGCCCTGCTTCTTCAGAGCACGCACAATCTTAAAGGTGCAATAGGAGATGACACACCCCGGGAGGAGGCAGCCGAACACGATGGCCAACGAGTCGCAGGCCAACATGGCGGGGAAGTTGGGGTAATCGGTCGAGCAGGCGGTTACATCGTGCTCACTGATGTACATGCTCCTTCTGTACATGAGCGTCGGTGTGCTGAGCAAGAGTCCCAGGCCCCACACCAGCACACAGCCCAGCTTGGCCCACTTCCGCCTGCGCATCATCCCGTGCGACATGGGGTGCACCAGCGCCACATAGCGGTCCACGCTCACCAGAACCATGAAGTAGATGCTGCAGTTGGCGTTGATCTTGATGCCCAGGATCACCAAGGGGCACATGAAGGACGCAAAGGGCCAATCGAAGCCATGGGCCACGTTGACCGCCCAGAAGGGCAGGCAGGACACCAGGACCAGGTCGGCTGCCGCCAGGTTGCTGAGGTAGATCTCGGCGACCGTGCGCGACGTCTTGTGGAGGCAGAACACTAGCAGGACAAACAGGTTACCAAGAATGCCCAGCACGCTGATTATCAGGATGTAGGGAGGTTGGATGGAGTGCATCCATTCCCAGATGTGGTTGTCGTCGCACAGGGTTTCATTCGTGTTGGCTTGATAGGCAGCGGCCGTGGAGTTCATAGGCAAGCTGGGAAAACATGATGCGGTGTGTGGTTAAAGCAGTGAGGATGCCTCCAGAAGATCAGAACGTGCACATTCAGTGTACTCCGGTTAGTTTCAGAGATCATTCATATGCACAATGACAGCTGGAAACGTATGAGTAAGAGTAAGGATGACGTTGTTGACTTATATCTTCCACAGTACACAGTTAAGTGTCTGAGTCTGAGGTAATTATGAAACAGTTCTCAGCATGGCTAAGTGCTGAATTTAGCCATGCTGAATGTCCATGCTGTAGCATGGACATCATTTCACTTTGTGTGAAGCAAAGTCATGTTTGGTATTGCAAAGTATTGTACTTAATAACCCAGTTTGAACTTGATTGCAGAAAAGCATCTTGCAACTTCAGATAACTAATTTGAACTTTATTTTTCAAATTAGGTCTTGGGAAAGCTATACCTATGTTTGGTTAAACATACTGTAAACCTATTCTATAAATATGCTTCTTCAAGTATGTGGCGGGCGAATGTGGCAGATGTGGTGAAGAAAGAGAAAACCTTTGAGTTAAAACCAAGTTAAGTTTTGTCATCCGGAAATATGTACTGTATTACAACACTGCAACAACAGATGAAGCAACAAAAAGCATTGTGCGTGTGGCTTACCTTGTTGTTGGGATGAGGGCCGTGGAAGTCTGCATGGTTGGGTCCAGCTGTGTGTTACCTCCAGGCACTGGACTCCTACTCTGCTCTGTCTCACGCTTAAAAGAGGAGAGGAGAGAGTGACACTGAGACGTCAGCACACATGGGAATGCTTTTTCTCTCTCTCCATCTCCGCCAACCCTCTCTGTCTCTCTCTCTGTCTCTCTCCCTCTCCCTCCCTCTCTCTCTCTCTCTCTCTCTCTCTCTCTCTCTCTCTCTCTCTCTCTCTCTCTCTCTCTCTCTCTCTCTCTCTCTCTCTCTCTCTCTCTCTCTCTCTCTCTCTCTCTCTCTCTCTACCAACCCCACAATTTATCTTGCTTCAAACTGTCCATGCTGTTTTTAATTGGAATTTAATTGGAGCTCACCAACAGTCACCAGTTGATCATATCCAAAGCTAATACAAGTTATGAAGGCGACAATTGTGTTCTGATTGCCTCTGCATAAGTCAGCAATCTGATGGAAGTCAGGATTCCATAGTAATAATTTATAATAATTATAATTAGTAATTACTTTTAGATATATATATAGAACATACTGCAAATACTTTTGGTTAAATTATGTCTTCAATTATTCAGTCATATCAATCGGAAAAAAAAAATCGGACCCGGTCCAAATAGGGTTATGTACCATAGACAGTAAATGTCAAACATTTTGTTTCTCCAGCAAGTCAAATCCATTGGGGTGTAAGTGGTATTACAGTACACTTTCACTGTACTGTAGCGTTCCTTTGTAGTTATAGTACTACATACTCTGGTAGGCTGAGCTTCTACATGCGGCTTCTGTTTGTAAGGATCGAAGTGGAGACTAACGGTGCTTCATCAACTAGAAGATAATGATGCGGTCATCTAAGAGCTATCGCTAATATCATCCATTGGGGATAGGCTGTTACCCTGTAAACACTAATTGGAATTGGAACGTGGTTAGCCAAATGGCAAGTGAAAGATGATATCTTACTGTAACAGCCTCATTGGCATTGGGACTGTGCATGTCCTAATGTTGTAAAAACATTTGTGTGCATGTGTGTACATGTGTGTACATGTACACGGATAGACCACAGCCACACATGTTGTCGCTTCGCTTGTTGTGAGCAATTGCGGAAATAGTTAACAATAAATTGGCCATTAACCTTCAACCTTCAGCACCAGGGAATAGCACAGTTCACTGGAGCTAATGGCCCTCCATTCCACGTTTCCTGGTTTTCCGGTTGCGTCTTCCGTCTCCCAATGTGTGTGTCCTGTGACTAGTTATTGGAGGGGTATTTGCAAAGACAGTGTCCGTCTGTCAGTTATAAACAGTAATATTAACGATGTCCCTGGCATACTGTCTTACCCTATTCTTAATTCTTCCAGCAATCAAACATCTATCAAAAAGTAGGATTTAAATACGCAAACAATCTTGTGGCTACTTCCCAGATACCTTTATGTGTTTTATCCGATTTATGTGACCAAGGCAAACTCAAAAATCATATTTAATGCATCCGTTTGTATTTCCGGAAGCAACGGTTGAGGCAACTCATGAAAAATGTTCAGAATGTTCACAATTCGTCTTATTTATATTTTTTATCTGACCTGCTTCCTTTGCTGTTGTTTTTTTCCTGAATAGCTTGATCAGATTGCCTCTGTTTGACCTGTAAATACTAACTCAAACACACTTAACAAGCTGTACGCAAGTTTAATAGGTTTCAATTTTACAACTTGTTTCCTAGTAGAATCCGGTAAATGTTTATTTTGTGTCACGCGATCAAAATGGGGGGGTCTATCAGGGGTGAACCCCAATCCAACTTCAATACTTAACCTCTACCAATTGATTCAATTCACATTTTTTTATTGTGAGAGGTTCTTCTCATCAATAAGTGTTCGTTTTTCTGTCCGATTTGTTGGCTTACAGCAGAACAACTGCTGTAAGTGTTTAACAGTGAAGTTGGGTGTTTATGAATGTCTTGCCGATGTTGTGGCCAAACACTTCTGCGACTAGACAGTAGGGTGTGGTGAAGGCGGAGGGGACTTTTTCTGTCCCTTGTGAGTCTCTGAGCAAACCAAAAGCACGCCATTCCACAACGCCGACTCCTTATGTGTCCGTTCTGATTCATTACAGCTCCGCCACAGAGTCACACTATAAAACTCCTTGTTATTACAGTGTCTCCTTTTACTGCCGAATTGGACTGCTGCCAAGTTGGAGGCTAGACCGACAGAACCCTGTAGTTGATGGCACTTTTTCATAATTTAGCCAATGATCTTAGCAAAAGTAACTTGCTAACTTAACAGTGATTGGGTTGAACAGGGTTTGACCCAGTATCCCTCGGGCTGAGAGTCCAACTTCTTTACCACTAGGCCAGCCTGCTTCCCGTAAAGTAAATCTCTGGTGTCTGAAACAGAGCCTGGATCATGGCTTTTGGCCCGCCCTCCTGTCACCACAAATGGGGCCATGGAAGTCTGTAGGATTTGAAGCAAAAACATCACTGGACTGGATCACATCACAAGACTGGAAACTCTGCTCTTTAGCTTGTTTGTCAGGGAGAGGCAAACGTTCCTTGGCTAGACCACACAATATTCTAGTAAAAACACTTGTGGGAAGACAGAGAGAGGGACAGTTCTGTTGCTGTACACTAATAGGAAGAGGCAGACTGCTGAAGCTCTACTGGCACATAATAAAACATGACAATACTGAATGTAGCTAGGCTAGGTAGGCTTTGTTGTAAAAATTATTAACCCATTTTAACCCATAGTTGAGTGGGTGGGAGATTGAGATTTTTTTGAGACTAGAGATAATCAACTTCTGAGCAGGATCGTCTCATAAGAGGAAGGACTTTACATTGTTACTTTTAACTTATCTCGTTTTCTGTTTACTATATTTTGACTCCCCCACCCACAGACCCTACAACATTCACAAGTTAGTCAGTTGCTAGTCATTCGTCAATTTCAAGTACGTTTTCTTCACAATGATTTCTCATCACTGGCTCGTGTCAGACTGTTTACGAAAGCACATGAAGGAAAGACAAACAAATACAGACTATCACTCGCTCTGTATATGGAGCCTACGGTGCCATTAGTGAGAGAAAGTAGTGTTTCAGGCCATTTCCTTTAGGAGATTACCACTTTATCAAATCATAGGGCTAGGTGATGTCGGTGCTAAATTAGTAATTTAGTTATTTTAGAATTAGTGGGTTCATTAATGTCTCCGGCTTGCTTGATGGCCAATGAAATGAGATGTGACAAGGATGGGTCAAATGTATGGGGTAAATAGGTTTGACCCCCCTGTGACCCGGAATTTGTGGGAGAGTTTCCCTATTTACCAATTTACAAATATCCTTTCTCGAAACAATGTCAGGGTTTCGCAGCACATGCTTCTTTATCCACTCTAAACACTAATGTCTAAAATCTATCATTTGTTTTCAACCTGTTAAGGATAAACCTGAACCAAAAAAAAGCTGTTATCCATTATAAACGGTGTATTTAATGTAATAACAAATATACTGTGGAAGCCTCAAATTTATCAAAAATATAATTTGCACAAACTCAGATGAGGATTTATCACCTTAATAGAGCACTTCAGTCATTCACACTAATTTAAAGATAAATGCATTAGCCGGCTTTTAAAACAAACCATAGCCCACTAACTGCGCTATGGTTTATTGCTGCCATAACAAGGTTACGTGTGACAGCTGAGCTATCTAAATTGTTTGGAAATAGAATGGCGTGGGAGACACAACAGCACCTCCCTGAGTGCTAATGAGGCAATGACCCCCTCATGTGTGAGAGGTTATTGTTCATGCCCATGTCTGTATTGACCATTTCTGAGGTTGAGTGCATGATCATGGCAAGCGGCATAAGGAATAAAGAACGAGATTAATAGTTGTTGAATTTCTAAAGATGGAATGTGGAATCTATCTCAATTATCTCAATTATCAACCACATTATTTGGTTTGATTATTGTGTTTAATAATGTGTGAGGCATCTCACAATTTTCGAGCCATTGTTGTAGTATGTTTTCCGCCGTGGACCAACGTAGCTATACTACATTTTGGTGTGAGACTAGGTTGCAGTAACACCATGCTTAATGTATATCCTTGCCCTTGGATTACGGCGATTGTTTTAAGAAAATGTTCAGCTTGGCATGTACCTTGAAAAAAAGTATGCCTCGAATAGGGACAGAGAGAGGTCCGTCTCTACCCGTATTGCAATGGATCTTTCCTTAAAAATAATAATATATATATATCATGACCGCATTACTATTGGCCTTTACCAAAAATCAAATTCTGTCCTCCTCCTAAACTTTTCTATAGTGAGCTAGTCATGAGCATGAGCAATGAGCGAAAACATTAAATAGAAGACTTGAAAGAAAAGCGTGCTATCCCTCTTTTGTTTCTCTCTGCTCAACATTAGTTGGGGCCATAGCTCTTTATCCCTTCTTCCTTTACAGTAACTCATATGTTACACTTAGCCTGGGCCTGTCTCTTTCCCTGTCACAGAGCATGTCAAGCTCACAGTTATGATAAATGTAAATCTCACGGTATCACTCTCACTCTGCTTCCCCTGCCTGTATAGAATGGAATCGGATAGGAACAAAATGGTCAGCCGAGGGAGAGAATGGTGGTGTTACCCCGAAAAGGTTCCCTCATACCATTGCCCCTTGATTCATGTTTCATATTATACTATAAAACCTCTCCATACCTCAATTTTAACATTGACCTTTAGGGCTGGGAGAAACTACAATGATTGTATTTTGATTTGATTCAAGAGCTTTTTCGAGATATTTACTTTGCGATTGAATAGGTTGGTATGCGCTTAAATGCAACACAATAAACAGCATTAAAATTGATTTATGTGTCAATTTTTTTAAACATAAATTACATGAATTAGAATGGATAAGATGTTTATATCTGGTGAACTTGTATACAACTAATATTAGTTTTAAATTGATGTTTGTTCTGTTTACATTGTTGTTTATTTCTTCTCTTTTTGTTGTGACCCCTTGTAAAGGATATTGTGGAAGTAATTGCTGTAAAAGGAGATCTGAAGAATATAAAAAAGAGAGTATAAAAAAAGAAATGGCTAAGATGTATTCTTAGCCATTCTACAACTATTGATATTGTAGAATGTGGTAAAGTTTTAATTAATTTTGAAACATTCACTTTCCCAATTTCATTTGTCTGACACAATATAGGGTATTATATGTGTATCATTTAGATAAAGTTAAATTTAGTTCAATTCAATAAAATACAAATACAATTAAAAGAGGGGAAAGAAATCTAGCACATAGCTCAGAGGTGTTCCAGTGGGGCTCAGGTGGTCATTGTTTCATCCATCTTCCTTCAAAGGGCAGAGCAATCATAAATTGTGTTCTCACTGAGGGATGTTGTCCATCTCTTCTGACAGCCCTTTTTGCCTGGCTCTTGCAAAGATGCAAGGATACATGGCGGGAGATAGATAGCGGGGAGCGAGAGAGTGAGAGAGCAGGAGATCTGGGGGCAAGAGAGAGACAGAGAGAGAGAGAAAGAGTGGGGGGGAGGTACAGAGGAGAGAGAGGAAGAGAATGGATGCAGAGAGTGGTGGTGCAAAGAGGGAGAGAGAGAGAGAGAGAGAGAGAGAGAGAGAGAGAGAGAGAGAGAGAGAAAAAAAAAAAGGGAGATGGAGAGATAGATGAAGAGAAAGGAGACAGAGAGAGGTGGCGCAAAGAGAGAGAGAAAGAGAGAGAGAGAGAGAGAGAGAGAGAGAGAGAGAGAGAGAGAGAGAGAGAGAGAGAGAGAGAGGGAGAGGGAGAGGGAGAGAGAGAGAGAGAGAGAGAGAGAGAGAGAGAGAGAGAAAGAGAAGGAGATACAGAGGGGAAAGAGGAAGAGAAGGGAGACGGAGAGATTTGGAACAAAGATAGAGGGAGAGAGCGAGAGAGAGGGGGGGGGGCAAGAGGAGAAGGAAAGTGGGATAGCGCACCAGAGAGATTGATGGAGAGAAAGTGAGAAAAAGGTACAGGTAATGTAAGATGTATAGAGAGCAATAGGCAGCCATGACAATAAAGCGTGTGTATGTGTGTGTGTGTGTGTGTGTGTGTGTGTGTGTGTGTGTGTGTGTGTGTGTGTGTTTCTGTGTGTGTGTTTGTTGTTGGGTGGGGATTCACCATCAGCTACACAACCTCCCCCCTGTCAAACACTCTCAGAGGAGCACTGTGCGGTTATGCAACCCTGACTTGAGAGGCAGCTGGATTTGTGACACCACAAACGATCCCGCGAGAATCCTTCCTGCCAGGCTTCAAGTTATGCGCTTGTGGCCGAACCACAGTGGTTCATACCAGTGTCCTAGAATGAACCAAGTGTTCTGTGGGAAATGTAATAGGCAATGACATGTATATTTCAGAGGTTGCCGTTGAAATGATAGGGCTCTCTGTATTTTCCAGTGTTGTTATACCATAACAGCAGCTATAGCTTGGGGTAAAAAAGGGGCACTGAAATCGAATAGGTGGCGCTTTGCTATGCCATAATAGGATTCGTTCAGCACTTTTCGAAGCCTGGCTGCTCCTTAGTATTGCTGACTGCTGTCTATCTGTTCCATAGCAAACAAAGCAGATAATAACGCCCGATAATCCCTGAGCAGCATGGCCGCTGTCCTCCATAGTGTTAAATCTCCCCGCGCTAGGAGTGAATCGCTGATGGTGCACACATCAGGATGTACTCTGACACCTTCTTGCGTAGGGCGCTTCTCTTAAACCATTTACAGAACCTAACATGGCGTTGTATCGCATTCGAACAAGTACACTTCTGGAGGATTCGTTGTGAGAAAAGAGTGTGAGGAAAATGCTCGGAAGCTTTTTCGCACCCCGGTGGATGACGGTATCTTAAGCTGGTTTAGCTTGTTGTTGTTGTGAAGATGTACAAACTGTAGCTTTCCATCATTACCACTGTATAAAATGTATCCCAATGGTTATTCAGAGCTCGTCATAAGGCCATGTACCCTCTGTGCAGCCAGGTGTGCAATACCGATTGATGGCAGGAAGTGTTGCCGCTTGAATGCCAGCTGATCTTCATAAAATATGGATGTGAGATACTTGCCTTCGCACTCGACCCCAGAGATCCTGGTGCGCCCTGAGGCGATCTCGGTTATAACGTGGATCTGTGAATACAGTAGGTACCAACTCGACGAGATGGATACATTTCTAGTTATTTCACAATGTTATTTTTTGGTGTTGTTTTAATTTTTATTTGCTTTGTTTCACCAACATATTTCTCTTCCTCCCGCTCCGTTTTTCCCTGGGTTTTGAAAAGATGATGAAATGTTGATGGTTGTGAATTTGTCATGCCGTTTGATGTCATGGGAGTTGTTGTTTTCTTGTTGCATTGGATTATAATAAATACACCCGTGAAAACACCCCCACACACACTCACACTCATCCACAGGTTGAGACGGATGACATAAACATGCAGCATTTACGATACAAATACAGTTTATGAATGTTTATCGACCGGCGACGTTGACATAATGGGGTAAACGTGTTGCGTGGTGCTCCGCAGCTGTGCCTTCTTGTGAGGGAAGCTCTTCTAGCGATGCTCCCCAATCCCATTGTCTCATGGGGCTCAAAGCTTGACAAGATCTATCCTCGGTTGTTGACACATATTAGCATACCCATCACCTCTTTAGCCAGCTGATGCTGAACCAAGGGGATCAAATAAAAAGGCTGGAATGGTCCATCTGGTGAAGCTCCGGGCCATTCTAGTAGGAAAAGGCTTGACCCTGACCGTCACACACGTCAATTCTCTTTTTCTTCGAATGAGTGACTGATCTCCCCATGGGTTTAGGTGTTAGAACTGTTTATATTATTCATGGCCAGCAGCTGTATGGGTATGGATACACAGCACAAAACACACAACACACACAAATATATACATATATACAGTCACCATCGAACCAGCCCAGCCGGGGTCAACAGGTCACGCCCATCTCTGGAGTTCTGGGGTCCCCTAACCAGGATCATTTAGACCTCCATCTCCACTCTGCTCTTCATGTAAATATAAGGATTTGAGTAAGCTCTGTCCCTCCTAAACATCAGTAATGTGGCCAGGATCTTTCTGGAAAGGTCCTCCTAGTGCTAATTCAGATCCGGTACAACATAAACAGCAGCCCCCTCCGATTGTTTAAACACATAAAAACAACAGAACATTTTGTTAATAGTGTTAATAACATTTTGTTTTCAACAAGCAGATGTTGCTTGGTTCAGTTGGGTTGGGCTGTAACAGTTGAAGGAGAGTTTGAGGGCCGTGTCAGTATGAGTGATGGCACTTTCTAAGCTATGTGCCTATTTTACCTTGTGGCTTAGGCAGCCTCTTGTGATGTCTGCCAGTTAGCTGGACTTCAGCTGATATGCTCAGCTTTTAAACCGCAAAACACAAATCAAACCTGAGGACAGCTGATTTTGCTTTTGGTTGCCAAGACTCCAGACATACTATTCATTTTATTTGCATCACTGCAAAATTTATTTTCAGATGCTGAAGTTGAGTTTCAGTGTGGAGTTGATGACCATTATTTATTCAGTTAGAGAAGAAAACGATGTGCGTTAATATTTAAACTTTATTAGTTACACCGATTCTTACAAAATGTGAATTTTCAATGTGATTTATACTATTGTCTAAATATTTTCACATTAACCACTTACTAAAAAATAAATCATCCGACTTTATTGCAACAGAGATCGGAAAGTCGGGTTGGATTCAATACAACTGGTTCTCTTCCAGAGAATTTGTTCAGTTCGGATGGACCTCCTTGTGTATTCCTCGCAAGCATGTATCTCACCACACCAGCCTTGATTGGCTAGGGATCTTGACATGAGTCGTACGTCAACCACTGTCTATGTCAGAAAGACCGCTCAATCACCTTTCCTAGGTTATCTCGGCAGCATTCTCTCGACAGATACATTTTTGGATCCATCGGTTTGTAGCGCTAAACTCTGTTGTGTGGCACAGGTTTCTTTACGTACAGTGTTGTAGGCCCTGAATCTGCCTTCACGAGCGCAATTTGAGAGGGGTGGAGGAAAGGATGGATGACATTAGCCATATTCTATCAACAAACATGTTTTAAGCTCCAATTACCCTCAATGCTAGATTTTAGCTGGCATCTTCAGGGTCAACTTTGGCTAATCAGGATGCTAACTGTTAACCAGGGTAACTAGGAAAACTTTGTTTTTCAGTTCCTTCTCCCAAGGAAGAAACACAGCTTGCACACATGTACCATGTTACCACCTGCCTCCATTCTCTCCCCTCTTCTCTGCTGCCTGGGGGACTGCATCAGGAGGGCAAAAGCAGGGCTCTTCTTTACTACATGGCCTTCAGGGGATACCTCTGCAGGACAGCCTACGTCTAAGTAGGGATGCTGCAGGGGGGAGGTCCTATTCTGTGAGGTCTTACCATTGCTCTCCCAAGCCTTCTCTGTGCGTGCATGACCAAGCAACATCACCAGCAAAGAGATAGAAGCTCCCAATGTTGGGCCATGCAATGACCCCATCGTGTCCCACAAGCACACACACGGATACATAGATACTTCAATGCACATTATACAAAAAAGGGTATTTCTTTTCTGAGGGCCTTTGAGAGCTGTAAAATAGGGGAATAATATAACTAATAAAGAACTCCTATAACCTGCCATGGGATGGGTCCACCACTCTCTTGGAGAGGAACCAACACGGTGCCTGTAGCACGAGGGCTGACCCGCTAGACAGCAGTGTTGTACCACTAATGAGACCCTGAGGTCTGTGCTGACAAAACACTCAATTAAAACTGATAATTAGCTAACACTGCCTCTGCCTCATCCCTCAGAGATCAAAGTAAGAATAAATAAATCAAGAGTCAAGTGCACAAAATCAATACAGAACAGCACAATACCACACAGTGATGTTTTGTACTTTTTTGAACACCCCGGATTTACGGCCGAGAATGAAGAAGGTTTGAAAACTCCAGCCAATGCTACTGTTAATCAATGGTATCATATACTAATTAATTACTCATTCACTATTGATAGGGATTCATTCAAGGAGTTTTGCCCACACTGAAACACGTTGATGAATGCATCAAGGGACAAATTAATTGATTTAGTTACCGTATTCGCTAAACATTCAAGATCTTTTTTAAATCTATGAAAGGAGAGCTGTCAACGGCTTCACAAGCTCAGCCCGGCGGTCCGGCTACAAGGGACAGCGCTGTTATTATAATGATTTGGTTTGAATAGAACCTTGCTTTGCTTCACATTATAGGAACCATATTGATATGACGGTTTCTATGGCTGTAACCGCTTGGCTACGTAATGCTTCCATTATGGCCATTACGGAAAGGTGCTTTAATGCTTCCTTTCTTATCTCCTTCAGAATAGGGTACACTGCGCCATCCTTTACGAAAGGGAAAGAGATAATGGAGTCCCTCAAGTCCTTCTGACTGGAACATTTAAAGTGACCCACCGGTCACTCACGTTAGTCATTCACGAAAAACAAACGATCAACATGACCGACAATTATTTTCATTCAATCACACTTATTGGGATTAATGGAGATAAATCTTAGTGGACAGGAGGGTGAGCTTGAGCAATCACTCTCAGTGTCACAAGCATTTTGTTTCACTTTTGTGACTGGGAGCCTTTATACATATATTTTTCCATCTTCGGAACCTTGTAGAACCTTGCATACCTAGTCTAGTGTACGTGACATCTTAGCATCTTTTCTTAAGTCCTTATGAATTCAACTTCACATCTTTCGGTTCCCCTCCATTCTCTTTTGCAAGAACCTACAGAGTCAGGTCAATTTAAAGTGGATTTATGTTGAATGCAGGACAATAATTAACCGTCTCAGTGAATGCATATAATCACGGCATCTTGTCCAAAATTCGTCTCTGATTAAATGTTTTGAGTCATGTGAGCTTCTCCCGTAATCTGCACATTTTTCAGTTGACCAGCCGGTCAACAAACACCTGTTACTAGTTAATACTAGGGATAAGGTTAGGGTTAGGGTTAACGTGGATGGCCAGTCAACCGCTTTATCCCAATAGCTAAGGTAATACATAAAGCCAGGTGAGATGATGAAATCTGATAAGATCAGATTTTGCAAGAAAGTACTGATCAACTGAGTAATTATATATGATGGCATGAAGTTTATAGAAGTTTTGTATTCTGTTTATTTACCCAAACGTCCTTATTTGGGTTTTTCCTAAACGTGCGCCCTCTCCACTGAAGGTTAACTGAAATAGGTTTTCAAGAGTTATTGATGCAAAGTGGCATAGAAAATATAAAGTTTGCCTGCCGTAACATTCGTGGAAGTCAGTCTGGTGAGGGCTTGTGTGTATTGCTGTGGTTGAGCCAGACCAGCCACTTTGTGGCAGTAGACAATTCATTAATTTGTATGCAAGTCCTGCCATGACAGACTAGAGAGTGTGCCACAGCCAAGTGTGTCCTCAAAGTCATTAACACACACAAGGTCAGATCCCTGCATGCTTTCTAACTGTGCTGTGGGTTAATGCTCATTAAGTGGAGTAAGACTAATAGTCATGGAAACGATGGAATACAAATACACAAAGCAAATATAACATGGGCACATTTAAAGGGACATCTTGATACCCATTCTTACGCCTGTGTTACACATATATGCATCCTTTTTGAATCTGTGCAAACAGAACGAACAACCCAATCAATAGTTGCCAATTTAGCTAACCCTATATATTATCTTAAGATATGTTGTTTATACACTGGATATACTGCAGTAAATGTAATGTAAAACAAGATTTAGAGTACGACTTTACATAATCAAAACCCGTCCGATATAAATATATTGAGTGTTCTTACTCAAGACAACACGCTCTTTAGATAGGAAAGGGTCTCAAGAGCTTTGCTAAGATATTTGACTGAATTAACTAGATTAAATTCGACTAAGTCAGAAGCAAAATACATTTTTCTTTGTGAAACCTAGAATGCATTTTAAGAAGATCCCTTCAATGTTGTGACTTCGACTAACATTTTGTCTAGAAATAGCATAAACACATGAAATACAGTAAATCATGAAAACAAAACAAAACCCTAGAAGAGGTTGCAGCCTCACTTCTTGAGCTCTCACATTGTCCGACGAGGTAATTCAAGTTCCCCTTGAACGTGTTCAACATTCACCTTCTCCGTTCAGCCACATAATTAAGTACCACTACCCTAAATTGCCTAGCAACAGTCTCTGGGGGGGGAAGGGGGTTGAAAATGGTCCGTGATCCTCCCACCCACTCTTTCCCTCCTCCTTCTCAACTTGGCAGAATCGTGGATCGTGTTGTCTGGCAAAAAAATATCGTAGTTTAAAGAGGAAAAGAATAGTCAAAACTTTCCCGAGGTGGGAAAAGGATTTGGTGTGTCTGAACAACTGAATGTACACAAATCTTCCAACACTTCCATTCCAGGAGGATCCAAAAAGGGGAAAAAATAGAATAAACGCCAAACGTTCTAACAGCACCTCCAAATCCCCAATCCTCCCCCGTGGCACGGCAGTCACATGGGGTGCGCTGCATCAACTGTGTCACTGTCGAAAACTACCACCGCACATCTTACACCGTTGGGGCTCGGTGCTGAACCCACACTCGCGTGACTGTCGTTGTCGTGTGAGGGGGCAAGAGAGCAAGAGACGGACAGGGAAAAAGAAAGAGTGAGAGAAAGTGCATGTGCATTCCTCTAGAAGATAGTGTCGCTGAAATGCTCAAAAGTCTTAGGGACAGAGCCCGAAAATAATCCATCAAATCCCGCCCCCTTGTCGGCCGTCAGCCCCGCCCATCAGCCTCACCAATCAGCCCCGCCCATCAGCTCTGCTCATCGGCCACGTCCACCAACCAAACCCATCTGTGGCCCCGCCCATCGGTGGCCCCGCCCATCGGTGCCCCCCACCCAACGCTAAAAGGTGAAGGCGTAGACGACCCCGACCACCACGATGTTGCCGATGGTGGCGATGATGGCGATCCAGAGCCAGATGGCGTCGCTCGACATGGACTGGTTCTCGTCCGGGTAGCCGTGCACGGAGGCGGCGGCCGAGGCGGCGGCGTGCACGCTGGCCGAGGAGTTGAAGAGCGAGTGCTCGCCGCTGTAGTCGTCGTTGGGCGAGGAGTCCATGAAGGCCCCTGTCATGACGGGGATCTGGGCAGGAGAGAGGAGGTGAGAGGAGGTGAGAGGAGGTGAGAGGAGAGGAGAGAGGAGGTGAGAGGAGAGGAGAGGAGGTGAGAGGAGAGGAGAGAGGAGAGGAGAGGTAAGAGGTGAAGAGCAGGAGAGAGGAGGTGAGAGGAGGTGAGAGGAGGTGAGAGGAGGTGAGAGGAGGTGAGAGGAGGTGAGAGATAACAGTACTAAGAGGAGAAAAATAGGGATTTTAATACATGGAAGGACTTTGAGCCAGACCCCTGTCTAGGAAGATGAAGATGCTGGGGATGTGGTGGGGAGGGGGGGGGTAACAAAGGGAATAGAATAGAATGGATCAATATATGTTCCTCCACTGTACCATTGAGAGAGAGAGAGAGAGAGAGAGAGAGAGAGAGAGAGAGAGAGAGAGAGAGAGAGAGAGAGAGAGAGAGAGAGAGAGAGAGGGATGGAGGGGAGACAGACAGACAGACAGACAGACAGACAGACAGACAGACAGACAGACAGACAGACAGACAGACAGACAGACAGACAGACAGACAGACAGAGAGAGAGAGAGAGAGAGAGATGGAGCGAGACAGACGGAGCGAGAGCGATGGTGAGTGTGTTTGAGAGATAAGGAGGAGAAGGCAGCGGTGATATGAGGCCAGATAACAGGATAACAAAATCCAGCGATAACAGCATTGGTGTGTCATGCGGCTTGTTATGGAGCTTATCAGGTGAATAATACATCCAGGCCACGGCCAATGTCTGTGACTGTGTATGCCAGCTCACTAAAGAAACGATGTTAATGTATACTAATAAACATTAACCATTTCAGAATAAAGACCCAGTACAGACACTCACTACTAGTGAGCGTATAATTGTAGTAGTAGTATTAAAGCCATGGGTGGCCTGAGACTCACATTGCAGTACAGTACAGTGGTTGGTCCCTGTGTGTCTTGCATGAGCTAGTTAAAGCTGAATATTAAAATAAATGAAGTGAACTGTAGCACTGCATCTTAAGAATGTGGTTACAAGGTTTTTGCCACTTGCCTCATCTCTTTTTTAACCCTCTCTCTCTCTCTCTCCTTCCCTACTGGCCCCTTTTCTATCTCCTGATACTCTAGTCTGGAGGTCTTTCTCTCTCTCCCCTCTCACTTCTTCTCTCGAGCACTTTTGTACTTGAGTGTGAGTGTTTCTGTAAAGGCACTACGACTTCATTAAAACCATGTGAAATTGTCCTGATCTCATGTTGAAGTGAAAAAGATTTTTATTGGTTTGGACAATTAAAGTCTAGCGGAGGCTGGGAACCAGAACATAATCAACAGAAGGTGTTGTGTGTTCCCCCGTGTGTGTGTGTGTGTGTGTGTGTGTGTGTGTGTGTGTGTGTGTGTGTGTGTGTGTGTGTGTGTGTGTGTGTGTGTGTGTGTGTGTGTGTGTGTGTGTGTGTTTTTGTGTGTGTGTGTGTGTGTGTTTGTGTGTGTGCTTGTGTGGGTGTGGGTGTGTGGCACTCAGGTTGTGTGTGAACATGTCTATTGCAAAGTTTATGACGTTGAGTCAGCTTACGATACAAATATTTAAAAACAGACTCCATGAAGGATGGTAAAAAAATAAAAAATAAACGCAAAGCTAAAAATATCTCGGATAGATGTCAGCCTCCCTCACACGGAAATTCGCTTTCTCTCCCTCTCGCTCCGTCTCTCTTCCTCTACCTCTCTTGTTCATGCACAGTGGCTAATTTGGAAGGACAAGAAGCCCCATGCATACACTTGTCTTCCCTCGCACAGGAGGATGATGTGGGAACAGAGCAGGGTGGTTGCACTGTCTACCGATTGGTTCCTAGTATTGACTTCTGATTATGACAGATCACCGGCATCTATTGACTACATGTGAACATCATCTAAGCAGAACAAGCATGCCTAATGTCCAGAATTACCTGGGCTTCACACACAGACTCTCTCTCTCTCTCTCTCTCTCTCTCTCTCTCTCTCTCTCTCTCTCTCTCTCTCTCTCTCTCTCTCTCTCTCTCTCTCTCTCTCTCTCTCTCTCTCTCTCTCTCTCAAACCTAGCTCTTATATACCAAGACACACTAGTAAGCCTTGCTATCTTTAAATATGTAATATATATATGTTATATATAAATATAAATAAACTAAAATGAATGATGCAAAAATGTAAATCTCAGTGCTGGTTATAGGAGGCTAGATACAAAAGAAGGACATGTATGTGCCAACATGCTAAGCAAATAAATAAATAAATACATAAAAATAAGATGCCATAAAAAGAGATGAACAGAAACATGCATGTGACAAATCCATTTCAAAATTGCATGTCCCCTTATTCCATGACCTGGAAGTTGATGGTAGTGAACAGTGTACAGTCCATATATGTCGGTATGAGTTATCAACAAGGGCTTTAAGAGCTCTATCAGGTCACCCCCCCCCCCCCCCCCCCCACTCAATCCATGCACCTTTCCATGCCAACAAGTCCCTCAGAGGCAGCAGGCAGCACAGCCGGTGAACGAAGGCAAGAGGACCGGAACCCCTGAGAGAAGGGAGTTCCAAGACGTCTGAGCACTTAGAGAGAATGGGAGTAAGCCAGAAAATGGCATCTAGCGCGCATTAGCCCGGGGGGGCCCACGGCTAGCTGATAAGGATGCGTGGGCAAGTGGTTTGGCTAATGTATTTATGCTAACGGCTGATGATAGCATAAATAAAAAAGATTATTCACTGCGTGAAACAAGTTCAACCACGTCACTAAATATGTCAAAGGCGAGGATGGGTTGTGATACTACAAACACAAAAATAAACTTAGTGCTTAGTGTATTGCTTATTATATAAACAGCATCTCAGTTTCTCTTTGTGTTTGCAAATTTCTTACGGATGCAGCTAATGGATTTGAGTAGGAGCTGATATCTAGTTAACGTGGAGAGTGGAGAAAAACATATGGGGAAATGAAATCCCATGGCCACAGCCACCTGCGTGGTCTTTGGACCTGTTGTAATAATTTGTGTGTCCAGGAAAACATAGGCTGTAATTTCCTCTGCCAGTAAACGACTTTGAAAAAATGCCTGCTGATGCAATGAGCCAAACGCATAAACATCATCATCCTGATCCTGTGAAACCATAAACAAATGTTGCAGCATGAAAACATGCCCAAATATGGCCTTGCAAAGAGATTTTTCTCCTCATGCTTCAACAGTCCGCGTCCGGAAATCCATTTTAACTTAAAAAAGGCAATTTAACACATATGCATTCTCGTTTCTAATTTTTAAAACCGTCCATGCTTGTCACTGTTTGCTAATGAACTACAGCTTTTAATGTTAATTTAGCATGGGTTGAGGAAGCTGATAGGATTATCTTTGCTGTGTTGGTGATTGCATCTTGGAACTTTCCTTTGTCCTCCCATCAACCAATTACAAATGTAAAGAATATATATATATATATATATATGGTATATTTTAGTGTGACACCAGACCATACCATAATCATCCATTGTCCCCATGTTCAACCTGGTGGCTGGTACTAGTCAGGCTAGACAGTTGTCAAAGCACAGGAGCACACTCGATATTAAGCTAAAACTCAGTAATAAGTTCAAATGAGGGACAAAACTTGGTTTTGTT